>NC_139344.1:389786623-390273825 GCF_055883805.1 Amblyomma maculatum
CATGCTACTCTACAATGGGGAAGGGGGAGGGGAGCGGATTAGAGAATAAAGATGGAAGAAGGATTGTGTGCATGAAGATTCAGGGCCTTACCGGGAGCGATGTGAAGGTTTGTCGCTCTTACTAGGTATTACACTGCTCGTTTCTTCTTTCAGCAAAACACAAATTTCCAGCGCCAACGATAGCTGCCAACGTGCAGCAAGCGTTCATAGAGTACACCTGACCTCCTTATTCAAAGCGGTGCAGTTACGACAATACTTCTAGTATCATCGGGAGTGGTTCTTTTTTCTTCTCTGTTCGGAGAGGTTGTTCCTCCGTTCTTCTTTCTTCGAAGTACTGAGCCAGTGGGAAGATACTTGTAGCAAAGACAGGGGACAGGGGACAGGTTGTCGGGCACTGGAATATAGGTTTTATATATACAGAGCACTAGTTACAATGAGTATATACATGGCAGCACGGTGTCTCACAGGCCGCCCCGTGAACCCACCCCACTGCTACTCGAGAGCACGATCCGCGTGCCTGGCTCCGGTCGAGATCAAAATCTCTCTGTCATCGCGCGTCCCGCGTTCTCTCTCTCCACGCGAAAAAAAAAAAAAAGAAAAAAAGAAACTCAACGTTGACTTGTTCCTAAGCCGCGAACCAGGAGGAGTTTCGTTCAAACCAGGCAGGTCCACAACATGTGTTTTTGATCTCTCCCTAAACTCCCCGGCCCCGGCGCCGTACACAGCTTGTAAACGCGGCGACGAAAGCCCACCCGCTACAGGGATCGCGACACCCCCTCGAGGCTAACAAATGGCCGCGCAGACACCGGGCATTGTCCGTACCCGCGCCACGACGCGGGCCACCGGGCCCTGTAGAAGAAAGGATGCCTTCGCTAACTGCAAGCGCGGCAATCCACGAGCTTAACTACTACTACTAGTTCTTTGGGATATTCTTGGGAGGGGGGGGGGGGGGGGGGGGGGGGAGGGGGGGGTCTTATGTCGCGGCGGCACTCTTGGTGTCCGGGGGGATGGGAAGATGGGATGTCGGGGGGGGGGGGAGGGGGGGGGGGGGTGAGTTAACTCTTTAAAGAAAGCCGCGCGAAGCGCCAACGTTGCTTCCCCTTCTCCCCCGCCTCGGACATGTGGACAAACCACCTCAGCGCCACGGAGGCTGCTTTCTTCCCGCAAGGGAGACTTTTCGATCACTTTGGTTCAAAAAAAAAAAAAAAGAACGCGAAAAAGTGCTTTGAGCAAAGCAACGAGCGCCGTCCGGACAAAAAGACCCCCGACGACCTCGCCGCGCCGCCGCGCGTAGGGCGGCTGCTTTCGGTGGTTAGTACGACGCCGGTTAAAAGTGAAAGAGGCAAATGAATGGCGCCAAACCTCACACTTCTCATCTGCTAGGGGAAAAGTTCAGATGACATTTTTAGTGGGCGTTTACTGCATGCACGAAAACAAACGTCAGGCACCTTGTGTCCAGCCTCAACCGTTATCGGGATTGGAAAAGTAATTAGTTGTTCAATCTATGCATGAGGAACATCTGTACTTTCCACATGGGCTGTTTTGGAGGCGAAATAAAGATGACGCTTGAGAACGATCGATCATTCCCGGCTTGATCTCAAATCTAAGACCCCGATTTAGGGTAATAAGTGTAAGGTGATGATAACCATCAAGAATATCGTATTGCTCCGAAGAGAAAAAGAAAAGCGATATAACTAATTGAGAACTTTCCGAAATGGAAACGAACAACATAAATCAACATTAGCATTTTGCAGCCTTCCCTTCCTATTCATTAAATGACCATGTGTGGATCAGGCAGGATATCGAATTATCGTGGGGAGTTTTCTCAGCATAACAGCGCAGGTTGTTAAACATACTTCTCCTTATAGAAGGCACGTTTACAAGATAATGCGTGTACTGCAAAATCTGCCCCGAAGAATTCATGCGTTGTGTGAGAGCTTTCGATACTGTGAGCTTCTTTAATTCTGAGCACAACTTCCGCTCTTTATAACCAAATAATGCACGGTGATCGCGGACCTTGTATGCATACAGCATACGACCCATAGAGCACCGCGAGGTCTAAGTTCTCCGTTTTTGAGAAATTATATAAAAGTGTCATCCGAGTCTTGAGAATGTCATTTATAGCCATATGCAAGCTTTGAAGTCCATAAACTGCAATTTGGCAAAGGATATCTGATTCCAGCACATTGGTATTATTGAGCGAAACATGCCCATACGTTCTGAAAAAAAGAGTTTTTTTAACGAGAAGCTTAGCTCTTGTGATTAAAGTTTTTGCTGGCCTGAAAAAAAAAAAAAAAAAAAAGAAAACCCTCATTTGTTTTTTATGGTAGTCTTGACTATACTAGGTACAAACATAAAGGAGGCTATGGTACAAACAGATGAGAAAATTTAAAAAGGAAGATTATACTGCTCATCGTACGTTTCGACTATTCTCTTAGTACTGCCACGACAGAATCTTACCATGTATTCAGCAGTTCCTTCTCAATTAAAATTGTTGCCGAAGAAAGTTGGATAGCAACTAAGCCACAGCGACGCTATTTCTTTTAAACCACTGTTCTATTTTCCTTGAGACATTTGCTCTCGAGTGCTGCCGTGTAAAATGTTCCCAGAGAGAGAGAGATTGGTCACGCCATTTTCGGGAGTTCCCACCAACGAGGACTCTTCTGCGAATTTTGGTAACATGCTCTGCTGAACGTACAGCTTTTCTTGCTGTAGACGATCTTTACAACAGGCTGCGTTACAGCAGCCTCACTTCTTCGTTACGGTGTTACTGAGCTAATAAGCACTATACGGCCAGTTCCAACGATATTATCTCGTTACCATTTGCCATGCTACCTACAGTCGTTTCCGAAGGTAAGCCCTTCACGAAACCTGCAGTCTAGTCAGTGACGAGAGGCGGGCACAATAGGATGCCAACAGCACTTAAACAGAATCGTTGTGCCCGCCCTATTCCTGCTCCGTATCTTTTTTCGTACTTACACGCTTCAGCATTCCCAGGTACGTAACCGAAACGAAGCAGTCGGCCGGGGCAGCCGTTTACCTGGTAATATAGTACGTCCTCCAGGAACACACTCTCCTCTCCCTCATTTGTCGTCGCCAAGCGTAACCATGTGTGATCTGCATCTTAATCTGCAGCACTGCCACCGCACTCAAGCGAGCGCAGCACGCGTAAAGCTGGATGTCCCTCGTCTCGCCCCAAAAGAAATTTACGAGCACCCATTCTCCACGCACACGGGACTCCTCAAATTGCTAGGCGCGAAGGATAGGCGTATACGGCATTGTCCACCACACGACGCACCACGTTTTAAAGACTATACACTGCTGCGCGCGCTTGGGTCATGATGAAGGAACAATTAGACCACGCTCCTCTTCGGCTACTATGCATTTGGTAGCGCCACTGCTCCGTATGCGCACGCCTCGGTCAAGCGTGTCACTGGCCTCGTATGGTCGGCCGCGATTGTTTACATCGACTTGAATACGACTCCACGCCCGACTGCCTGGCAGTGTGGAATGATTATCCCATCCAGCATGGCAGCACCTTCCTTCTGTTCCTGCCTCTTGACTTGGCGCCAAAGAATGAGCACCGTACGTCGCGCTTGCGCGTGCGCTGTTCGACGAGTTGCGTGCAGCAACGCCGAACGTGAACTACGTCAGAAGGCTTGCAGTCTCTCGCGAAACAATGCAGTTCTCGCAGTTCATTCCCTCGATATAAGTCGGCAGCGAGCATGCACTCATTTTGTTCCACCGCTGTTTGTTTTTCATTTAATCAAAAACAGCTGTTGGCCAGCGGCACACAAAGCAAGTATTTAACAGGGCCGGTGACACCGAACCTCTTCAACATAAGCCTAAGCGTCACAGGCCCCTACGAGCTACTAGAAGGCCCGACTTGCATATGACTGAAAAATTTGCGCATCTTGAGGGCAAGGTTATCGAAACCGGGCTGTTGACCTCACTTCTGTGCGCGCTGGCAAACGTCCTGATGTGTTTACAGCCTTATCGTCAATGCCGATTCGTTTGAACAGGCGACCGCCAACTGTGGTGAAAGGTTCATTTACCCTGATTCAGATGAATAAGTGCCCGCTCTACTCAAACGATGAATAGACGTTCACTCGAAGAGAGAGAGAGGCGTCATGAATCATTCGAGTCGAACGTCAGAAGCTAGAAGCGTGGTAACATACTCGAATACTGGCTCCATTCACCAACTCGAGTTTGATGCATTGTCAAGAAAACAGGCAAGGACCGCCCATTTGATCTGTTCCCTTTTCAAACTTTCGGAATGAATGCGGTATTCCGTCCGCCTGTTTTGTTTTTTATTCATAGCGCCACAAGCTCAGCCTCATTAAAAGCAGGAAAAAAAGAAAAACTGGCAACGAATCCTCTAGCAACTGATGATCATCGTGCTTCATCTCATCTCATTTCACATCCGCCTCCCTCCCCTCGCACTCACACGCGCACACAGCAGAGTTTGAAGCTTATTGACTACTGCACGCAACTACTCCTTTACAGTTTCGCCCGTTCAGCAGAGGATTGCATCTTAATAAGCTGGGAGCGAAAGCCAAGAAACACGGTCCAATAAGGCTCCAACTGTGCGCTTCGGAGGTCATTGACGTCGAGCATGAAAAAACATGTGCGCACAGGATACAATGTACAAGCTGCGCGACTATTTACTACGCTATCTATCTATATACGCTAGCTTCTGCGTTGCATGTTATACGCGCCCTGACGGGAAACCACGTCGGTTCACTTCCCCGCTCATATTTACGAGTTACGTGAGATAGGAGTTACGAGTAACGAGCTTCGGGGGCTGCGTGCAACAGCGAAGAATGAAGTTATGCGTTTCTGCTCGTTTATTATTATATTTTTTTTTTTTTTGCTCTTCTTTCGCACCGTGGTACATGCCTAAGGACTTCCGCAACGAGTTTCTCACGCATATCCGTTCTTCCCAAGAGAATGAAGGGTGGAAAATTAAGCCTACCTTTTATCTGACCGTGAAGTACGTTACAGTTTGCCAACAACACCTGTTGGTGAAAGTAATCGGCCATTTATAACTTAATCTAAACCAAGGCGCGACGAAGCACGTGTTTCCTATGCTGCTACGGGCGTCAGAATGAAGCTCCTTCCTGTTAAGATCTTTTTGAGATGCGGTCGGTGCGCGCTCAGATCAGGGCATTCCACAACAGTAAAGTTCTGCTGCTCGTCTGCTACTTGTACACAGCTTTCATCCTCCCTGGTGCTCTTAATAGGACTGGACACAATAAACAAACCGATTGAAGGATCACACGCGTTTATACAAAGAGGCGTGACCTAGAAGGGACAATTTAATGACTTCTTCAGCATATCAACCTATATATAGCTTTCATTTCCACCTTGATTTGGCACCGTATACACATAACGCTTTTTACATTACATATGCCCACTTTATTTTTTTTATTTTTTTCAGTTGAGGCCAACGTTTACCATTTACTCTCCGAAAGCTTTCATTCACGACTTCCAGCGATCGTTTAGTGCCATTCTATCTCATTGACGTTTCCTTGCTTCTTATCTCACGTGTCACCACTAATCATTGTAGAAAGGTCGGTACGTGCGCCGCCAACAAGCCATATCGCCTTATCAAAAGCGTTTATGCCGGTTTTAAGACGTGTAATTGCCCATCGCCGTCCATAACCTATATGAGGAAAAAAGGACGAGCTTGTTAATGAGCTCTTAAACACACCTGGGAAAGTAGTCAAGGACGACGAGAGCGCACGGTTAAACGCAAGGACTGTTTGTAGTCCATTCTTCTGAGGCAAGAAAAAGCATAGGCTACAAGGATACAGAGCCACGCGCCCTTGATTGTACGAGGTACCGCAATGAAGAAGAAAAAAAAAAAGAGTTGGGAAACTACAGATCTCTAGATTCCACCCAGAAACGGTTCCGAAACACTGGGGGATATCCACACAAGAGGCAAGTACTGAGCCGTTACCATAAATACAAAGCAAAATGTATTACGTGCAGAGACTACGTCGAAGCAAGCCTAGACATGGATGAGCGGACCTAGCGTATATTTCAGGTAAAGACTGATCTTAGCACTTTTCTGTGCTTGTTAAGCAAAGCTCCCCCCCACCCCCCCCCCCCCCCCCAATCGCGTACCCTTAGAAATAAAGAAATTCGAGAAAAAGATAGTAAAATAATAACCGTTAGATCAAACTGGTCGGCTCCAAGTGCTCACGTACATATTCTGTCACCTGACCGCGTATTCTTGTAAAACACAGTCCACGACGTATTGGCATCGTGCCTTTCGTAAATGGGAAACGCATGACGATCCACGATCACGCTTCGAATGCTAAATGTCCGCGCATTATACGCCGTTTTCCTGCAAGCACTCTCCCTTTCCCTCGAGGCCTCTCCGCTGCGCTCGAGCAGCTGTTCCAAAGATGGCTAGAGTGATCAGTTCATAGCGGGGAGACACGACGGTGCTCAATCAGAAACACCGCAACCGTAAGAAGACCTTTCAGACTTGTAGTCAGTCACATGCATCTAAACACATACATGCAAGAAAGAGAAATATCGACGCAGGAGTGGCAGCCAACTGTTCGTGCGAGCTTGTGTGTACTATGTGCTTTGAATCGCCAATCGTCAGGAGTGTCTCAGTTTCAAATGTCCTTCAGTCAGTCATACTTCTTGAAACTATGGTACTTGGTGTCCTCACTCCCTTTTTCACCCCACTGCGCACCTACTCCCAACAATTCACGGCACGGTGACAAAGGCGTGTCTGCCCATTTTTTTTTCCTATAGCCACGCTGGAAAGACAGAGAAAACTGTCCGTGAAATTAACCGCGACAATCGCGCTCGACGTGATTGGTTGGAAGGAGTCTTTTGAGGTGTTCTTGGTTTGTTAAAAACGCTGCAACCTGCTTCTTTTTGCTTTTTCTGCAACGGTTCAGCGGTGCTTCCTGACCCCAACCCCAAGCAGTTGTGTCTTGTTCACCATTTACTGAGGCGAAGGAACTACATCGGCCGACACGTGATTTGCCGCAGCGAACCAAAGGGACTGGGAAATAACATTTCCTTCTATCCTGAGGCACCAGTAATGGTGGACTACGGTCTACGTTAGTCTATATTTCACAGCGCGACCTCTTTCATCGTCGTGCAACGGCTCGGGCAGCGTATGCTCTTACTAAGGCTGTATTTGTCACATCTCGACTACATTCGTCACGTTGCCAGAGGCAGTCGATCTTTCGAAGCAGCGTACGTGGACGCTGCCTCGTTTCATGTCACGCTACTGCTCCATTTCTTGGCGCAAATAGACACCCCCGAACGCGACGTATATTATCAGTGCTCAATTGCAACTTTCAAAATTGATACAATTGAAACAAAGGTCGCCGTGGTTTCTGTTCTTCCCTCGCAACAAACCGCACACCTGTGTGCCGTGCGTCCTGGACACGCCAGCCGAACCGGGCCTTAATTCTGGTCCCTTGCGGAGGGCCCCGGCAACAGGAGTTCGCAGGAAAGAGCCGGCGTGGACTATGAGGTTTCGCCTTGATTCCTGGAATCAAGTTTCGTGATTTCACGCTGCTCAAACACACGCGGCAGCTAGCGGCTGGGACGACGATTGTGCCGGGCCGGTCACGCACGATATATTCCTCCCACCAAGCGGGACCCCCTTCCCGGTGCGGCCCCCCTCTCCTTTTGTGCTGCTTACGCCGCGCCAAGGGCTCGAAGTGGCCGACTCCACTCGTGTATAACTGGCTCGTCTCGACTTGGCTCGGTTGTAGTAGGCCGGCATCGGCACGAGTGAATTTCGCCTTCCGTGACCATGGAGCGGACGACGTGGGAGCTGCTCCTCACGACTTGCCACCCATAGACGCCTCGAGGCGTGCATGGCTTGATGATGGAGTGGCGTTTTTTGCTCCAACGCCTGCAATGCAACCTTCGTTATCGCTCCCGCGAGTGCGAGGCGCAGGTGTTTAAACGGACGGGCTTTTGTATACATGTTCAGAAGGGAGGACGCTTTGCGTACAGTACCTCGAGACGACTGTCGCAGTCTCTATGCAAGTACCGACTCAGGAGGAGCATGTGCAACCTTAGTTTTAACATCTGATTTTTCGGCTCCTACATATACTGCAATGCTCAATATGGTTGTTCGAAGAGCGGTCCCCTGTTTCTCGACTCGTTCGCGCAAGATGGCAGGATGACCAAAGCGCTGCTAATTAAATCCACTACGCGGCACCCAAAGTAGCGTTGGGTAAACAGGATGAACATGCGGTCTTTAACCTACCCGTCAAGCTTTGAGAGGGCAGATGCGACTTGCCCTGCATCCAAACGCCCTACATTCCTCCGAACCTCGCGAATTATACCCTGGCAAGCCCTGGGGTTTCTTCGACATGTTTCTTGGGCCCTTTGGCGCCATAGCATTCAAAAAATGCCGAGTTGGCGATGGTGCTGTCTCTCGCAGGTGGTGGTTTTCAGATGACATGGGCGGAAATGATTGATCGCTTCGTAGCGTGACGTCACGGGAACAAGTGGCATGGCTGAGCTGACAGCAGCTGGTCAATTCGGGCGGCTCCTTTGAGGCTTGAGAGTAAGACTGGAATTAAACCCTCCGGCAATCTTAGATTAGATCCCCAGACAGACACGCTACTCATAAGCCACTGAGGCATATTAGTACAGCTTGGATAAAGATAGTTTCATTCATGGGAATTAAAATTCCAAAGCGACTCATGCTATGAGAGACGCCGTAGTGGAGGACTCCGGATATGTCGACCACCATGGCAGCCTCAAAACCTAATCTTCTTGCGTTAAAGACACGAAGAAATGGTGAGTGAATCTATGTGTGAAATGCAAACTGGAATGTAACGCCACGTTGTTTTCATATATGATCTTAAATAAAAATCTTGATCTCAGGAAAGAACAATGTAGAATTCCAAAGCTGAGAATAATTACGGTGGGAAAAGTCAAAAACCTAAAATGTCTCTGCCTTTGAACAAAAATAAGCTTCTTGTTACCTTAAATGAACGACACACATCACTTGATGCATTCAAGCGTACCATGACTGAAATAAAGTCCTGATTTTTTTTTTTTTTTTTTTTTACATGGAAAGTTGTTGCCCTGAGTGAACGAATATTGACATGTAAACAGTTTTAAGACACGCACCAAGTTGTCTGTTTTGTTTCTGGTTACATATATGCAAAGGTGGGCATTTGACCTCAAAAACTTCGACCTCACCTCAAACTCAAAAAATATTTGGCGACCTCACTCAACCTCAACCTCATAAATTGAGGTTGAGGTACCCCAGACGACCTCACCCCACTTTTCAGGTGACCATTGGCGACCTCACTCAACCTCACCTCAAACTCAAAATGTGAGGTTGAGGTCGGGCACTCGACCTCAAAAAAAAAAAAAAAAAAAAGAATCATCAAATTAAACCGTAACTTAACGCAAATATACATTTCTCGGTAATCCTAGCATATATAGGCAAGCCAGAATTTTGTTGTATGAAGGCTGTATTTTACTCTTAATTTTATACAACAATTAATATCCCGGATAAAAGAAAAACTCCGGAGACTCCATGTCCAATCCTGCACTAAAGTAGCAATCCTCTCCCCCTCTTCGCCTACCATTTTTTGGTCCGTTTTATTCTAAGGCCTACATGGGTACCACATTACTACGCATAGGCCCATAATGCAATACAAAGAGTTTATCCCATCCGACCAACATGAATAAAATCCGTATTAGAAATAAAACAAGCCAGTTCTTACTGTATACTGAAAAGACAAATGCCGTTGACCCTAGTGACGATGGCAACAATAACGATCTGCTCTTTTCTTAATTCGAAAAAAACAAAAACAAATTGATGATTGCCAAGCATTGTTTTTAATACACTGTACATTGTCTTGCGACCGTACACATCAAATTGGGGAAAAAAATAGGAATACATTCGTGCCTCGTTAGTATGGACACTTTGGTTTCCGACCAAAACTGTCCATAACGCGAGTCATCCATAATAACGATTCATGATAAAAATGAAAAGTATATTTTTTTAGAAAAAAATTATAATTATTGACAGCTTTTTAAATTAAATTTCTAATTAAAAACAGCCGAGCTGTCGATGTTACCCTCTTCTCCATGAGTCCGTCGACCCAAAATGTCATGTCTGTTCTTAAATCTTGTCAGCTATCCTCATGAGTAGCTGAAGTTAGTAATGCCTATACATAGCGTAGAATAATTTTTCTCAGTAAACATCCCTGTTTTACTGAACAAAAATTCCGTAAGTCATCACAGGTAAAACCTATCAAGACGGAGGAGAAGGAAGGGTGCGCAACCATAATGTTACCGAGGCAGCGAGCCTTCTGTTGAAGCATTTCGTCGCTCACGACAGCACCATTCGCGCACACATTTCCGAACCACATTAACAAGGCTGACTCCATTTCTTCGAACTGTGCTGGGCGCTGTCGGACTGTAGCTGACGCTGCGATGAGCGATGCCGACGTTGAGCCATTTATCAGAGCCCTGTAGTATCGATGCTACCGTCGACCTGGCGAGGCTGAGGCCTAGTTGAACTTGGGTCCAGTCCCTCACGGCTTGGATTAACTGAGATGGCTTTTGCCGCTTGTATTCACAGATGTCCCGCTTCGCGCCTACGTTCAGTTCAGCTTTATTCTTTTGAGTTTAACTCCCGCCATGTCAAAGGTCAGACTAAAGTTGAGGGTTACAGGCTCCTGATTCTTTGCACTCTTTTTGCCTAGTTATCCTCCCCGCCTTTCCGTTCTTCTGATTCTCTTTTTTCTGCCTTGTACTGTTTATGTGAGGAAGCGAGGAAGTCAAGTTGGCAGGCTGCTGAGGGCTATCGAACAGCCCTTTCCTGTGCCGTTTGTATGTGTTCCTATGAAACAAACACTGCAAGCTGAAGTACAGTTTAGGACAACGGCGAGCCGACTATGAAGAGCTCAGACCTTGTCAAGGCCGCATCGTTGACTCAAGGCGAAGCCGACATGCGGACCGCCCGGGGCGCGAAATGTGGCAGTTCGGCACCCCAACAGTGACGAAAACCAGGAGCATGAGAAGGAAGGGCATCCAGGACGGGACGCCCGGTCCTGGTTGCGTGCTCGCCGCCTTTCTTTTGTCGCTCTACTTCGTGAGTGTGTTTTAACTCTGACCGAAAAGCGTTAACGGCTTCATGGAACACACTTTGTGTTTTGGGAAAGAAAAACTTCAGTTCCCACCCCCACTTTTTGGCGCTTGTCTTTCTTCCTATTATTTCTTTCCTACGCTTTTACCGGCCTCTCTGTTCCCGTTCAGCAGAATTTATTGCGACCACATGTTGCTGTTTTCCCGACTGTGGCCTCTCATTGCGGCGCTGCCGCTGCACCCAGAAATCTCCCGGTTCCCTCCATTCAGGGTCTTTCTTACTTAGCTGACCCTCGGTTTTCTGTGTACGTTCCTTTCCGCTCTTGCGTCCCTCCCCTTCCTAGAACGACCACACGCCCGCTTTGGTTCTTTCCAACTTCGCAGGACTAGTTCAGGCATCCGACCGTATCGGCTGTCGCATAGGTTCCCGGCCTGCGCGCCCTTCTTTAACTTGCGTTCGGACTCCCCTGCTTTTTTCAAACGATGTCCATATTAACGAGACAAAAATACATGGGCCCAAGTGGGCTCTATGCATTCTTCCCCTGTCCATTGTTCAAACAGCGAGTTTTTGCATTAAGTAGGCATAAATACATTGAGAAAATGTCGTCCCCAGAAAAACTGTTCATAATTCTGGTCGTCCATATTAACGGGGCACGAATTTTCCATAAAAGCTACTCATGAAACGATCTGTCGTGATGACTAAATCCCCAACAAAACAAGCAAAAGAGGAAAGACAGCAACACACCAAATAATCACAAAACTCGGCCAACGCCCAGTAAACAAATGTACCTTCAGAAAATTTCAGAGGAACGCTGTGGATGTTACGAGGTCCCAACCGGTCACTCCTAGGTGTTTGTCTATAATTCTGTGATCCCGAGGCGTATTGCAGGAATTGGCGAAATTGCTTCTTCGAACACCACGCTTACATTAAAAAATTACAGGGTTCAAAACTGCTAGGAAACAGGGTTAAACGTGAACCATTTTGCAGTCAAATTTCGCCGGACCAAAATGTCCAACTCCCCCCCCAACCCCCCCCCCCCCCCCCCCCGAAAAAAAAAAAAAACGATACAAATATTTGTACATCTGAACACAATACTGGATACCATTTCTCCAACAAGTCTGAGACGAGCTTCTTCGTGTTATTCACTTGTTTTCCGTTAAAGACTGAACTAATATATTACACGGTGGTGTCTCCGAAGCTGCTTCGTCGAATGCACTACACGTGCATCCAGAGAAACCGTTTCCCCGTTAGTGTCGTGTAGTTACAGCACATAAACGTAAAATAAAGACAAGAACAACAGAAAGGAGGCGATCAAGCAGCCTGGAGGGACCGCGCTCCCTGCTGTGCACGCGTTCCTCCCTTCGCCGTCCGTCTCTAGGCTCTAGGTTTCGCTCGTGCAGTGAATGCCGAACTGTCACCAATACACACCAAAGGCAGCAGCGAATGTCAGCTTCGTTTTCAGAGACTACATCGCGCTTTGCAATACTTGCAAAAAAAAAAATAGAAACTAAATGACCGCTCCGGTAACTGGAAAGGAGGGTTGTGCTATAGGCCTCTGGAAAGATGCCAAAGAAAGAGCCAAATGTGAGGGAAGAAGCCTGTTCTCTGTTCGCCAGTACACGAACGTAAATGTCATACAAGAAAATATATATAAAGAAATACCATGTTGACGAAAGTATACGAAATTTCGCACACTAAAAAAAAAGAAGAGAACTGCGCTTCCCAGAGGGTATAGAAGGCTTGAGGCATCGACTTAGTACTGCATTCCTCAGTGCTAGCATGTAATTGGTTTTATTCACATATATTTCAATGGATTTTTAAAGAAAAAACGAATGTCTGAATATATTACTCCGATATCTGACCACACAAATTTTCATCCGATTGACTTGTCCGTCTAGAGCAGACGGCAGCACAAAAGAGACACGCACAGTTTGCCACACTAATTCGTCTGTCTAGACACCAAAATGTTGAGTCAGAAAACATCTCAGTAGTTTTTAACTTATAAAAACATGTAGCAGAACGCTTTTCTCTTTTTTCTTTCCTGCGCCTAAAGAGATTTCAAGATAGACCTGATATTATGAAGTTAAGAATCTCTTACCATCATCCTTCCTCCTGCATTGCTTGGTTTCACGAGAATTTGAGAGAGAAACAAAGGGCCTTAGCGGAGCAAAAAGATTTTTGTTTTCATTGGGCTTTACTGTATACAAGCCCCATATAATTTTTTTGCCTCTTCTACCTAGGCAAATGGTTAACATGCGCAGGCTTCTTTCCTGTATACCATGGTGTTGCGTCTTATAAGCTGTGCCGCCCGTCTCATCCTCTTGCATGTTTTACCGCTATATTGGTTATGTAACAAACGCTAGCACCTTCATCCCATGCAATTTCGCTGCACCATTTTCTGTTAAGGTTCCGTGTAATGTACAGCGGGATCCTTCATCGAATGTAAAGCAGCAGCCGTGACGTCAGCGCCTGGGAACGGGCATGCATACGACAAACAGTTCTGCTTTGCGCCGTCTGCGCAAAAGACAATTTGCTTCGCTTTTTAGTTTGCTTGTTTGTTTGCGGCATCCGACAAAAGCATCGCGGGTCAGAGTGAGTTATGTGCTTTGCGCGCTCCTGGGTGTTTGAGCCGGCGGCAAGCATCGGCACAAACAAGTCAGAGAAAACGGGGGTGGCGGGCGAGGGGCACGAGGAGTTCGTGTCGTAAAAAAAATATTTCAAGAAGACCAGAGGGAAGCCTGGGCAGGGGCTACGGCATCCGGTCGTCCGAACGGGGGGTAACCGAACACCAAGAGTCGACGGGCACACCGCGACACTACGCTCGAACTCCGCGTCAAAAGGGGCGCTCTTCGAAGTAAGCCGCGGCAACAGCAAAAAGCCTGGACCTCACAATTTCGACCTCACACAATTACGACCTCACTCAACCTCAAACTCACGCGTGAGGTTGAGGTCCAATTTTGTGACCTCACTCAAAATATTTTGAGCTGTCGCCGACCTCACCTCAACCTCACCTCACTCCGTGAGGTTGAGGTCATTTTGAGGTTGAGGTCGACCTCATGAGGTCGAAACCTCATGAGGTTGCCCACCTCTGCGATATATGTATAGCTTGTGTACGTGCTTTGAGATAAGACAGTGGTTAACGCAAAAAATTTTTTTGAAGTAGGATGGACAATTGGGCGAGTTGGTACAATTGCATAGTGGGTGGAACAGCGCGAAGACACGAAGCACACAAGAAGAGAAGCACAAGCGCTATTCTGTTACGCTTCACTTCTTGTGGGCTTCGTGTCTTCGCGCTGTTCCACCCACTATGTCAAAACTTCTGTTGAATATTTTCAGTGTTTGCTAAGTTGTTTTTATGTTTTTTTATATAGTTTTGTATCTATGAGTACAGAAAGCACTTTTCTTTTTTTTTTTCATGTTTCATCTGTATGACACTGTTGCCCCTATGTATAGATTGTGTCGAGTCCTGAACATAGTCAGCTGCAAGAAAGCAGAGGAAACTGGAAATCAAACTTATTCAAACGTTACGACAGGTATAAGAAAACGCCGGGCCCACTAATAAAAATGTTTGGATTACGGGCACATTAGAGATGCTAACCTCTTGATCAGCCCATAGTCTTTGCAGCACATAAATAATCAAAAAGCAACTCGAGTCGCATACAACCCCCCGAATAAGCTGCAGCCCCTTTTCATGTGCCACACCCTGCTTTGTGACGCTAGCAGGTCGGGATTATCCAAGACGTCACGAGAATCGGACGCCATTGGCTGCATGTGAGTTCTATGAGAGGCATCTGCCGCATTTTCTCAGGTTGCACCCGATTAATGGGCGCGAGCGCCACCACTGGAGCAAACGGCGCTAGTGTCAACCTAGGGGAGTAAGTGGGATCACGTGGCTCCTCTCACTGCTACTGAAGCAGCAGACGCTCGATGAAATTTGTGTGTTTCAAAAACTATTAGTCTCATTTATTTATGTAGGTTTGGTTGATAAAGAGTGCCAGCCTTACATTTTTTTATCTTGCATCGTTACCGAGGCTGCTGAAGTTTATTTAAGCGGTTGCTATGGTCCGTTACTGCTCTGTACCCGGAGGTAAGCGAGGAAACCCGGCGTAAGCTCCCATTGCTACCCGAAACATAAGCTCACAGAACCTTTCTTAATCAAAATTTAAATGGGCAAAGAAGCGAGTGATTATTCTCATGATGTGCGCAGCGGACATTTCAGCGAGCAAGAAGTTCGTCCATGGAGTTGGCGCTAAACAGTTCGGCGAGCGGCAGAAGAAACGGCGCGCGTGTTTTAATTTGCGCTTGTCACTTGTGAAACTAATGATATTATTGCTGGAAGGATGGGAAAAGATGGTAGCGACTTCATGGAGCAGCACGCTCCCAAAGAATGAAAGGATCATGCGAAAGTCAGAAGGTCTCAAATTGTTCTAAATGAACGCGTTGATACGGAAGTTTCACTGAACTAGAAGGTTCTGCCGCCTCGGGCAGCGGTATGAATGGTGAGTTTGTCTCAGGCAGCGTCTTCAGTACTGTAGTAGTTTCAAATTACACAGTCAGTGAACAAATGAAAATAGAGCATTGCATGCCTGTTGTGATGTGCTGCTCAAGTCGAGGTGCGCGTAATAAAAAAAAAAAATAAAAAAGCTACTGTGCGCG
This sequence comes from Amblyomma maculatum, assembly GCF_055883805.1. Lineage (NCBI taxonomy): Eukaryota > Metazoa > Arthropoda > Arachnida > Ixodida > Ixodidae > Amblyomma > Amblyomma maculatum. The sequence continues at coordinate 389,802,387 of NC_139344.1, forward strand.
GGGTGAACAAATATTGCTCTAACCAAAAGTACCAATGATGGTATTCGCTGCGTGGAATGCACGTCTCCACACTTGTTAAAAAATTAATCCGTGTCATTCCCACAGTCAAATTTGTCTGGTTCAAGGGAGCAGGCGAATGGTGCCGCTTCCGCTGGCGCTATGCGAAGGCACTGCAACAAAACTTCGGTTGGGCATAGTTGGTTCATGATTTTCTACGGATAGCGCCTGTCCTTGTGTTCTGTTCTTAATTATCTGTGGATTGTCTTCAGTTTGCGCTCTTCAGTAGAAAACTATACGAAGGCGCTCAGCCTCTCTCAGGCTCCTGCAGAGGAACCCTATTACCGGTCCAGTGACCGTTTAAATCTGACTCGTTGTGTGGCAACTTCAGTTGTTTGTTTATTTGCTTGTTTGTTTTTTCATAACAGCCGGTGCGCGTCGTCGTATGTAAAGCTCGCCAACTTCGATAACACTGATTCGGTGAAGTACTTTCTTGCCGAATGAGTGGATCTAATATATCAAAATAAAGGCCCAGACCGAGGTGCGTATTAAATAAATAAATGAGCGTAATGTTGACGCGCAACTGAACTGCCTAGGAGAGCATCCTACAGCAGCCGTTCAACACGCGTTCGTCACGCGGGCGCTTCCGAGAGGTGGCGCCACGCTATGTCCTGGAATTTCGAAATTCTGGAACCATATAAGCTGGCTAGGGAAAAAGAATCAAAGAAAGCAGGATCGGATTCAAGATAACGAGAGAAATTGTTTAAATGGAGACAACGCAGTGAACTACATTACATCAGTTATAGCCGAGTCATTTAAGAGCGGCGATAGGATAATCTCCACAAATCAGGAAGCAACACAAGGTAGCAGAATACAAAGCAGCTTAGAACTGACCAATCTAAACTGGAAAAAGGCAGAAAAAAATATTCCTGAAAACACACCTACAGGAATAGATGGAATTCCGATCAAGCTGATTAATGAACATGGTCCAAAAAGTAAGGAAACGTTGTTAAAAGCTTTGGAAACAGTTATAACGAATAAGCAAATTCCGGAGTCCTCCACTACGGCATCTCTCATAGCCTGAGTCGCTTTGGAACGTTAAACCCCACAAACCAATAAGCAAATTCCAGACAGCTGGCGGTAGAGTAAAATGAATTTGATTTATAAAGGGAAAGGAGAAAGGATGCACATAAAATCCTACAGGCCGATTACCATAACATCTGTTATGTACAGGTTGGCCATGCAGGCGGTGAAATTAAAGGTGCAAGCATGGGTAGAAAGTAACAAGATACTCGGAGAACTTCAGAACGGCTTTAGAAATCGTAGGCGCTTAGATGATAGCCTGCTCGTGCTTACCGAATGCATCGAAATATCTATAGTGGAAAATAGAGCTTTGTATTTGGCCTTCCTGGACATAAACGGGGCGTATGACAACGTAAACAGGGAACTCCTGTGGAACATATTAAAAAAGAAGGTATCGGTTATGAGATAATAGAGTTCCTGCAGGAAATATACCGGGATAACAAAGTAGAAATTACATGGGAAGGGATAAGAAGTACGGAAGATGTCAAAGTATGCAAAGGATTAAGACAAGGCTGTCCTCTATCACCGCTGCTGTTCATGCTTTATATGATAAACCTGGAACGGAGGATACAAGAAAGTAACCTAGGTTTTAACCTGTCATGTAGATTAGATGGAAAGGCGGTAGAGCAGCGTCTCCCCGGTTTGATGTGTGCAGACGATATTGTGCTGCTAGCTGAGAGTCTGGAAGAATTGCAAACTCTAGTTAAGTATTGCGGAGACGAAGGGGACGCTCTAGGCTTCAGTTTAAGCGCAGCTAAGTCGGGTCTGAGGATTTTCAACGGCTCAACTGATCAGGGTCTTAAAATACAAGGCCATGAAATACCCAGAGTAGCAGAATATAAATATCTGGGGGTATGGGTAAACCAAGGATTGGCATACATTGGAAAGCATGAGCAATCACTTAAGGCCAAAGGGCGAAGAAATGCCGGGATAATGAAGCATAGGGCATTGTGGGGATACAACAGGTATGAGGTATTGAGGGGTATTTGGAAAGGAATTATGGTGCCCGGACTTAATTACTTTCGAAAATGCGGTTTTGTGCCTAAAATCAGAGGTACAGTCGACATATTAGAAATAAATCAGAGAGCCGTTGGACAATTAGCACTTGGTGCCTATGGCAAAACCACAAATGAGGCGGTACAGAGAGATATGGGCTGGGCATCTTTTGAAGTACGGGAAGCTCAGAGTAAAATATTATATGAGGAATGCCTGAGGAAATTGGACAGTAACAGATGGGCAGCTAAAGTATTTAAATATCTATACTTAAAAAGTGTTGACTCACAGTGGAGAAAAAGAACTAGGAAACTAACTAGTAAGTATGCTAGTCACAAGGACGGAAAAATAAAGAGCGTTAAGCAACAGGTGAAAAACACAGGAGGTAAAAATTGGATAAATTCTATGGAAAAGCCTACAGAGTGTAGAATTATACCGAAATCGGAAAAGGCAGATCAGGAAGGAAGCTTTCTTTGATAACTCAAGAGGCAGTGCCCTACTTTTTGAAGCTAGATCAGGGTGCCTTAGAACACGCATCTACAAAAAGAAATTTAACAATGAAGAGGACGCATGTGCTGTATGTGGTAACTCCAGTGAAACAATTGACCATATTATACTCGAATGTAATGGTAGCCATCCGGAAGTTGATGCAGGCGCAGTCACTGTTCCTGAAGCTCTGGGATTTAGAGATACCAGTGGCCGGGTGAATAAACCGGCGGTGGAAGCTAGCAAAAAACGACTGGAAGGTTGGTGGCTTAAAAGCAGAGAAGTGACATAATGTTAGTAATGAAGAAACAAAAATTTAATAAATAGAATTATGATATAGCTGACCAATCTAAAAGAATAATTAAGATATAGAGATAAAAATGAGCATGACAGCTACTACCCCCCCGTTTCAAAGGGGACGCTCCTCTATTCCATCCATCCATCCATCCGTGCCCAATACTTTAATGCTGTTTAAGAGGCACCGGCTCAGTTTCATGGGTTGATGACAGCCAGGTCAATAAACGGTTATTAGTTGGACTTTGTGCAAGTGAAAGTGCGAAAACCAATTGTGCCTGCCTTGTTCTGGCTTGTGTCACCGCTGCTTTGCCCAGCGCCTTGCTTCTGCACCTCTCTCTTCAATGCCTCCTCGCTGTGCCCTGTTATTTCCCGCAGAATTGAAACCAGTCCAGACCTAGAAGCAAAAAGTTGTTCTTCCAAGGAAGCGAAGAAAATAAAAGAAACACAAACTGGTTTCGTAGAATCCTTGCTTTTCTTGCCTTATACCTCGACGACTTGACCGAAGTCAAGAAGGGGAAATATCCAAGTGCCTTCGGGCCAGCGCATCTGGCTTTGGGGCCAATTTAATGGACAAGGTAATTTTTGTCACTGCACCTATAACACGATCACTCTCAGTAACACAAGCAGACAGAGTCAGAGACTGCACTAAGACCGTAAACACTACGAGACGCTAACGCTACGGGATGTTACGAAGTCCAACAAGACTCTCTGCCCAGGTCAAAGACTATAGATGTGGGTACGCAAACTCTCTAATGAAAAACGACTTCCACTTTTTTTTTTCCTCGGGCACTGTAAGAAACCGTAAATATAAGAGAAAAAAACATTCTTCAGAACAACCGGTATGTAACCTGTTATTGCAGGTAAGAAACAATAAATGCAATCGACTCCAACGTAGCGTTCACAAAATATATCGCCCGAGAGCTAGGAAGAAGCAGAAGCTGTCGGGGTGCTGCAAAGTAGCAAGCTATCAACAACAGCACAGGAATGCTACAGACATGTCTAGATGGTCCATATCGTTGTTTTTTATTTTTGTCAGCGCAGAAAAAAAATGATAACTTGGAGAAAGAAAACTTGAATAAGGACGTCCGGGCTTGCTCCGTAGTGAAGAGACCACTTTTGATCAAGAGTATCTCTCTCTCTCTCTCTTTCTTTCTTTTTTCTTTCTGCGAAGGCAACATCAGAATAACAGTCGGAACGAGAGGTTCTGATGTCAGGTAGCGTACAAAGGAACCGGACAGTAATTAACTTCGGCGGCTCCTAAAAATATTCTCATTCATTATTCCGACTATCGTACTTTCTCTCTGAAACCTCGCGATGGAAAATGTGCGCCGCCGCCGGACCCAATCATGCTTCATGAGACGGGATACGTACTCGCCCTAACGTTCTCCGGTTGGATTGACCCAAACGTGCCGGCTGTCAAGACAAATCCAGATGTCCACACGGCTTAATTATATGACTCCGCAGTCCCTTGCATTGACCATTGCAAGCTTAAGAAGTAAGACATCACGAGGGCGCGGTTTTATAAATTTATAGTTTCCTGCACAGTGATTCTGTGCCTCCCTGTTCGAACCGGGCCGCAAGCAAGCAGTGCCGGGGCGGTATCGTAATCAGGCATTCGCTCTCAACAGTCGCACCCAGGTTGTTCGTCTAACGGAATACAAACGTGGGTCACCCGGAATGCTGGCGTACCGGAAAGCATGCATTCTCGCTTGGCGGTCTTGCTCACAGAACGAGGACTCGCACTAATCGAATTGCGACTGAATACTAATTTTCGTTTCGTATCGATTACACTCCACTTGACGTACACCGCGCACGTTGTTTAAACTGGTTTTGCCGCGGCTTAATCTGTCCGGACGAAAGTTGTGACTTATACGTTTGCTTTTATCTCTTGCACTTTCTGTCGTGTATATGCCGCCTCCCCCGCTCTCTTCCTTTTGCGCGTGCGACAACACTTTCTCCGCCGTACAGGCCATGAAAACGTGACTCATACTGGGGCGGGGCACGTCATTAAGGGCGCAGGCTGATGATAGATTGGACCATCAGTGCATATCTGTAATCAATAATACGAGCCTGCTTTGCATTCCCGAACAACGCCTCTCGTCCGCGCCCAATCCTCTTGACAAATGCCACTGCGTCCTGACTTAAAAAAATGTGCTACCGTTATTCACTATGTACATTGTATTCGACTTTCCGTACGGCACCACGTAGGGCAAATATGTGCACCGGTCTGTTCCCGCGAACGCGTGGCAGAATGGGACGAGTGTCACTTGCTTCAGCTCAGGCGAGGCAAATTAAACCCACAAGCAAGCTCGTGTCGTGTAGGTGAGTCTTCAGCCTTGGTGGCAAGTGGGGCTTGTTTGGCATTTTTACTTTAAGCCGTAGTTCTGACGTGCTGGCACTCATTCCACCCACTGTAATAGATAGACGCTAAAAAACCTAGTGAGCGTTTCACGGACCTAACGGCGCCGCTGCTCACGAGGTCATCGGCTGGCTGCGGCTCCATTTCGTTAGAGGCCAAATTAAATGAAGAAATAAAGACAAGCAAGCCTCTGTTAATGGGGCCACGTTAAAGGATGCTCGTGTCACCATGATCAATCGGTGGGGGTCACCTCTGGGGGGCCCCCTCTCTCCCTCGTGCGTGCCCAGTTGCTTGGGCCACGCAACAACAACTTTACTACTGCGGTCAGCCAGCGTGACGTCACGACTCGCTTCTCCTCTTCCTACTAGACGGGCTGGCGACGCTCACGCCGCCCTTATCGAAGAGCGGCATCGCGCTGATAAGGTGCCGTCTGGGGGGGGGGGGGGGGGGGGGGGGGGGGGTAAACCGCACTTGATATTCTGTCCATGCAGTTGCGTGCATACAGACGCTCGGTGTCGATCGGGACAGCCAGGCAAAGCGACGCGTCACCATTCTTAATCAATGAATACAATGGAAGGTAGCACATTTTGTTATTGTGCATAGCCATGCACTGGCTTCCCAGAGCTAGCAACGGATGTTTACAAGGATGGTCACTGAAATGTAGGCATACCGAACAAAAAGCTATTTCCCACAATTTTTTATGCTTCCTTTCTTTTTTTAAAGAGAAAGATACTCGCCGCAGGTGCTTTTAATGAGTCAGAATAGTTAAGGCAACAGGTGGGTGGATACATCGAATGCCAACCCTCGGATGTTAATACTGATTCCTAACAAAACTTCTGGAGCTGTGCTGTCAGAAGGGTAAAAGCAGTAGGTATATGTCCCGCCGCGGTACGTGGTGCAGTGGTTAGGGCGTTCGGCTACTGAACCCGACGCTGTGCGCTCTAATCCCTGCCGCGGTGATTGTTTTTCGATATAGGCGAAAATCAAGGAGCCCGTGTCCTGTGCGATGTCAGCGCACGTTAATGAACAGCAGGTGGTGGAAATTTCCGGAACCCTCCACTAGGGCGTCTCTCACAGGCTGAGTCGTTTTGGGGCGTTGAACTCCAGAAACCAAAAACAGTCGGTATAAACTACTGATCACCAGGAATTTCAAAAACAGTGCGCCTAACAAAAGCTGAAAAAGCAATCCTACGTCGCACTATATTTCATTCCACTTCCTGTTTCAAGTGTCAAACCTTCCCAATCTGTTATCTGTGGATCAATATGCAGCTTGTTCAGAGGTCTATATTTCCTTTTATAGTATATGTATACTTCAGTCTGTTATTCTGCACTGGACAGAAAAGCTCGCTGAAGGGAGGCTGCGGCAGAACATTACGAAGTTAGAGCTGCAAATATTTTAATTCTTCTGCAAGGAATTCATTTTACTCAAGCACCTTCACGTCGGCTTTCCATACAGAAAACATCGCTCAAGATTGCCAATAGCTCAACAACAACAACTAAAAAAAAAAAAAAAAAAAAGCCCCATATACGCGAAGTACCGAGGCTTCCCCTTAGTGCTAAATTACTATATATTGCGATATGACTCCAAAAGACACCATCCAGGGACTACGTCAACCAGTTGAAAGGAGCTACACCAAGTCGGAGAAAAAAAAAAAAAAAAAAGAAGGCAAGACTAAACAAAAAGACAAACCGCTAGTATACTGCGACAAGTCGAAAGAAGAAAATTAAGCACAGTGTTATTAACAGGGATTCTTCCATTGTATTGAAGCGACGCCAGCTACACGGCTCTACGTCTCCAATGAAAAGCATAGTCAAGTACATTTTGCGGGTGTTTTTCTAAAACGGTATATAAGCGTGGTTGTTATTCGGCACATCGTCCTTCGTCCTCTACCTGGTCGAGGTTAGTTTTCCCTAGAGTTAACTACGAAGTAACGGGGCCGACTGTGCATAACACACGCGACAGAATTCCTGCGCATGTGAAAACGTACGCGCGCAGGGGAAAATCGTATCAAGAGGAACGGGGCCGGCAAAACAGTCCTGTTGTTTTAACAGGTTTCCCTGATATGTTTCCGCTATCCGCACCATTAATAGAAAGGCAGCTGCTCTCTGTACATACGCTCACATATGCTGCAGATGGCACATCACTCATCCCCCCCCCCCCCCCCCCCCCCCCCCCCCCCCCCCCCCCTTTTTTTTCTCGCCTCACCGCCCCATTCTGCGTGGTGCTGCGGTGACTGACTTAAAAACAAATTTTACGAGCGCTGTTCAACAATGTTTGCATTCCGGGCTGTAATCATTTTATAAAGAGGCTAAATTGATATGTGCTAAATTCGAATGTCCGCCTTCGGTATGTTCAAGCTAGAAATGTGTGACAGAACTAATGATACCAGCGGCCCTCCACGTTATTGACAGGACGAACAGCGCACACTGTTTCAGATGCGACCACATTGCTGGAAGCGGCACGAATTCCGATAGTGCGAGGGGCTGGTTGTAAGGTTGTCATGCAGAAATGGCCACATCGTTGTCCAAGTGCATAATCACAAGAGTCGGCTGCCTGAAAAAGTGGACTCGTGGTCATTTAAAGTTTGTTACTTCATTAGTCCTCGGTACTCAAAAACGTTAATCACCCTTACATTATTGATACTCCACGGAGAGCTTATTCTGAATGTTGTGGCTTGGGTGAAGCTTGATCGTTAATCTTACTGTTTGTTTTATGGTCTTGTACTCAAATCTCCTCAATTTGAACACCGTGACCGCCAATTTGCAAAAAAAGCATACCTTTATTTTATGTCGCTTAGTCACCGCTGCACTGTATTCCTAATAGCGAAGGAAGCGTCCTTTTCAAAATTGGAAGAAGCAAAACGTATAGAGACCAGCGTTAAAGATTGTGTTACCGGGGAAACGAAGCATATATAGATAGCATTTCCTTCAAAAACTTATTTCAGTTAACTGTTATTTCCATGATCATTTTGTTATTGCTGTTCCACCTTCAATATTTCGGTGCGTGGGCCTTTTTGTCTCTCTTATTTGTCGTATACAGTCATCTTCCAATGATACTAACGCTACTGGTAGGGAAGACTATCCTTGGCCGTTGCTAATATTTCACAAATGCTCTATCACGTTCCAGAAAATTACTGCGCTCTACAACGTTTCCCACCGGCCTCATATACGCAGGCTCTCCGACAGTGCAGAATTGTCTACAAGATCTCAAGTGACATATCTCTGAACTTCGTGCGACAAACGCTCTCGTCTTATTGTGATGCCCGTGAAGCCGTTGTTAGTACAACTACGTCAGTGGGTATTCTCCGCTGGGCGACTCCTGCCTGCACAGAACTGCCAGGCCGGAGAGTACTCCACAGTTTAGCAACGCTAAAGTTGCAGCGCGCTGCGTCGGCGTCGCGGCGGGCCGGCCTACATATCGGCGTCGCGTCGCGACTTCGTTCAGGCGCTCCGCTGGTAGAAGGAGGAGGGGGGGGGGGGGGGGGGGGGTCTAGCTGGCGCCGGCGATTCCGGCCGCTTCTTCCCTGTCGCCGCTTCTGAAATGTGAAGAACCGGGACAGGGAGCCGCCGGGCGAAAAATAAATTCCAAAAGGGAACCGGTCTCTCTCTCCTCTGCAGCTACTCCGTGGCCGTCGCATTTGGTAGGACGTATAGACAAACCGACGCCAGCGTCAAGAAATCTTCGCCCACCCCCTTTCCCCAAGTCCCGACATCGAGTAACCGCGGCTATTTATCACGAGTCACCGTCGCTGTACTGTACCGATGGTTGTCGATACATAGCGGTTTCATGGTAAGCGTCATAGCGTGCCACCGATGATAGGCCCCAAAGAAGAAAGCTGTTTCTCGAGGGGACGACGATGCACCAGTCAGGTGGATAGATATATGATGGTCGATGCGATGACGACACCTGTATTGCAAGCTTGCATCTGTCGGTCAGAGACTCGTCCCCGGCCGCCTTCCAACGCAATGCCACCCACAGCGCGTTCGATACCGATGACGGGTCGCTTGACCTCATCTCCCCCTCCCTTCGCCGTTTACGAAGGACGTGAGCCAAGGAATGAGGTTTCGCGATGCGGCTGGCGCTATCTTGAAGGCTCATTCAGATAGGTCAGCTAACGGGCGATACTTCGACCAAGTCGACAGCTGGAACCTTGTATAGAGGACTATTTATAGCAGGTTTCCTTACTGGGCAGATATAATAATTCCACGCTACCAAAACGTAAAAAGTAAATGAATAAATAAGAATTATAATTATAATTATAAAAGGCGATGCTTTGAGGAGACGGTGCTAGTGTGGGGTCAGCAGTTGTGGCGAACAAAGCTGTGTCGGAAACTTGTGAAGAAAAATCGACTAAGTAAAGGATGCAGTTATGTAAATACGCCCATGCAGCCGCAAAAGTTTGAAGGGATGCGGGGGAGAGGATTTTTGCACCGCAGTAGGTGCATGCCAGTAGATGATGATGGTGAGTCGCAAAAGTTTAACTGCGTTCATGGGAATGCTATTCTAGCCGTAAAAACATGAAAGAAACCATTTTTTATACAATGTCTAACGATAACTTCGACATCATGGCTGAGGACAAGGAACCGGGTCAAGCATAACGCGACCTGTCAGCTTTTGAAGAGCAATTATGCATTCAAAGACACGGGCGGACGTGGTGTGGATGATCATGGAACCGTACCGGTCCGCGCAGCATACACTCGGTTTGTACTGAGCATTTTGATCGTATAAGAATTCTGTAACTGCGATTCGAACCCAGGTATTCTGAGTAAGCAGCTCGCAGAGGTTAATTGACAATATTGCGGCTTCCATGAGCCGATTAGCCGGTTTTTTGTGGCGCTCTGCACTATCTATGTGTTTTCAAATGCTCTCTACAGTTCCAGTAAACGCCACAGGCGGCGTGATAGTGAAGTTCAGTCGGGGCTGGAAATAAATCAGAGAGCTTGGCTGAGAGTAAAATATACAAATAACACGATTCATAATGGAGGGAAAGGTTAGAAAGTTGTCAAGTTAGTCGGCAGGCAGCCAGGACGTAGAAGTAAATAGCTCTAAATGACAGATTAAAGAAGAATAAAGTAAGCAAGATCTGGATTCAATAAATGAAAAAAGAACAGCCTCTAGTCGTGTGCAGAAAATGAAAATTGCAAATTAAAAAGGAATATACCTTTTACAATGAAATGCAAGGGCAATCTATTCACTGGAACGATACCAGTGTGTCTTAGAAAGCGTAGCGACAAAAAGATTTAGCTACACGATGACAGGCAGATCTGTACTCTTTCGGGAATCATTAGGCACGATGGAACATATGCTTCACTAGAATGCGGCACTATCAATCAGATGTCCATGGAAGCAAAATCACTTTCCCTGAGGCCCTAGTGTGTACAGATACAAAGTTATCTGGTTAATTAATTATTTAGCCTATCCATTCATCCGTAAGCGTTCTGGTCGTACTTTTTTTTTTTTTTTATGACGAAATCTCGTCAATTTTCAGCTGAACTGCACACAAATTGCCACCCTATTTCGCTATCCCGGACTAAAGCTAACCTCACCGACGTGAGTTTTGCACTTTACGTTTACCGTTCGATATGCTTAGGGTTAGCTTAGGATTAAAGTTTGGCTCAATTTTAGATGTAGCCCAATAGTTAACGAATAATAATCAGCCATGTGCTACATGTCTTCTTATATCAGTTAGCCGTATATTTATACGGTTTAGATTTATTTATGACCACTGACCATATTTAACTATTACTGAATGGGCTACTAACAATTTACTATAGATTTGTTTAAGTTAATGTTAGGATAGGTTTGAGGTCTGCTAAAGTTTAATTAAGCGCTAACATTCAAAGATAAACAATTAGCGTTTTAAGCTCATGGCAATTTGCCGTAAACTCGGCTATGGGTACAGTTTATGTGTAGGTTAGGCCTTCAGGAGGGGGTCCAGACTAGATATTGTTACCGGGAAACGCGGGACCAAAGTGATGTGCTTACTGACCAAGACAACGATCGAGGAACGCGGGCACGACGAAGCGTTGAGAAAGAGGACGACGCAGAGAGAGTGGATTCTGCACGGCTACCGAAGTCTTAGCGTCGAGTTCAGCCCATCGCAGTACCGTCACATTAAGTACATCCCCGTAACAATATAAACTGCCTAGATCATAAAAGTTTACCGCTGGCTTTTCTTAGCTCAGATTAGGATTAAGTTAGGTGACATTAAGTTTAGAATTAGATGGCGTTTTAAAACGGAGGAGTTAGCAGTTACCGGCTGTGTTCATTGATTGCGAGGCTTCAGAGCGGTGAGCTCAGAGTATGAGGAACACTGCGCACAGGCCTTTTGCATCTCGCCAGCGACGTATAATGCGGCCTCGGAGCCAGGGATTTGATCTCAATTCTTGGAATTTAGCTGCCGAATTCCACAACCGGTAAGGACGGTGGGTTTAGAGTTAGTCCTTAGCAACTAAGGTCGAGAGAATCCCTAATACCTCAGGCGTATACAGAAATTGCCAACCGTTCGTTGCGACCACCAAAAACTGCAGTCTGAGTTGCGGTGTCACTTGTGCATTCGGTGGTTTCATTTGGTTTGGTATGGTTTACAGGGTTTAACGTCCTAAAGCGTCTCAGGCTATCAGAGATGTCGCAGTGAAGGGCTCCGTAAATTTCGACCACTTGAGTTTTTTTAACGTACACTGACATCGCACAGCATACGGGAGCCTTGCTTTCGACCTCCATCGAAAAGCGGCCGCCGCAGCCGCGGAATTCCATCCCGCAACAGCAGTCGTACGCCGTAACTATACTGCATTATCGCGGAGGTCTATTCTAGAGGTGGAGGAACTTCCATCACTCCTAGAACTTTCGTTCTGAACACAATAATCTTCTCTACTTTTTTTTTTTTTCGGCGCCAGAATTAGTGTTGCAGAGTCGGGCATACAGTCTCTACATCTGCTCTAGCTGCGTCATTGTTACGATCATAAACAACTTGAACGAAACGAAGTAAGATGATGTCCAAAGATGCGGCCTAACCGAGATACGCAACTCTCTCTTCATCCCCGTTTACGAGCACACGATACAAAAACAATCCCGGACCCGACGCAACAAACACACGTGTGTTAATGACCTCTGGCTGCATAACTTCACCTTTATTTACCACACCTCACCACTCGGCGTTTGCCCTAGCCCGCAGCATGCTTTGTGACGGGCAGGATCGAACACGTTTCAACCCGTTTAAGGCTCTGTCTCTTCAAAACTCGCGCGTAGGCGTTGTAAGCGAAAAATCACGCGACGGCGCTGGCAGGCTACTGTTGGCAGGTGCCAGTACCGGTTACTGATTGATTGTCAATTTGTGTACCGTCACGAAACCACATGAAGTAAGGCTAGGCTGGCAGGAGCTGCAACCCGCCGCGACGATGATTTCAGACCAGAGTGCAAGAAACAAACCGACCGGGATCCTTGGATCCCTAGTCACGTTACTTCTAGTCCACGAACGCAGGTTCATACGGCTTGGTTAAAGAGGGACTTTATATTTATGACGAATGATCTCTCACATAATGTGGTATAGCTTACGGCTGTGCACTAATGAGTATGTGTTAAGATAAAGGAAGCACAAATTATCTGATTAATCGTTAAGTCACTAAGCGAGTAGCAAAGATCATGTGGCAAATGAAGATCTGCTTGTGAGGCACCAGACGGAAGCCATTATCGCCATCGTGTCATACTCTTAAAGGCGGGGCTTAAGTGTCCTGCCATATTTTTTTTTTTTTTTTTTGCGCCGTCGGTAATTGTATCCGCGAGCAGCTTAGTGCGCACGCGTGCAATCAGCTACAAAAACTGTATCTGATTACGGCAGCCTAATTGTCCGGGCTCACCGTCGGCGCGACCCCGCAGCTAGAGCCGTGCGCGACGCCGTGGGGCACAGCTGAGCAGGAGAATAAGAGGAGGGGGAGGAGAAGAAGAAGAGAAAAGAAAAAAGCGCTAAAGAAAGTGAATAGGAGGAGGAAAGACGGCGGCGGTGCCGGAAGGCCGCGCCGCTCGATTCTGGGCACAGCCGAGGGGTTAATAACCTCGGCCCGCTTTTTCTTGCCCCTGCTTCCTTCCCACCTCGGCAGAAACAAGCACCACCTCGCTTTCTTGTCGCCGCTCGCCCATGTAACGGATCGCGCCTTCTATCGGCGACCGGGGAAGAAAAAAAAAAAGAAGTAATAAAAAAGACATCGCGGTTCTCCTAAACCATAGCTGCTGCTCTCCGAAAACAGTGTGTCTTCATATCACTCCATTTATTTGCGTGCGGCCAGCTTCGACTCTGGGCTCCGGGCAGGCGCAGTTTGTAAATATGATGCAAATACAACAACAAAGCACTGACGTATTTCCCATTATTCAAATGAAGATAATGGGGGGGGGGCAATTGCACATGTCTGCCCCTCTCCCGTCTGCCCCTCTCCCGTTCTCATATCATGCTAAAGCCAGAGCTCACAGTCCAAGCTCAAAAAAATAGGTCAAATGAAATTAGAGGCAGATAAAACTGAAAAACATATTGCTTTTTGAAAGAGCCTGAAAGACGCATAGAGTATGAAAAACTACTATAGTCTCTCTCTCTTTCACACACACACACACACACACACACACACACACACACACACACACACACACACACACACACACACACACACACACACACACACACACACACACACACACACACACACACACACACACACACACACACACACACACACACACACACACACACACACACACACACACACACACACACACACACACACACACACACACACACACACACACACACACACACACACACACACACACACACACACACACACACACACACACGCACACACGCACACACGCACGCACGCACACACACACACACGCACACACACACACACACACACACACACACACACACACACACACACACACACACACACACACACACACACACACACACACACACACAGACAGACAGATGAACACAGGACGAAAGCACAACTCACAAACTGAACTACCGTCCAAAATTTGCTCATCTGGTCCACCATATACCACCCAGCGGTTGACCTTGTTTTATATCAGAAGCGAGACACCTCTCGATGTACGAGATTGCGAGCCAGACATGAATATTTTAATTCCTATAGCAACGCTTTCAGTCATATATACTGCCCCACCACACTCATCATGGTACTTGAACCGATTTCAATGAAAGCGCAGCCAGAACTGACGCTTCAGCGATTTATTTTTTTTTCTTTTCTTCCAGGCAATCTTGCGATGATAGAGCTCATATCGCTTCTGACTCGGCGCGAGCTCAGCATTCGTGACACTGAATTTTATCGGATATATCACTGTTAACCTTTAACAACACACACACTCGTTGTCGAACCGATATCGCTAATGTCGCGCGACTTTATCGTCAGGAAGTCACACAGATAACTAAATGCCTGTTTTCTCCGCTCTTGTCTGCAAGACGGAACTTCCTATACGCTAGGCGCACTGGTGTTCCTCATGGTGCATGCTTTTTGGAAAATTTCCAATGGAAAGACAACGTTGACGCTTCAGAGCTTCATAAAAGCATGTCTTGCCCTTTATGCAACTTTTAAAAATGCTGAGATGACTCGGCTTGCCTCCTTCTCGAGTTTTGCAGTGCGGTTTACTTGCAAGATCGTGATTACTTTGATTCAGCACCGATATTTTCGTAGTAGGGCCCTGATAACTGCCGATAACCGCTTCTGAGGTAGGGTTATCTGACAGAGCGGATGCAGAGGTGAAGAATGTTTTCCAATATTGATCAATTAACGGGTTCAAACTAGCTTTCAGTTGATATGTTCTAAATAATATATTTAAATATACTGAAATTATTTGTGCAAAACCCAGGCTCCCATTTCACTGCAGAGAAAGCGGAATATTTCTGTTCAATACCTTTGAAATTCCTGGTTGCTGTGGATGCATTCTCTAGCACAGCTTAACGGAGCACCTAGCGGACTGGGAACTTTCTATAAGGACTGTACATGACGTAGGGCCAGCTGACAAGGAAACGACAGCTGCTTCAACTACACTGGATGCGCTGAAAAGGTCGAAATAATCAAGAAAAATAAACCTCGGCTCTAGAACGAATATTTTCAATACCACATTGCCAAAGACCGGAGGGGGGGTTGATATGCGTCCTTGGCAGCCCTCCGAGATACTGAGTGCTATTCGGACCAGCAGTGTCGTACCGACGTCTATAAGTGCCAAGAATCCGTATCCCACGATCGTCAGCGGAAGTCGTGCTGGCTCAGACACACTTAGTGATGTTTCTCACTGCCGTAAAGGCTAGCAAGAGAATTAAGCGGGCAAGACCCGAGCGACTTTTCGCTTTAGCGTATAGATATCTTGCCTTGAACGCTAGCCTTAAATCCGTTTTTACGACACTCAGGTGCGTTTTGTTTTGCCGCCTGCGGATGTGCTGACTTCGAATGATGCATCGGCGAGCGATACTTGCTGCTAAAACCGAACTAATTCGCCGTCACGAATCGAATCATTGATGGCTCTCAAGGCGGCCTCGATCGTCAGCGACTAATGATCGTAAACAGGATCGGCAACAGGAAGCGACTGCCAAGCAGAACAAGAGTAGAATCCATTGTGATTACAATAGGAAATGCGTAGTGCCAGAGTGGAAAGGGGAGAACCTATAACCAGAAGTCCTAGAGACGTGGGTTGAATTTCATCCCCTCTCTGGCGTGAGCCGCAAGGCTTTCAGCTTAGGAGGTACGCCGTAAGCCGCTGTCTTCCAAGGGACTAAACGAGACTCTAATGATTCCCTTCCATACTGAAAAATATGATTAAAAAAAGATTAAAGACACACTACAAACAAGCTTTTTTTTTTTTCTTTTTACGGCCGCAAAAATCAAATATATTGCACTTTCTGAATACATTACCGCCTTTTCAGCGCCAAAGAAAAAAAAAAGTTGTGGTTTAACTCTGGTTTACTCTAGTTGGATTGCTACAGCAACGGCGAAAGCTTCTTTTGCCTGTTACATTATTCCCCTATCACGCCCTAACAGTGTAAGGTGCTATTGGGAACACTTAAGCCAGTCTTCTTCTTGTTCTCCTCCTCGGCCGTTCAAGGTCAAGCGTGGCTTCCGGCGGGACCACGTGACGGCTCGAAACGTGGCGCAGTATTGCTATCGCAATAAAAACGCCTTCGCTACTGAGAAATTGCATTTAATAACATGAAATAGATATCGATATGCTGTAATGATAACCGATTATCATTAAAGGCAACGGAAAGGACTCCAAGAGAAGGTATAGTGTAACAAGATGGGTGGATGTGATTAAGAAGTTTGCTGCCACAATTAAACCGCGTTGACTGGAGGGGCATATGGAAGACGTCTTGCGGATAGTATAATCGAACTAGTGCAGTTGATGATGAAACGCGCGTACTTAGTTCACCAACAAAAAAACACCGGGTGTCGAGCAGCACTCAAACTCTCACAGACATCAACGGCTGCACGACTGTTTCTTTAAAGTAATGTTTCGTTCTTGTGAGACCTTAAACATTGTTGCACAAATTGTGCTTTATCCTGACAGTAAGTATAGTTCATTATATGGTTATATAAGCGGTGATATTATATAAGTTCGAAAGAAAGCAAGCGTGACAAGCCACCACTGTTTTGGACACCAAAACAACTTTACAACAAACAAGGTTAAAAGAAATGAGAAATGTTTCAGTGTCATCACTATTTTAATGTACCCAGCTCTAAAGCGCGCATATTGTTTTGAGTGAAATTACGTTTCTGTAGTGTGGTCAGTTGCCTCCATTGAGCACCTTGATAACAAAGCCTAACATACACACGTCAAGTCGAATGCAGCTTGAAAGACAAGCACCTTAACGAGATAAATAAAAACAAAATTTATTTTTATCCTTCTGAGTCTTTGAAACTTCTACGTTTTTATTGCAGAGAACTAAATCAAAAGAAAGAAACTTTCCAACATTCTCTTCATCCATATGCTGCGTCGTCAGGACGAGGTAGTAAAACAAATTAGGAGCGGTTGACTTTTCCCCATCCGAGTTCGTATCGCAACAACGGGAAAACATGAGTTCCAACAGAAAATTATCAGAAGATATATATGTGTAAGTAGGAACCACGATTATACCTCTAATGGCGTGGAGTACAAGACATTGCAATAGTGCCTATCCAATATCGATCAGTCTGGATAGTGTTTATGCAAACGATCGAGAGGAACTGCGCGGTTAAAGTGCGAAGTATAACTTCTCTTGTTTCTCACGGTTTCACTGCAGAATTTACTGATTGCAAAAACCAGAGCAATAGCTGGACGCCCTCTCCAACTAGCTGACAACGGAGATACATAGGGGCCAACAGAATGCGCAGACTTGGTGGCGCTTGAGTTTGCATTCCTTCCAGCGCGGTCTCAGATAAAGAACTGCGCTATCTATGCCAGGCAGGAATTTCGCCCCTAAACAACAATACGCCCTCTTCGCCAATCACATGACATATTTTGCTATTACAGTTATTTTTTTACTTCTTACAGTTTTCTTGGTATTTGACAAGGTAGCCATTTTGTTTAACTAGGACGATGAAGACAATAAACCTTTATTCATTTTCCGGAATAAAAGTCTAGCCTCTTACAGCGCAGGGTTGCTGTATTTCTTCTTTATTCTCTCTTTCATAGGTCTGCTTGTACGTGTGCTGCGCGTTTCACGTGGCACCAGATTTGACGCATATTTTCGCGCACCAGCATGTTCCAGCCGGGGATGTTCATTCCCTGCCTTACTACCTACGCTTCCAGTCTGAAATTTATTAGCAGCGGATTCGACTTTCGCCTGAGATCATGCATCATGTCGCTCTCTGTACATCCTGTAACGTGACTACGGTGGCTAGAAAACATAAGACGCGTGCAACAGGAGCGAAGAATCATTCGCCCTAAATCCATGAATGCCAGAGGCATTCCTGACTTCCCGTGACTGAGTTCCCTCCCAATGCCGACGACATCGACATCAGATCTTCTAGATAACAGTAAAGAGGGGAGGAATGGGGAGGGAGCTTAACGTGTCAGTCAACCTGACCGCCGTGACGTATCTGTTTCATACCTACTTATCTCGCTAGCTCTAGTGCAAAACAAAAATGCCAGTTATCTTGTCTACTTCATGGGTAGAAAACTTCTGCTAATTTCGGTTTCAAGTACATCAGCGCAACTGGTGACTGGAAGGGAATTGACGTTCGGAAAGGGATATGATTCCTGCGCACTCATGCGCCACTATAAACTGTGGGAGGGGGGCGATCAAATTACGTTAAGCGCCGGGATTCCTAAGTCCTCCTCTTTTGCCGGCGATGGTTAGTATCGCACTCGAGGACGAAGTTTTTTCCTGTTTGATAACGTTGTGATGACAACGATACCACGCTTCAGTACGCGTTCTTCCGCCTGCTACGAAAGGGATTTGCGCTGACGTCTCAAGAGTGAGTGGACAATGGTTTCAATGGAAGTTTCCTACCCCTGTCTATTTGACAAAAGGAAAGCAGCAGGTCATTTCTCCCTTATCAGAAGAATGCGTGCGTTACGTCGTCTCGTCAGAATCGCTCGAAGGTTCTCTGTTGATGATGCATACGTTTCTGACTCGGGGAGCACTTGCAAGCGACAGATGAAACGATGGGCCCATTGTTTTCCTAGTGAGATAAAATGCTACCAGCACTAATGGTATAAATTGCTGTTAAGCGCAAAGACAATCTGACATCGGTTACCGTCGTTGACAGAAATAAGTCTCCATACTCCTGAAACACACGGGAGCCTTCAAAGGATAACCTCATTCTCTTAGGTACAAAGCTGTGTATACAATTGTATCTTGCAGATGCCGTTCAAGAATGCTGTGTATGGGTTGCCTGCAGGTCGTTGTATAACTGTGATTAAATGTAGGCAGTACACAATAAATAATTATATACTATGAGCAACGCTGACCGCCCAATGTCGCAGTTTGGTGTACCTTATCTTCCACTGTTTTTTGCCGAAGCACGGTAAACGAGCTAGATAAATGACACACACTTTAAAGGTATATGTGAAGCTATAGACATGGTACCTTAGTGACTACCGCATTCTTAAAAATAAATAATAGAAAGGAAAAAAACAACTAGAAACTCTCAATCAGGACAGATGTCATTTACTGTAAAAACTGTTCCAATTATCCCCGCTAGTTAACTAAAATTTACTGATTACCCCGAGTCAGGCAGGTCCTCTGCTCCTGGTATTTGCCGAAGAAGCCCGACCCCAATTGGCATTTCCAGATTACGATGAATTTATTTGCACAATTGCGCGCATTTGGTATCACTCAGAGTACTCACCTATGGGGCTGAAACGTGGAGGCTAACCAAGAGAGTTCTACTTAAGTTGAGGACAACCCAGAGGGCTATGGAACGAAAAATGGTAGGGATAAGATAGGAAGCGTGCAGAGTGGGGCAGAGAAATAACTCAAGTTACCGACATTCTAGTGGAAACTAAGAAGAAGAAATGGGCATGGGCAGGACATGTAGTGCGAAGAAAGGATAACCGATGGTCGCTTAGGGTAACAAACTGGATTCCAAGAGAAGGAAAGCGTAGCAGGGGGCGGCAGAAAGTTAGGTGGGTGGATGCGGTTAAGAAGTTCGCGGGGGTCAAGTGGATGCAGCTAGCACAGAACCGGGTTAAGTGGAGAAATATGGGAGAGGCCTTCGCCCTGCAGTGGGTATAGTCAGGCTGATGATGATGATGAGAGTGCGGCCTCTCAACACGACACTCCGAGTTCAGTCTCTTTCGTCGTCTCCGCGTCCACCGTGTCCCCTCCGACCCCTCTCTCCCTTCGATAGCCCTCCTCGTCGGGTCAGTGAACCATGGTTGCTTTGTGTAGTTTAAACTCCTCGGAGGTGCGAATAGTTCCCAGAAGCCGGCAATCGTTGGAGGCAACCGCTCCCAGCCGCGGACGGCCAGCTCTGATGACATGGGCAGTAAGTGGGAGCCCATATATATCTTTCCCGGTCCTCCGGTCCCCACCACCGCTTCGCTGCCCTTGTTTCGGGAATGTCTTAAATCCGTCAACGCTTGATGGAACGCACGACACACACAAACACCCGAAAATCCGACCGTTCGTTCTGCCAGTGCTCTGAGTAAAACAGCGCGGACGACACCCCGCCACGATGGTGCAGTTTGGACCCCTTCTAGCCACCATAGTGCAGTGATTAGGACGTTCGACTATTGTGCCCATTGATGCGGTATCGAATTCCGGCTGTGGTGGCAGTTTTTAGATGGAGGCGAAAAGCAAGGCCCCCGTGGTTTGGGTGATTTCAGTGCACGTTAAAGAACCCTAGGTAGTCGAAATTTCCGGAGCCCTCGATTACGGTGCAGAATGAGTCCTTTGGGACGCTAAACTCCGTAATCCAAAACAAAATTTAAGGCTAAACTTATTAGTTTAATCAGATTCGATGTTGCCAATGGGTAGTTCGATGCCATATAAATATACTTACACAAGGCGATGTCATATCAGTTTTCGGAAGCATTTTTTTTTTTTTTTCAAAACCTGGAAGCGCGGCGAGGTCAGGCGCTTTTTCAGCGCTGAGCCGAAATTGAGCGCAACTGGACGCGCAGGGAGCTCGGTGGAAAAAGTAGAAACGGCATGTCCACTGCTTATGTACCCTGCCGTGCCATGCTCCGTCGTTCCCCAATACAGCGACCGCGCAAATTATCAAGAAACAGTGTCTTCTACATGGAACAATGGCTCAAATCGGGTCTGCTACGGCTGAGAGTTTGTTCCTGAACATTATTTTCTATTTCGAACTTCCAATTATTACGAATTTTTGAAAAAGTTTTCGCTGACACACCCCGTTATGTGACCCTCCATGGTACACATGTAGTTCAGGTGGGTAGCTTTCGGTTGCCGAGCCCACTGGGGCTCCGGTATGCTGCTACGGCAACGGCATTCCGATGGACAATTACGAAAGCGAATACGACACGGTGCGTTGCGCGATATCCGTGCGCGTTAAAGAATCCTACGCTTTTGCATTTAACACGAAGTCATGCACTTCCCCTTCAGATACGCTTGGAAAAGGGGCTTCTCAAGACACTAGGAGATTACGGGGGTCGAGTGGATCAGAATAAAAATATACTAACCTTTGGCACCAGACGTGCGTGGCAATCAGTTGGCCTAGAATACTTTTCGTCTTTTCAGCGCGCTAATAATAAAGGAAACAGATAGCGGGCACCCTTAACTCGATCTTCTGGCTTGCGGAAAAGCAAACAAAAATGGAGAAAAAAAAAAGACATCTGGAGATGTGCTGGGGGACACTCAAGCTATCTCGCAAGGGCGATCCCTTTCTCCGACTTCCTACATCACGGCTGTCTGCGGCGTCTAGCCTCTTTGGCTGCATGCCTATCTGGCTGATGCAAACGGAAAGAATGCTCGGGTCTCGGCGAAGCACTAAAAGCGGCCCTTTTTATTTCCCCGCTTTCAAACGCGATCGACGGCTCCAAGTGTTGCTGCGCCGGATAAGAAAAGAAGAAAATATCGCTATCTCACACCTGGAGGAGTCGCCGGCGATCCCCTGAATTCCGCACTGCATGACATCGCTTTGCACGGCGTGAGACTGTCATTCGTGGTCTGAGTTCACGTTGACTTCGCGTTTCTTTATCTTTCCACCTTGGTGCACGGCGATTAAAATGCTACGGGCTATTTCGCTGTTGCGGTTCCGTTCGCCCGAACGATGTGCTTAGTCGAGGGACTGCTGTCGCGTCAGTTGAATTTGACAAATTATATGTGTGGCCGTTGGATGAGCTTCCTGGCGTCGAATGTAGTGCGGAATGCCATATTAGTTTTTATTGAGTCCTTACAAGACGGAATACAGTGCTTTGCTCGCCCTGATACTGAATGAAACGTGCACAGTTCGCGTTCGTGCGTCAATGAGTGGTTATTGATGTCTTCGAGAACTGAACTAAGCCTTCAGCCCCGTGTCTGCTAAGGTTGAACCACGGAGTTCGAACCAGAGGAGCCTCCTGTGTAATTGGAAACCCACACCAGCACAAAGCAGCACGCATGCGCGAGAGCCACAGTACCGTCAAAAGAAAACAATCGCGTCGATGAGTCCTCTCTTTTGCCGCAGAATAACGCAGTGTCTCATTTTCATCAACTGTTTGTCTCCCAATCTAGCAAGGAACGATCAGCTGAGCTAATGTCGACTATGGGGCATTCATTTACTTTCATTCCGGAAGGCTGTTTCACCGACAAAGTGATGATCGAGAGTCGCTGACTCACTCGATAACGCTGACTCGCCTGCATCAAGCGCGACAAAATGCAAGGGCTTTGCTTTTACGCACGATTTATTTTTTTTTTATTATTTTTTTTTTTTTTTACAAAATGGCAATCAAACAATTTTTTTTTTCTAGCATATTCTTCGTATTGCGGTCAGCGACCGATAACACGGACGACCAATGACTGCCACGGAAGAAACCCAGAGCTACAGCCCATCACCATGCAAACAGCAGAGCGTTTTCCAACCAGCAACAACAACTTCGCTGTTTTCAAAGCGTGCTTCCGAGGGAAACCCGGACACGTGCCTAAACGCCGCAAGCGTCACGGTTGGACTTCGCTGCCTGGACCTGTCGGGACTTGTAGGAAGGGGTCCCGGAGAAGCGCCTTCATCCCTCGCCTCCCGCCGAGCCCCGTTTTCTAGCGCAACTGGTAACGTTCTCCACACAACGCGGGCAGTAAACGGCCGACACTGTTCAAACAAGTTCACTTCTCGCAGTGACTCACCGCCGCCGCCTTCTGGGAGCCCTCTTCCTCCCTCACAAACAAGGCATGCCTGAACTTGCTTAAACTTTACTTGCTCGCCCGCGCGAGTGGTGCTCTTTTTTTTTTTTTTTCTTTTCTTTCGGCGGGCGCCTTGGAACTCGTTTGGCTCTCAGACAAAGCGGAGCGGAAGAAACAGGTCCCGGCCACAGGTGCCTGCCGAAACCTCCCGCTCCTTTCCCGCAGCTACCTGCCCCCCACCGCCACCCGAGCACCATGGGGACCCCTCCTCCAGACAGCTACCTTTGGCCGTGGCAGCGCAGAGGAACGGTGATACGATCTTTTCTTTGGTTTAGTCGCGTCTTGAAGAAAAAGCGTGACGACCTTTCCTTTCTTTTTTTTTTTTCTTTTTTTGCGCGCAATTCAAGGGGACGAGTCACTAAGCGCCTGGAGCGAAAGGAAAAATGCTGGATCCCTGGCTGATGCAATGCTCAGCGCGCTTGCTCGTCTGCAATATTTTGCCGAATCTGCTGGCGGCATTCGTTTCATGCAGGCAGCGTTCTCTATAGTATTTATTTACGTGTTCTTTCGCTTCCAACTGCGAGAGATGTACTGCTTAAATCTTCACAAAAGCGGCACCAGACAGCAATTTCCGGGCATGGTCACCAAAGTAACGGATGTGACCGTCTGTGGGTTTAAGCGCGGGCGCTCCTTTCCAATCAGCGTCGGCAGGATTCCTACTTGAATAAGTAGGCCATTGTTTATCGAATATTTGAAACAGACTATTAGCTTGCAAAAGCCACCCTATTTTCGATGCCATCGCAAAGAGTGCAATACATTATGTCATCATCTGCTGTCATGCATGAGCAACGCCCGAAGTATTACATAACGATTTTAAATATGCATATTGGTTTTAAGGTTATGACAGTAAATAAGAATGTAGTCGATGCCGTCACATAAATCAGATACATTAGGTCAACATCTGTTGCCATGCATGAAAAACGTCACAATAATGATAAATAATAATGACAAATAGGTTTATTGGTTTTAAGACCATGACAATAAACAGCAATGAGATCGATTATACTTAACACGCCTCAGCGTTATCGGTTGCTCAAGCAAACATTTCACTCTACCGGGATATCTAGTAAAGATGACATGTCTAACACTTGCCGAATGTAATCAGCGCCATATAACCTTTAGGGCAATTTAAGGTTGTCTAACAAATGCCGAACGTAGCGCCATAGCCTTTTGTTGAATGTTCGGGCAACTTAATGTCGTCATCACAGCCAGTTACCAAACGATTAGGACTCCTATAGCTGTTATGTTGACACGAGATAAATCCAATCGGAGCCTGTTGTATACGGTGCCCAGCGTCTGTTGCATACGACGCCTGACGTTTGACGAGGTTATTTTGGCCGGCATAGTTACTGCTTTCTTTGTTTAGTTGGTACGGTTACTTTTGGGAATATATGGAGAAATGACTCTCGACAGGAGTAAACACAATCGCTCTTACCCTTTGTGTTTGTGCGGTTGCGCTTTTGCGCCGCTTTGTTCACTAACCGCGTCAATGCAGCAGATCCTGTCGCCTGCACCTGCGAACGCATTCTTCGCTGGTGGGACTTTAAAGAAAAAGATAATAAATATAAGATAAGGAATGACGACAGTAGCGAAGCAGTTTTTTCTTAAAGCCGAGCAGCAAGAACGTAATTCTGCCGCTTGAACGAAAAAAAAAAAAAAAAATACTTCCCTAGCCGTAGCGGCTCGATATCGGCATTACGCTATGGCTTCGTCACGTTCGCCTCTCGTTTTCATTTCTTGCATCTTCGATTCTTCAATGGCGGGGCTCCAGGGACTTCGGAGCCGAAATGAATTTTATCGCTCTCTCTCTCTCGAGTGAGCAGCACTGCGGCTCTAGCGAGGGCGTGCCCGTCTGTCGCTCTCTTTCAATGGAAGACTGCCGACGTGACAACCCTGTCCCCAGTCGCGCGTCGTAATAGCATCGGCTTCCGCGAAACTGTTTGTGTATGCACCCCGGCCGCCGCTATCGTGTGCAGCAGAAATGGTGCAATGCACACCATCGGACAAATGCATAGCGCCCCGCCACTCGGTGTAGCACTTTTGAGACGGAAAAGCTTCGATCCCAAGTAACTGGTTTCTTTCAGTGCTGCTCTCTCATTCTATTTTCGCTGTATCTTTCTCTCTTCATCTTCGATCGCTTCTCAATCACGTAGAAGCTGAAGATTACTCATTTCTTTTTTTTCTTCTTCTTTTTCTCCGGCTTTCTCCCCGGGCCCGACAGATTCTAGCGAAAGGGCGGATGAGTTTCTCAGTTGAAATCCAGAGGGGAAAAAAAAAAAAAAAAAAAAAAAAAAACGCGGAGCGGATCTGTGGCATTACATTAGGAAATGAACGGCGAGCGCTCCCCCTCGCGACATGTGTGTGCATCCGACCGCGTTTCAACTCGAGCGCCTTCAGTGAACGTTTTCATCCTCTTTATTTTTCTTCATTCTTTGAAGTTGACTGAAGCAGCTCCTCTTTTCATTCAGTTGCCAGAATTAGCGCCCGGGGCTTGTTTGCTGTGGGGGGTACCGCGCGGAAGACGAAGAGTCAATTTCGTACAAATTAGCTTCTGCGTACACACCACAAAAGCGACTCAAACGTGCAAGCAGTCCGTGATTTTCTTAAATGATTTTTTCCTTCGATTTGGCGAGTACAGCTTTAACGGTCCCCGTGCCGAAGACACCGAACGTGTGCACCGTATTAGCATACTGACTCAGCTCTGTAGCTTCAAATATCGTTCAATTAGTTGCGTGTATATATAGATGTCCAAAATGTTTGTCCATCCAGGAGGCTTCAGCCACTGCAAACTGCAAATGAAGACAGGTTCGTCTTGCGGCTTATCAAGAAAGCTGGTTTTCAGCGCTTCTGCAAGTGACCAGGGACTATAGGAGCTTTTTTTCTCGTTCGGAAGTCTGAAAGAGCGGGGCTGGCTCTCTGTAAGCTCTTGGTGGGGAAGGATTAGCGATCTAGACAGTGCACGCCGTCAAATTCCAGGTCTATAGGCCAACCATAGCCTATAATCAAATACAGATCAAGAACGAAGTAATAATTATCCTTCAGATGAGACTGTATACGAAGCCAACGGCTTGACCAGTGCTCATTGCATTGCTGGTAAATCCTTGATAACGGCGGATATAATCCCTCGCACCTATGTTACGCTTCCGACGTCACGCTAGCCCGTAGCCGTCTTCTTTCACGGGGATTACTCACAAGAGGCAAGAGGGCCGCCTTTGGGGGAGGGGAGGAAGGGGGTGGGGGGATGATTTCGGCTGTGTTGTCATGCTGTTCGTTCTGTAATCTCTACCAGCCGGTGTGCTTGTATCTCGCTGCATGTTCGACGCTGTACCAGCTTTCTCATTGAAGTTACGCTAATGAAACTGCTAGAGCTGAGCTTAGCGCATTATAATGCGTCAATCAGCCCGAGCTGATTAGCATTACGCCTGCAGGGTCAAACGCCGAAGAGAAGCGTATTGTTTGTGAAGCAAGCTTGTACTACGTCGCCTATATAGCCTATATATACATGCGGAATAAAAGTGAAAACTATATAGCCGGGTCTCGCATAAATACCATAGGGTCAGGAATCCTGCTCATAGGATCATATGACTCACCAGAACTTGATCTTAGTCGGTTTTGTAGTACCGCCGTTGTGGGGCTTTTTTCCTATCTCTTTTTTTGAAAGGGTGAGCAGGAGTTGGATGGATTGTTGGTTTTGGGGGGTTTAATTTAATGTCCCGCAAAGCGACTCGGGCCATGAGAGACGCCGTAGTGGAAGGCTCCGGAAATTTTTCGACCAGCCGGATTTTTTTATAACGTGCACTGACATCGCACATTACACGGGTGCCTATCTTTTCGCCTCCATCGAAAAGCGGCCGCCGCGGCCGGGATGCGATCCCGTATCCTTGGGCACAGCAGTCGAGTACCGCAACCACTGCGCCACTGTGATGAGCGGGAGTACTAACCACACACATCGGGAACAGTATGTCCCCGGTCGCCCGGTGGTCTTGACTGACGACGTCTGGTTACCCCTGCGGTGATAGAACCAGTTCTTTGAGTCGAAGATGACCATAGCTGTGGCGGTGCAGGTGAGGGTTGACACGAAGAGCTGCGCACAGCGACGAGGGCTAACGACCTTTCTTTGTTTGGTGGATAGTTGCTTCTCGATAGACGAGGCCCCAGGTCGACCTTTTTCAGCGGGTCTCTTTCGCTCCTCTGTTCCATCGTCCTCATGCAGCTTTCATCGTCAACTCGGGTCTTTTCTCCTCGTTTTGTCAGGCCACGGGAGCCAGCGAATCGTTCTTGTACTCCTTTCATCAAACCTTTATGGACCACGAATTTGGGACGAGTGCAACGCAGACACACGTCGTGCAGCCCGAATCTCCTCTCTTTCCCCATTGCCCCTGCTTTGTCCTTTCCTCCTTCGCCAGTAATCGCCAAATGTAACTGATACAGCCCCACTGTTAATGCTAGTGTTTGTTTTCCGTAAATTGAGCTACCTGATTAGGATAAAGATCTATATAGTTTATGAAGCTTGGTATCGGACAAAAGACATGTTCTGGACCGGTGATATATGTTAAGAAACTCTTTCTACGAGGTGTGGGTGCGCGCAGTGCTTGTCCAGCAAGTGCTGAGAAAAGAAATTAAAGGCAAACGAGCCAGTGATCATGATCCCTGCTCTCTCCGTCTCGGCAGGGCTGAAGAAAGCTGCTCTGTAATCTGGTTAATAGATCTGTCGTGAGTCAAACGACTCTGGTGAGGAATGCCGTTGTTTGTGCCGAAGAACAAAAGAATTCGTTTGTTTTTTTTCTATAAATGATGGCTACTTTAACTGCCAGCTGGTATAATTCATCTCCCATTTGCATGACAAATAACTGTATCCCCGCGCAAATGAGCATAGTAACAGCGAAAAGCGACAGTTAGTAGACGGCTACTCTCACTGGAATGTGCATTAAAATGAATGTGTTTTGAAACAATGAAAAAAAAAATATATATAAGTGTGACGAGCTACACTTTCATATATTATTTCGCATCTTTAAAAACAGCGAGAAATGAAGCAGGCATTTGTATTACTTAACAAAAACGGGTTACGTCAAAGATACCGTGGTTTTGCATACTGGCAAGTTTCTGGCAAGTGCAGACAACGCCAGTGTGGAATGAATTGTTAAGATGGTGACTGCAAGCAACGTCAATTCGTTATTTTGGGGAAAAGGTGGTGGTCATGAACAACCTTTGTCGCAAAACTTAAACCGGAAGAAATGCAAGAAGAAAGCGGGCAAATATGCTTCGATCTTTCCGCAAATCAGCTGTGTTTTATCTAGCTCCGTTGCCATGCTCGATATCAGCCCGTGTTTTATCCTCTGTTCCTTTCTTTTGTCTGCTGTGTTTTGAGCTATGAGATGGTTGCTTAAAAAGAATTAGCCCACCAGTTAACTCTGATGAATTTAGAGTACCACGTTTGAAATGGATCGTTTATGCATCATCCGGCGTGTAACCTGTGCTCATTTGCTGTAGCTGCGAGATAGTTTTCTGTCTTAGCTATGTTTACCGTTCGCGAGGCAGCGCACTGGCAAGTTTTTGTGACTATCCCATGCCGAAAGCTTCAGTGTGGTGCGGTGAAGTGTTGGATGCTACATGAGCACACGCGCAGCAGAATGAGCTAAGCCGGCATAGTACTGTTCTGCTCAATATGCACTGACAGCACTTGTACGGCTGTACCATCCCAACTCGTGGAACTCTCGCCTCACGGGTGTGAAAAGACGAAAAGAAAGTTCGTGTACGGCACGAGGCACGGCCTGCGTCGTGCCGATGAATAGAGAAGGGGGAAAGGAGGAAAGAAATTACGTGCTTCCGTTCTCAATCACCTAGCAGTCTTCCGCGTGTGGTGCCTTGCAGCCGATTGCTTTATGCAGGAAATAGTCTTTTTGCTCGCTTACAGAGAACGGCGAGAGAGTATATTGCAGGCTTGAATGTTGAGCATTAGCATCGTATCGATGAAAAAAAAAAAAAAAAAAAATCGATCTACATGGTTAAGCTAAATGCGACTTATGATCTGTTCTATGGCACACTTTTCCCTCATTTAACTTTGCTTATTTGAATTTAGCTTTCTTCTTTTTGTCGGCGGCTCCGATTGCGGACCCTCGTTCTCGTACATGCACTCACTACCCGCCTAGTAACTAACTCTTCATTAGACGAATTTTTCTTTACCTACATAGTTTCTGAGAAAGCTGCATGGCTTTCCTTAGTAGCCGTATGGCTGTGCTTCTGTGGATGACAATGAGTAATTACTTCCTTATTGCTCGTTTGCTATCAGATGTTAGTGCACGTTTACGCAATGCAAACGCACCAACTTTGCGTTTGGAGTATGTTTACATCAGGAGCTTATGCGTGCGTCAAAGAATTCCAGGTGGTCATGATTAATCCCTCACCCTCCGATACCGCTTCTCTGATAGCGCATGTACCACTCTGGGAGGTTAACAAGTTAACCAGTATGTATCAATCTGCACCAACGTTCATATTGTTTCAACATGCGCACGTGTACATTGTGCGCACTCGGTAACTTACATCTTTTAGAAAAGAAGACAGATGGCGCTGCCATATCGGACACTGCATTGACTATAGGCTCTTGACGTAGGAAAGAGTTAAGAATTAAGCTCCTCCATACGCACACTAGATGGGCTGAGATGGGGCGACGACGATGGGTCTAGAAAGTACTGAACGAAGAGTCGTAATGGTGTCGTGGATGTTTGTGTCTTAGTACTCATGTCTTGACCCACTTCACTACACAACTTGATAATGACAGACAGCAGATTAAAAAAAAAATAATAATTGTGGCTTTGAAATCGAATCGAAGAAAAGTCACCGCCATTTTATTTCTATTTTTTAGATGACAGTGGAAAAAATGTGTGTGCGTCAACCCTGAGATTTCCGCATTGAACTTACTTTCCGCACCCACTGGATTTACTACATCAAGGCCTTCCTTCTTTTTACGCTGATCTAATGGAATGAAGAGAAATGCCGACGCAGCTACTGCGGAAGAAATCGTACGGGCAACGGTTCCCTCTCCACTCGTGTCGGCTTTTTGCTTTCTTCGCTTCCCGTTTCACAGCCGCTCGTGCGAATCCCCTTCACTCACTCCTAGACAAGACTTCGGAGCAGACGCCGGCACCTCTACAACTACAAAGCACGTGCCGGGGTCGGCTTGCCTGCCGCGGCTCGAACTCGGCTCCGGTATCTCGGGCTGCGGCGGCGCCGCGCGGCAGCGGTCGAACAGGGGCG
The DNA here is from genome assembly GCF_055883805.1 of Amblyomma maculatum. NCBI lineage: Eukaryota > Metazoa > Arthropoda > Arachnida > Ixodida > Ixodidae > Amblyomma > Amblyomma maculatum. The sequence continues at coordinate 389,832,687 of NC_139344.1, forward strand.
GGTACAGAGGCGTGTACGTGACGCAAGCGGTGCGCTCTGTTGACGTCACAGCTCCCGGCCGTTCTCCCTCCTCCTCCCCGTAGATTATAGTGAGAGAGAGCGTGACTGAGAAGGGAGGAGAACGGTTGAGAAAGCGGAGCGATTGGTGAGACTGCAGAGAGACATATATCCAGGAGCGAGGAATTAACGAGAAAACAGGCAAAAAAGGGAACGACTGTCGGTAGGGCGCCGTTTCGGAAACGCCGCCAGCGCGGTTTGGGCCCCGCTCCGGCGTCTGCCGCAGTAGCGGCTTGAAACGATGCATCACACTTGCATCATGCGCCTGGAGTTTTTTTGCACTGCTTTCGCTCTGAGAGCGCTGTTGCCCGAGTCGACGCGCGAGAGATTTGGTAAGCGGTGCTTAGGAATTCTACATACACTGGCAGCTGCGTTGTTCTCGCAATGCACTTTTCGTAATAGCCAAAGAATAGCTCGCCGGTCAAAAAATAAATAAAAAATAAATAAAAAATAAATAAAAATAAATACAGGAATGCACTGCCACTATATAAGCTTCTTCAAATAGCGGTGTCTAAATCTAAACGCATCAGAGAAAGGGAGGCAGGGAATTCAAAAAATGAAGTGACACTCAGACTCCGCGTGCAAATCAGGCGGTTGAAGAGCTCGATTATTAATCGGTTTATTTTTCTCCTGCCTCTGTCAGCTTCGAAGGGTGGAGAATGCAAGGGACAGAAACAAAAACCATCAAAAGACTAGATGTAACGAGCATCACACGTGCGCTCGCTCATACTGTCTCTTTTTTTTTTTTTCTTCTTCTTCTTTCTGGTACCATTGTTCACTAGGACCCGTCTCGTGAGCTCTGCTGCAAGCTCGTGGAGCCAAGCCATCCACATTTTTCACTATTCGCCAATGAAGTGAATTGCAGAGAAATATTTGCATGATTCGAGTTAGGTCCAGCCACTCTTTATGGGTCGTCGGCAGTGTATATCAAATCCCCTATTGTGAACGCGCATACCTTTGGACTTTGATAACACTAATTCATGCTGTAGTGGACCAAAAAAAAAAAAGTCGAATGCATATAGGACGGCAGAAAACGGGTGCATCTGTGTACGACTGTGTCGGTTTTATTTTACTGGAAACATTTTGGACAATTACTAATGCGCTCAAGCCATGCAAAACTAGCTTTGTTCGGTGTGATCTGACATAGGCTCAGTTACGTTAAGTCGAAACTGCTTTGATTCGCCGCATTCCAGGATCCGGTCGATTCTCCTGCCTTCATTTCTCTCTCTCTCATTTCACCATCTGTCCCCTGAGTCGTTTTTCCCGGAAGAATTAAAATAACAATGAGTACCTTTGTGTCCAACGTCCCTATCCCCGTTGACGGTCATTTTCTTATCACAGTAACACGATAGTGTAACGAGTTTTGTACCGTGAATGTAATCGGCAAATTTCCTTGCTTTCTTGCGCCAGGTTATCTTGGTCCTTGAAACAAAGGCAACTTGAAATCCGGCTGAACCGTAATGAAACTTCGGTCACGTGAGTGCAGTTGCCCTGAAAGATTTCCACCGTGCTTACCCGCCGGTCCAGCGGTTAAGTTATAATACATCAACCATGCGCTTCCTGGTATATATATATATTTTTTTTATTCGCGTTGCCTGGACATCAAGCACGGAATCAATTGCTCGGTTACGTACATGGCTGTTCGAGCGGATCGAATCGCTGCTCTTAGCCGGGGTAGTCAAATGCGCCCTTAAGATCAGAGGCACTGACTCTCGCTCTGAGCAATAACCCATTTTGTGAGCCTCTTTGAGCGCAGTCACCGCGGTAGCCACTTTGCGAAATCACTTAGCGACAAATAAGGTCGCCTTTGTCATGAGGACAGCGATTCTGCATTGCAGTAAAACAGGACCCACAATTTAGTGCGAACAACAGTGTTTGTAAAGCTGAATGATGAGGCGGTGAAGTCCTTGTAACTGATTTGCTAAATGACAACTGCGTGCGTTTCTGTAAGCAAAATTTACCCCATCGCTGGTGCCCGACACCAGCATGGGCTTATTTTTGGTTTCTTTATAAAGCCACCAATATTTATTCCAATGTCCATACTGGAGCTTGCGTTGTGTGGCAAGTACCTTCGAAAACATCGGCGGCATTAATTTCTCCTGTCATCAATGATTGATTGATTCAACGACCAAACGTATCACTGATGATGGTCGCTAGGCAGCAGAACCAAATGAAGCGAAGTTCGCTCCTTTGTGTCAGCGTTAAGCTCTCGACGGAGTGTAACCCCTCCCAGAACAGCATAGAAAGGGAGGAGGACGGAATGAAGAGTCAGCGCGGCAGTAGTTAAAGCCCGCCGAGCCACCTCTACTCTCGCCCTTTCCAGAGAGGGCGAGCGACGAAGGTGACCGAGCGCCGATCGCCGGTCACGTAGTGCGCCCCGCACACCTTCCCCCAGACATGCCCCCGACTCACTCTCGCCCTCCACTCTTTTCCCCCTCCCACCAGGCTCCGGAGCGGGCAAGCGCATGCTCCGGTTGCGGCGATCTGCGTTTCCCCTCTTTCAACGAGAGAGGACGGATAGGAGGACCCGAAAGAACGTGGGCCCGGCCGGCGAAAGTGGTTGTAGCTTCGATAAGCGACCCCTCTTTGTTACCGAAGGCGGTATATTTTCGCTGGTGTGTTCATCGTTCGCACGGTTCGAGACTGAAGGGTGGAAGGCGAAAAGACATGCTGTGAAAACTGAGAAACGGCACACTCGGAAGGTCAGTAGAAATGTGTCCACCAGTAAAAATCCGGCTGTATCGCAAATTTTCAACATGAACGCTGACGCGCTTTATTCCCTTCAGAACTTGCATCAGAAAGAGATGAGGGCAGCAGCAGAGACGGCAATGCGCAGCATTTGAAGTGATAAAATTGAAGTTTATTATAGATATTCACTTCTGGCATCAGGCTTTGCCGGCAGCAAGTATGTACGATTTGCTTGCACGTGTTAAGCATGCGTCGATTGCGGGTCAGAGAACAGTTATCTAAATGCGACAAGCCTGATACATCAGACCTGTTCGTGTACGCAATCAAGGTCATGAGCAACGCATACAAAAATAAGAAATGCTAGTTTTTAAGTTCGCTATTCGTTCGGAGAGGATGCAGCGCCCAGGGGTAAGCTAACATACACATTTATGGATGCCTTAAGGTTTATAGTAGCCTGGCAATGTATTCACGCAAACTTGCCACTTCAAAGAAAGAAGCAGAGGGAGCCCTTTCTGCGGTACGGGGGTTACGGAAGTTGACGTGCCTGCCAAAAATGCGCATAAGCATTGGCGGTCGCGCAGGTTAAGCAAACACGCTCTGATTAAACGTTTCAAGGATTCGGAAGGAATACGGGTGTTTTCCGCTGTGAAAACAAAAAGCGCACTGCATACCGAACGCTACAAATCAACAGCGTGATCTCGGGAGAGACGGCGTTTGCACGCCTTGACTTTAACCAACGAATAAAAACTCCGTAACGGATAAGAGCGAGAGGGACAGCTCGAGTCGAAAACAAGGGCATACGCAAGATTACGCCGTCGACCGCCTCCGCTCGCGCTGCCAAGTCTGGTAATCCCAGCACCAAACAGATCGCACTAAGACCTCCGTGAACACCGCATGTCACTAACCCCGACCGCACCGTCCACCTGTACGGAAGTGACTGAGGCGAGGACAACGCGAGTCTGTTTTTCGAAGCCGGCACGACTGCAGCGCCGCCGGTCCCAGCTGGAATTTTCCGTTGCCTGATGCAAGTGCGGCAAGCTGTTTCAAAGGGAGAGGCATCACCGCGTTTATAACAAATTGGTCTGCTCGAGAGGGGATATTGTCGAAAGTTTAAAGGAAATATACTGCGCGCTATTTTTGCTTTTCATGCTTATATTGTCCAGCTGTACGTAATCTGTAGGCAATTGTAGAATTAATTTGCATCTGCACTTCATAGTGTAGGTCGCAGTTTTCAACATTAGTGAACACTTACACACTCGGTATGGTAAGGTGAAACCTTGCGAAAAAGCACGCATCCGCTGCAAGAGAAAAAAATGCAGAGCTCACACATCTCTAATGAGCTTGCCGGCAGCAGTCTTGATGCACTTCAGCTGCACCCTTTTACCACTTCCTGCCGCTCCGCACAAAACGGGGACGTGGTACAAAGCGCTCTCCTAACGCGTCGCCATAACAACGGGGGCCAGGGGGCGCCAGCGTCGCAGCTTTTTCTCTCGCCTGGTGGTCGCCCATTGGTCGGCCGGGCATCTCCTGATTTTCAGCTGTTTACTAGTCCAGCTGATAGGGCCGTTCGTTCATTATTGAGAATGACAGCCTAGGTGGTAGCTCGTATGCGTGTGTGAGTGCGTGCTGTCGTGCGTTTCTCTTCTGGAGCTCTGCCTCTGTAGGATTTCAAGGGACGCTCTTAGGATGACGGACGCGTGATCTCGCGACGACAGACTTTTGCGGTGGATGTGTGAGTGAGTGCGTGGTGACACAGGGTATACTCCGGCGGCGTCGTCGTTCTCCGTTCTTCTAGTCGTGCGGTTGCGTCGAGGGAAGACCTCGGAGGATCACAAAAGCTCGCGTGGATCTTCCAGGGCCCATGATTCTGCCCTGCCGCAACAACAGTCCGCTGCACGATACTTCGAATCATACCATGGGCCAAATGGGAATAAGAAACGTGAGTACTGGTTCTGCTCGATGCTTGGTGACGGGGATGCACTCGCCGGTGCCGGCGGCCGGGAAGGAGGCCAAGCCGCCGGCCGGTCTTTGTTCTTCTGGTTCGACCCAACTACTTTCCTAACTTCTCTGAGCACGTAAGGGCGGCTTGCATCCGATACCACGTAGGTAGATACTTGTCAAAGACTCACTGCCGATCATTTTATTGCTTCGTTTTCCAAAAATCGTCTGCCCCGCTAGTCTCCATTGTCTGCCTAGTCCTGCCGTTTCGTTACCCTGTCGGCTGCTTCCGCGTCAGGGTGATCCTCTTCTTGTCCTACCTCGCAATTACGTTGCCGAATTTACTCTGATGCAGAACAGAAACGCCAGGTTCGGCCTCGTTCTGTGTCTTCCTAGTACGTGGCCCTCTTGTCATCGCTGAGCTGAGCGTCAACCGGCATCGCTCGCCTAGACCGGCTTTTTGTGAGCGGAGGGGAGGGTGACGGGCACGTTCCCCGCTGGGCCGTCGCTAGGGTATCGTCGCTGCGGTGTATGCCGAGATGCTCGGCATTCGACATCCAGCCCGAGGGATCATGAAGCGGCGCGTTGCTGCACGCTCGGGCATGTTATTTCGACCGGTTCGGGATGCGCCTACGGCCGTCTGACGACATGCCCCTGCGAGGTTGCCAGCTTCAGCGCTTGCCGCTCTCTTTCTCGCACTAATCGTGGCCTGCAAAATGATGCGGATCGTTCTTTTCGTGCGAAAGGGACATGGAAGCGGCTATATTTTACGGGCACTATTTTTTTTTTCTTCGCTGGCTCCAAAAAGAAGGGGGTTGACATCGCAGCTCAAGCCGGGGATGCTTCTTTTGTTCCGCCTCTTGTACGCGGTCCTCGATCGACTCGGGAGGCGACTTTCCTCCAGCGTTATCGTAGGGCGAAATCTTTCTGGGGTGCCTCTGGTTGGTGCCGGATTCTCGCTTTTATCATCGTTATTATATCGTCCCAGGTTCTTTTCGCCGGTTCCCCGGCAGCACCGCGGCTATTGTGCGCCGCTCTTTGAATTCAGGTTTTTCTCTCGCCAGCCTTGCGTACCAGCCATAGCAACAGCAGCTCCCGGCTCGCCATTGGTCGCCGTGGGGGCGCGCTTGTCGCGGCGGCGCTAGCGCTGCGCCGCATTATGGCTTGCTTTTTGGCTAGATACTTGTTCCAAACACATTTCGCGTGGTTGGGTTCAATTTTGCTCGCTCTTTGATTTCATGATTCCACGCTTTGTTTGCATCTTGTCATGTCGGCATTTTGCAGAGTACTCTGTAGTGAGCTGGCAATTGGTTCACGGTAGCGGTAGCCTACGGTCATTTTGGTCTTTTACTTTAATCCAAATCGGTCACATTTGTCAGGTTCGTCGGAAAGCGGGCGTCTCGCATGAAGAAAGCAACCGGTAAATCGTCTTAGCACGGACGGCTGTCGTGGTTTTTGTTGGCAGTTGACTGCTTCTTTTGGATCTTGTTTGTGACTGCGGCGTCTGCTTCTGTTCTTCGTTTTACTGAACATGAGTGCTGTTTTTTTTTTTTCTTTTTTTTTGTCAAAATAAAACGATCACTCGGAGGAGCCCCGTTTCGAATTACGGGACCGTTGTTCCGAAACTTATGGAAGTGCATGCATGGTAATTAAACATTTACCGGCGTTGCGTGCATTTAGATATTTGTAGTTTTCTGTGTCCGCCTTCGCAAAGGAAATCTAGAGACTGTACCCGGACAGTAGTCGAACATTGTTTGACCTCATTAGTAGACCCCTTTTACAAAACGTTCTTTTGGTACTTATTTTTTTGTCTCCGAAAACTCCGCATATTTAAAAACGATGGCTGTAAGATCAATAAACACCGGTGACCTACAGCTCACTCTGCGTGGTGAACGGATCAGGATAAAATATTAGTTTCGTCAATTTCCGTCGCCGTTCAGGGTCAAGTGAGGGGAGTAATTGGGAACGAGTCAAGTGTGGAACTGAAAGCGCATGAAACAAGGACAAGTTATTAACGCTCCGTGAAACAGTAGGCTACGGTTTAGAATCAAGGATAATACGCAAGGCAGTTGTGAAGAACCAGAGCAGGAACTCGAAAATAGAAAGTCTGCAGTAACCGGCGCACACAATCACTTCGCGACAGAATGCACTCCGCTGTTAAAATCTTATCTTCCTACCGTCATAAAAAGTTAACCATCACATTAAATTTTAAGCTCAAGCACCTGGCTTGTTGGGTACAGTACGACCGTTGCTTTCTTAACTTGTATTCTACGTATAGCGGTGCATTTGACCAGTAAATTGAGGTCGCGGTATTGCTGCTTTGAATTAAAAAAGCGGTCGTACAAGAAATGAAAAAAAAAAAAAAAAGCGCAGTATTGTAACGGCAGCGTTTATTATAAGGTTAGTATAATTACTCCAGCTGAGCGACAGTAGAGCAACTCACTCGTTTTACTTATATTTATTATTATTATTATTATTTTTTTTTTTCAGGGGTATCTTACCAGCGGTTAGCCACCTGTGCAGGCCGTTTGACATTCACATTTTTCAGATCTAGTGCTCGATGTCAGCGCTCCACTACGTCACGTCTTCCTCCCTTTCATTCACGCCTCTTTCTGCCCATACGGCGCAGTTCAGGTGTCCACCCGAGAAGCTATCTGCCCCATTCCTTTCTTATGAAGCCAGTTTGGTGTTTTATTTTGCATTTTGCTCACATAGGGTGTGTCGTTTTTTTCTTTGTTCTCCACTGCTGGACCTGCTATGGAAATGTTGCATCATGTTTTTTTTTTTTTTTTTTTTTTTTTTGTAATAGTCTGTGCTGCCCCTGTGAAAAGCTTTTAGACTCGAGAAAATTTGGAAGATTTTGTTTTGAAGTAATATGTGAAAAGCAAAGTGAAAATTGGAATGTTCAGGATATGGTCTCCAAGTAGATTGGCACGGCTGTTGAACAGCAGCAATAATATATATATATAATATGCATTTTTGAATTTTTTGCTGTGCCCTGACTCCTGAGGCTTGCAAAGTTCTCTCTGCACTTTCGCTGTGTTGGAATCTGGGGAGCACATTGGCAATTGGCAGGTTCATTTTGTTCAAAGGAAAAACGTCCTGTGCAAATGATGCGTGACTGCATGGCTTTGTGCTGGCATGAGTACAGCATTGCCAGATTATGTTGCCAGTAAAATGCATTCAAGGCGAGCCAAGCTTCTTTGTTGTGCTGACAATACATACCGATGTTTAATATTTGCAATAAAACTTTGTGCAAGTGGCTTGTCTGTGCATGGCACTGTTATTATTCAGCAAGGCTACCTTGCTGTCTAGATGCTGATTGCTAATGTATGATTTTTCTGTTCTTTTTTTTTCCCCTTTTTGCAGACACAAGTGCTGTTCATTGATGCACTCTGCCAAAGTAGCCACCTGGACCTTCTCATGGGCTACCACTCGGCCTACCAGGGTCCATTTCTGAAGACTCAGAACTTCATCCTGAAGAGTGATGGGCCACTCCCGTACGACCAAAGACATTACATTGCAATCATGGTAAGTGAGAATTGAACCTATTCTTGCCCTTTAACCATGTTGCCTAACTAATTGCAGATAGAAAGAAGCTGAGAGAGAAATAAAAATAGAAAGATGCCGCACAAAAGCAAAGCATGCAGCAAATATTTAGGCAAGCTGATAAGAGTTCAATAATTTTTGGGGGGCATCCTTTGATGCTTTAATTGTGAGCTTGAGTTCCCATTAATATTTTTTTTTTTATTTGTGTTCCAGGCAGCAGCAAGGCACAACTGCAGCTACTTGGTAAACATGCAGAGGGAAGCATTCCTGTCCCCTGACGTTGCGGGCGACAAGTCGTGGCTACAGGGACTGCATTGCATTCCGAAGAAGTTGAGGGACCTAGACGAAATAAACAAGATCCTTGCTCACCGCCCCTGGCTAATCACAAAGGAGCACATAGAGGTATGCATATGCTAATGCTGGCTTTTTATTTATGCTTTGCACGGTATAAGCTCTCCAGAGAATTATCTACAGTGCAAGTTTTTATCCTCGAGTTGTGGTGTACCGTAAAAACTTGACACTGTGTAAAGACAAAAACGGTGGCAGTTTTTACAAGACTTAGCACAGATTATTCCAGGAGATTTGCGTAGCGCACTAAATATCTAGCATTAATTCACGTTTAGCAAATTTGTTTCCCCTAGTCTTCATTCAAGGTCCCAGCTGACACAGTAGCAACTTGAGCTTTGTTGCGAAACTTGTATTGTGAACACACAAAGAATGTCGTGATTATTTGCACCTCACAGACTGTGCGTCTCTTTTACTTTCTGCAGAGATTAACCAAAGGAAAGAACAACTGGTCCTTGTCGGAGGTAGTGCAGGCCATCGTGATCCTTGCCCACTTCCATGCGCTGTCCAGTTTCGTATTTGGTTGTGGCATCAATGCTGACATGGAGGAAGAAAGTAACGGAACAGCTGTCTACAGTGCCAATGGAGACTCGGGGGTGCCCGGAATGAAGGTGCGTATGCAGTGACACACACTTTAATCTCATTTCTACGGCCGTGTGTTGTCTTTAGCTGAAACACGTTAATATGGTTAAGAGCAACCATTAATGTCTTGCACTATGATCTTTAAGCATTGCTGTCGGTACAAAAATTTTACGTGCCTAGTCATTTAGTGCAAATTTTGGTCCCGAGTAAATCTGTGCAGTTGAAACATATAACATTTTTAATCTAAAGGTACAAACGCGACAAACAATGGTAGTTAGTGTTGAGTTTGACCAAATGTTAGTACTGTGAACAAAGTAAATGAAGTTGACATTCGTGGAATTTTCATTGGTACTTTGGTTTCATCCGTGCTCTGTTAAATAACATGAAAAGGTTTTAAAAGAACCGCCTAGATAAAGTCCTCATTTTTAGCATCGGGAACATTGCTCACATCGAAAGTACCCGTCGTGGCATGTGTGAAGGAGGCTTACATGGTGTCTGAACGTTTGAAGCAGATCTAATGAGTGTTGTATATTTTCCTTTTCTTGTTTTTTGAACAGAATGGGCAGACCACTGTAGAGACCATCATGCAAAAGATGAAGAGCATCTCTGAACAACGCTCCATTGAGCCGACGCTAGAAGAGCGGGCACGCTGCTTCCAGACGGAGTGCAACGGTGGGGAGCTCCCAGCAGCCAGGCGCAGTGTTCCTCGAAGTGACCTTTCTCACTTTGTTACGGATGCCGACTTTGGCTACCAGGACTTTGCTCGGCGGGAGGTGTCGGAAATCCCAACTTTCCGGATACAAGACTACTCCTGGGAGGACCATGGCTACTCCTTGGTCAACAGGCTATACAATGATGTCGGAGAGCTCCTCAATGAGAAGTTCAAAGTGGCCTACAACCTCACATACTACACGTGAGTGGTCTTCGCTCGGAACTTTGCGGCAGTTTTCAGACTAGTGTCTACTCTCCGCATTCCTTTTCCCGCACATTTTGTTTTTAAGTAGTAAGTGCTTGTTTGTATTGCTTGCCCAGTTTGTGACTACACAGACCACCCTTATGAGCAGTTTTCAGCCAGCTGTATTTGGAGAAGCCTTTCTGGCTAGATAAGTGATTGTGGTGCTTGTAGTCGTTTTTTTTCCCACACAGTGAAAATTTTTGCCTTAGTGCCCATATTCTGAGTTTTGCGTTGTTTTCAGAAGTGAAGTGTTCGTTTTGACATTTTTGCCTTCTCACCTGTTTGGTGGAAATGCCGGAACTGAAAGTGGTGCTACACATCCACTACCGTTTGCCGCCAGCAGTGGCTACTGCACCGAGATCTGGTTCCAGTGTTGCCACCAGTTAGTTGACTTGAGATGAGGGCGACAACTCCACATATGAAAACAGCGCAAACTGGAAATACAGCTCCTGGTTTGTTTTCTGGAACTTCTTGCATTGGGCAACTTCGGGAAGAGCAGTGTGGTCGAACTTTTTTGCTCCTGAGAGCTTAAATGCTTGTATATGTTATGGACAAACACCTGAGCTGCAAAAATATGCATAGTTCAAGAAACTGAAATTTAAAAACATGCCTTAAAAGAAATCTATAGTTGAAAATTGAATACAACTGATAATTTGTTGAATTTGTGCATAATTTGGATTGGCTGAGCCCATATACGCACCATCATGCTAATAAGATGCTTTCTTAATAATAATAATAATGGCTGTTTGAACTGACAGACTTCAAATTACTGATTGTCCACTATAAAAGAAAGACTATGAACTATTTTGGTGTGCTGAGGGAATGAAAACATTTTTATTGTAGTCTGTGCCATCCAGAGCATTGTTCAGTTGCCTAGCGGTGCTTTCAGTCACACCTAACATCCTCCCGCTTCTGATTTTTGCATTGTAGCATGGGGAGCAAAACAAATGTGGACACATCCATGTTCCGGAGAGCAGTGTGGAACTACATCCAGTGCATCTACGGCATCAGGCACGATGACTATGATTACCGGGAGGTCAATGAACTCTTGGACCGGGACCTGAAAGAGTACATCAAGGCTGTGTGCTGCTACCCAGATCGCATGACCAAAGAGGACTATGACAACGTCATGAGGGAGTTCAAGTACTCAGAGAAGGTAATATCTCGTGCATCTCTTCGTAGTACTTTTCACATCTGGAAGCTGTTCTGCCTTTGTATGCACTAAAAAGAAACCATGTCTCGGTTTCTAATAGGCACATGGCTTAAAAAAGTGGAGTTCAATTGGTTAGTTTTTGTTTTGCTCCTCTACCTGTCCTAAATGCTGCTGTGTTCTTCTTTGCAGGTGCACGTAACAATCATGATCCTGGAGGCACGCATGCAAGCGGAACTCCTCTATGCACTGCGGGCACTCATGAGGTACATGACGTGACTCGTCGGACAGCCAAAATGGAACTCCCTATGTATTCTCTTATCGTGCGTGCACACAGTCTCGAGGAACCCTCGCTCCACCTCCCCACCCAAGATGAGGTGGCCGGACCCCTCCAAAGTGGGGAAGACTCGCTGTTCTACTACTGTGCAACCGCTGCTGCTGTCTTCGTCTCCTAGGGAACTTTAGAGAAGAAGAATTGAGACCCACCGTTTCTTCAACCCTCCTCTGCTGCTGTTATTATTGTACTGCTACTGGTGGTGCAGTGTCGTCGTCTTCATCCGAACGAACCAACGTGCACCCTTTCATATGTTTTCATGTACTGCTGTACTTCGTTCTTTTCGTGCGTGTGTGTGCACGTGCATACTCTCGGCCCCGCCCAGGAACTTTTCTCTGAACACATACACATTTTTTTCCGCGGTTTGTTTTTATCATTTCTCAGCAAACTGTCAGCGCCACTGCTGCTGTCATGGGGCAGTAAAACAGTGGTGTATGCAGATCATTTCCTAATTTATTTGTTCTTTCTTAAGTGTGGGACGGGGCAAGGGTTTTGTGGAAGTTCAAAGCTAAAGAAAAAAAAAAAGGATGGTTAAATACTCCTCCTGTTGTGTTGCTTTTTCTTCTCCTTACCACAATTTTTTTTTATTGTGCATTACTGAAAATGCTGTTTTTAGTTCTTCCTTGTGTTAGGTACGTAGGTTCTTTTGATTTACTGTTGCATACTTGCTAAGAACATACCTCTGTCTAAATGGCTGTTTTCTTTTTATACTTCAGGTGTTTCTTGAGTTAGTTTTAATGTTTTCCCGAAAATACATCCATGTTTCTTTTACATGTATAATACTTTTTGTTTATCAGGTTCGTCATTCAAGGATATATCCTGGAAAAGTAGGAATGGTGTGGGTTGTTCCACAATATACATATATATTTTTTAACTTCCACAAATGTCTTAAAAAACGTGCTGTAGTTCGTCATTTCAACGAAGTGGCGATAGGCCAAATTTGTGTACCTTACTTGAACGCATGGAACCACGTTTGCTGCCTCCATTCCTCTGTCATAATGTTTTCGTGAACGCTTTGGTAGCACGTAAACGCAGCGGAATGCAGATCATGGTGGAGTTCTGAGCCAGTTTTTTTTTTTTTTTTTTTTTTTTTTTGGTTGAAGATGGCATTTGGCTGACTTATAACAATGTCTTCATTCGTGTCAAGCTGAGTCGAAGATGTTCACTACAGATGTTTTCATTGAAGTGAACACACTGCTCAGTCGCAGCTATGAAAAGCACAGACAGCTGTTTGCACGCTTGGTGGTAGCTTTCACCCTTGTTTTTCTTCTCTTAATGTTACGTTCATAGCCAGCACTACTTGCAGCTCAAAATTCTTTCCTCTTTCCTGGCAACAGAACTCTCCCTGTCAGATGTTCCGCAGCCATTGGTTTCACTGCATTGGCAAGTAGAACGCCAGGCACTAGATACTTTTTCAGGGCAAATGGGAGGACTTGAAATGTGTGCTACGCCCTTACGTTGCCCCCCCCCCCCCCCCCCCCCCCCCCCCCCCCCGATTTGTTATCGGCGTGGGAATCCACCGCATGCCTCCAGCATGGGACGTCGTGTCTACTTAGCTTTAACTGACTTTATCGATGTGCGTGACTGATTGGTGTGCTATTGCAGGAGAGTCCCACCGCAATCTAGTTGATATGCAATTCTGTCTGTGAAGCTCCCCGTTGTCTTAGAAGCTGATGCAGCACAGTAGAAACTCTTGTCGGGATGTTGTTTACTGTGTAGCCTCACCCTAGCAATGTTCGAATAAGCTGCCTCTGGCAGCAACTGCCTTTATGCTTGCTTGACTGACGCCTCCTTGTTACAGGCACTTATCTGCCAGGTACCTAAGTGAGCCTTAGCCCTCTTACTTCAGTTGTTGCATGATGTGTGGAGCGATATTGGTTTAAATAGCTTCAATAGCTTGGCTATGTAGGCAAGGCCAAATGTCTAATTGGTTTCCAAGAGCACGTGGTATGACACTGCTAATGGACTGTGGGACCTTTGAAACCTATTGCATTCCTTCTGTCGTCTAAAACGAAAAGCAAGCTTGAATCTGCAACTGTGGAAATGCTGTTGTTTTTCTTCGAACTGCTGTGCTCATGCTGTGATAAGATTGCGGAATACTTCCTCCCACCTCACGTGAAAGGTACATGGATGCGGATACGAGTTCAGTTCTTAATTTAACCAGCTTTTTTTTGTCTAGTCCCGACTGTGATCTCCACTTTTGACGACCGCTGCTGCGCGTGCGGGCATCTTATCAAGAGATGAAAGCTGTCTGAAAAGTTTGTATATTTTGTTAGCAATTAAATGGTCGCCCTCTGCGCCATCTCAGAGATCTGGAGCTCCTTTTTTATTGTGTGCAGATCGATGAACACGGTTTTATAGGTGACAATAAATTGCGTTTACAAGCCTACTGTACGCTTGCCTTTTCATTCATTTTTGCATAAATGGAACCTTGTGTGGCATTAGTGGGCCCAGCTTTGTTTGACAACCTTGTTTTGTTTGACAATACAGTTAACGGTTATCGTGCCATTAAGATTTACCCTTGAGTCGGTAGCAAAGCACGCATGGGGATGTCCAAAGCCCGACGCTCTGCTAAGCAGAAATAACGAACACACTGGCCATACCATTCGAAGCGTGGTACATACGAGATCCGCGTTCCGGTAACAGCTCGAAATTCAAGGAATCTAATATCTTATTTCGAAGTACATGGCCCTGACCACTTACTGGATTATTATTGGGCCAATTATCGATCTCACTTCATTTACTGGGACAAGTTGTCCACCAGTACATACTGAGGCACTGAGGTTAAGCAGGATGCAGACGATGGAATCTAGCTTTCCCCGTGGCGCGTCGGGAAGAGGAGCGCCTTGCAGGTGCTGCCACCTGGAAGAACTGAGCGTCACTTGTTAGCACGTACGACACTGGCTCCTTATGACCGATGAATTAAGCTCGACGCCACAGATGAACGAGCAGAAATATCATTTAGCAGTTTTTATTTGAGCAAAGCTACGGTTTGTCAAATATCTTAAGAGTGTTCAAAACGATTGCATCAGTAAAAGCGGCTACGACATTCACGCGCGGTTGATTGATCCAGCATGGAAGTGCACTATGTGTCCAGTGTTTCGGTTCTTCCAGTTTTTGAAAATTGTATGCTTGCTGCAATCAACGACTCATTCTGTTGGATTATGAACTGTTCTTGACTGAATGCAGATAAATCAGCATGAGCACAGGCTTCCGGATCCATTGATTAGGTAAGTGCGGCGGAACAGTTGGTACCGCATGTGGACCTTCTCATTCATGGTCGCACACGACGCCTTGGCGATTATTATTATACGATACATTTGTTGGTAAATACGTCAAATTTACCGTTAATACGTCAACTTTATCATTAACGACGTTCAGTGATAATCGGATATACTGTTATGGGTAATGATGCTTGATGCGCGTTAGAAATATGAATGGGAAGCACCGCTGTGCCAGCCGGCACGTCGCGTTACTGCTCGTTGCCGCCATGGATTGCTGGCTCCATCTATGCCATAAAACTCCAAGCGCAAGTTATTTCTCATGGCCTTCGAGATCGGGGCCGCGCGCCATGTTTATTCTTTAGCTGTCTCTTCGGGCTCTCGCTAGATGTCGCAATTACCTCACGGTTATTTAATTTTTCATTTTGGTCGGACTCGGTTAGCCCGACGTCCACCCGTTGCAAAGGGCACGACCGTTATATCATCATCATCATCATCATCATCATCATCATATTTCGTTCATACATATTGCGCCGTCGCCTAGTTTAAATCTTCGGCTCTTAAACAAGACTCGCTTAATACGAATTACAGAATAGAGCGAATATTTCGAGACCATTTGTTTCCATTTTTTTTCTTTGCTTAGACTCAATATGAAAAAAAAAAAAAAAAACAGTGTGTCTGTGTCGTCGTCGAGAGATGTAACAGTAACCACAAAACGTGTTTTTAGAAAAAAAAGAAAAGAAAAGAAAAACTCGAATCAGGAAGCCCCTTTCAGTTTCTTCATGCGCTTTTCATAGCGGCAACGCGCTCGGCTACTTTCGCCGCTTCTGGTGCTTGGAGGCCCTCGTGACCATCGGAGGTCTCCAAAGTGAAGATGCGGTGGTGTCAGTAAGCGCTACATCATTTCCTTTTCAACGGGACTCATTACGTTTCGATAAAACCGAAACAGAGTGGCGTCCGTGTGCTGTGCAACGTCAGTGCACGCTAAAGAACACTCGGTGGTCGAAATTTCCAAAGCCGTCTACTACTGCGTCTCATAGCTGAGCCGATTTGGGACGTTGAGCCCCATAAACCAAACCGAATACAATTTGGGCGGAAAGTTCCGGAATATTTCGGATCACTTCGCCTTCATGGTCGGCCTCAGGTTCCCCCACATGTTTGGGTCAAATATTGGACGATGTGATCAAAACGAGAGCTAAAAGCCTGTCATAGTTAAAATCCCCTAAAATAAACTCTGTTACATGCCCGCCGGCTAAGACGAACCTTTAGCAGCAAGCACTAATTAAGGCGGATTTGCTCAAAACAGCTTGCGAAGAGAGTCGACGCTGCGGCCTCAAGACAAGCAAGGAATGGGTAACTGAACCTTTGCCCGGCAGGACAGTGCACACCCACAAGGGGTCTTTCCCGCACTATCGCGCGGTGTGTTAGCAAGCTTCCTTGCAGGGATGTTATGCAGAGAAGCCTGCTTTCGGGTGCGGAGAAGGCGGAACACCTGCGCTCGGATGAAGGCTGATTTAGTTATGTGGTTTAACATCGCAAAGCGAATCGGGCTCTGACCGGCGCCGTAGTCGGGAGGGACACGAGAGAGAATGGAATTTGTGACGGAAGCTAGGAAAAAGCGATTGAAAGGTTTAGTGGCTCACAAAGAGGTGGTTACTAGTATATAGGGTCAAAGATGTGCTTAAAGAACGAAATTAGGGACCGATTTATAACACCATTAAATAAGTACAAAGGAAAAAAAAAACCCGACCATGATGGCAACTGCCACCACATCGTTTCAGAGGGGATGCTCCTATTCACTCACCCATGCATGCACGCACCCACGTAGGATGGAAATGTAACTAATTTTTTTTTTTTTTCAGTCGGTTTCTGTATCCACTTTATAATTACTGTGTTCATCTCATCGGGTCCGTCGTGCGGACGATCTCGACGCGGTCCACACGAAATGCAGGAGGCTGTATTTTGCAGCGGACGCCATGGGGTCGCGCCAGAAGCTGCTGTACGTCGCCTCTGTTTTATTGTACAGCAATCACCTTCGGAATCCTAGGAGCTCCACAAAGGAGACGAAAATCATCATTATCATCATCATTGTCGTGCGAGGAAGAGTAAAGTGTAGACGCGTATATTTCGCGTAGTATTTCTGATATTCCGGCGTAACTAAAACACTTTACGCAACCACTTGTACGGCTGATGCACAAGGAGGGAGAGGGGGGGGGGGGGGGGGGGGGGGGGGCGTGGCGATTAGGCCTACTGATGTCACGTGGTCTTCTAAATAGAGTTGTATTAATACAAGTTCGTAAAGATGAAGTTGCGGCTGCATGCTGATTATTATTGTGTAATATAGAGAGGAGCAGATACCGCTATCGAGTGTTCGAGGCCGAACTTAAGCGTTTCGCTTATTTTTGTCTCTCAAACACAAGCAGAGAGAGAAGTAGTTGAAATCCAAAACGGACATTTGTAGCTGTTAATATGGGCTGCAGTGCTAAGCACGAGCAGAAAATAGAGGGGAAAACCCGGAGACGGTCCTTTCTTTGTGTCCGATTGCTATGTCGACTGCGGTAGAGGACGCTGTCGGAGAGGAAGGGTTGGAAAAACGGGGGTGGCAGGGATGCTGAGGAGGAGGGCGCAGACAAAACTGTTACGCAGGCGACCGTCTCTTATTGCCCGAGCGTCGCCGCGAGCTGCTGGGTAGCGTCTCGCGGCGAGGACAGCAGCCGCGGGCATGCGCTGACCAGATGCTCGTGGAGCGGCGGCGGCCGGTACGTTTTCACTCGCTGGTGAGGCCACGAAAGACAGAAGCCGGATCAGAAATCGGAGCCGGAAAGAGGAGCGATCAAGTCCAATGAAGCCTGGATTGAACAGTGACGGCGCCCTAACCACTCAGGCATGAATGGAATGGATATAAGATGCGCACGGAGTTGAGAGCAGAATTTTTATTTATGCGTACGAGAGGGGACGGAGATAAGAGGTGAGGTGAGGAGGTTAGCTGTTTCGTTCTTCGGCAGTGACCGAGGAATCGCGGGCAATCGATGTTTTACTTATGAGAATGAACCACTGTTCGCGTACAGGGTGCACACACCGTTCTCATTTCTCGATTAGAATAGTCTGATCATAGGTGAATGTGAGAAACGCACTCTCCTGGTCATATTTTGAACTGAACTAGCTTCGCTGACAAGGAGGAAGATAAATTTTCTCTTGGTCAACCTGCTATTTGACTAGTATATCACACCAGCATGCTTATTTATCCTTCGGGCACTGCTTGACGGCTATTTATTTTCCAAGCTAGCCACGGGAAAGACAGTTACCAAATTTTCCTGACTATAGTCCGTGCTAAGGCCAAAATTTGGCTTAAATTTATAGGTAGTTTTTCGTTTACATAATTCGCACCTGGTGTATATATAGTTAGCAAGGCGAATTTCGGGTTAATAGCCTCCTTAGATTGTCAGTAGAAGATTGTGTCTGTAGTAGAAATAACCGTTAAGTACAAAAGCTCAGGGACTTTCATACACCGCGTAGAGGTGTTATAAAATCCGCCGAAATCGCTTTCTTTCTTTCTTTTTTTTTTTTTTTCGGGACTGTCGGAATAAAGCAGGCCCTGCATGTCGGATTTTGATGGATGGAGAGTCATCAGTGTTTACACTGCATTCAGAATCCGACGCATATGTTGCAGCAATTCCTAGTCCGGCTCTCGTAAGACCTTTAAAAACAACGTCCCGGATACTTTCTTCAGCAGTAGTTGTACATTGCGTTGTTTAGTTGCCCTTGGCGTTATTTCTCTAGGATTCGCACATGTGCCGACAGATGTAAGCGCTGGGAAACAGCCACCGTGAGTAGAGTTCGCTTGCAAATGGAAGCTGATTGCTTGATATGGGAGCAATTTTTGTGACGTTATTCAGTACGATAAGCTGCTCTGTGGGGCCACATAATTATTATTTTTTTTTTCTTATTTTGACAGCCACTCCAGGCTACTATTAGATCCCGAGGAACGATCTTAACAATTAATTCAAGTATAGCCCACAAACATAGATAGTCCGCACGAGGCGATATTTCAGCTTTCAAACAAGTGTAGTCCGGAAAATAGCTTAGTCTGGTTTGCACCAAAAACACCAACGTAATTATTTGGCGGGCATGCGCAGAACGATTTTTTTTTTTTAATCCAGGCGTCCCAATAACTACAAACTGTAATATTGAACCGCCAGTATTTATTAAAATGACAGTCCGAGCTGTCGTTGCGACTGAAGGAAGAAGGAAATGAAAATGCACGGCCGGGTCTAGTGAAATAGTGAAATAGCAGAGTGACAGCAAAGTGACATCAAGCACAACAGATGCACCGGTGGCAAGGCATATCTTGAGAATCCGACGACGGCTCTTTGGAGTTCCCAGCTCTGGAGGGCCACTTGCTAGAAGTCCAGAAACAGATATGTTTCAGACGAAAAAAAAAAAAAAGAAAATCGCTTCTAGCTGCTTCGAAATAAAAATTAAAAAAGCTATGAATTAGCCATGCACACAGTTTCCGTACAAAAGATCAGCATACAAGAGTAGGTGCAAGACAGTAGAGGGGTCCTTTTGCACGCAGCTCGCATGTTCACGATCAGAGCCCATTAAAAGCTATTTATTAAAACTAGAAAACCCGAACGAGCAATAGCTATACCATCAGTTCTCTCCGTAATTGAAAACATTTTAATCTAGCTTCATTAGCATTTATCATGCAGCCATGGAAATTGATGCTCTTTCTCGTTCCCCTTAACTCTGCGCTTGTCGGCGCGCACGAAGAGAACGACGTCGGCGCCCAACCACGCCCCTTACCGCCCGCGTCACTTGGGAGCGTCGAATGGATGGGCGCACCCAGCAAGCTCCGATGACGTCACCGGAGTAGTTTGCGCGCGGGGATGTCTCGCCCAAATCGGTTACGAGCTCTCGCCAAGAGCAGTTTTTAAATATTATTTGTAAATTATTGGTTTCACGTAAAGCTTTGACTCGAATATTCACAAAGACTACCTATATGGATTTCTTGCATTATAATGGTTCCCTCAAATACTTTTTAAGGGGTCCTTTAAGCCTGAGGGGGCGGTACGTACGAGACTCGCTCGTGTGTGCTGCGTACCAGGCGAATGAGGTGAGGTTATCAGCGAGCAAGCGACAGAGCACTGCGTGTGTGCAGTGCGGCCAGTTTAAGCTTGAGGTTAAGCCTTGCGTGCCCCATAGAGTCGCGGCTCTGGAGAGAGCGTCTTACGCAGTGTGGACGGCTATAGCTTGCGCACGCGTGTAATGCTTTTTAAAACTGAGCTATCCTTTACTGCTGAGCATGAGCATGCGTATACATCAACGTGACGGCGTTCCCCGAAGCAAATTGAATTAATCGCCTCGTTTCAAAATCGGGTCAAGAGTGTCTTCGCTGTTGTGTATTACTGGGCACATTATTCACGATGAAGATTTTGATCCCGACTTTTGCTATGTGTCATCGCATCAAGGGGACAAAGCGTAATTGTTTAAATGCTACTTTTTTAAGATAATTAATTTGTAGTTTTATTCGTCTTCGTCTGACTGTAGGCGCAGTCTTCTACATTGTGGTGCAAGTGGCGCTGAGAAGCTGCAGAGGCTCAAATTTTGCACGTCATTGAAGTAGATTTGATTTACATCTAGTGTGTGCTGCTGGTCAGGTACATACCTTTATGTATATATTGTAACGGCCTGTAGGCTTAGAGAAAGGAGAGGGAGAATTGGGGAGGTTGGCGTGAGACGTAGTGGGTTCGAGCGCTGGGTCCATATTGTTTGGCTTTTTGACTGTCTCCCCTGTTGTCACAAGCTGCCTAACCTATAGAGCGGAAGTTAAGGGATCTCCTCCTTCACATATAGAGCAGAAGTTACAGGATCTCTCCGCTCCTCCGTGCATGCTTCGACATGAATCTCCGGGGCAGCGACCGGCAAGCGCGCGTCCTTGACGATGGGCCGTATCGTAAACAGCTGAGAGTATAAAAAGTTATTTGTGGTTTAACTCTGGTTGACCATAGTTGAATTGTGATAGCAACGGCGGAAGCCTCTTTTGCCTGCTACATTATTCCCCTAGCACGCCCTATCAGTGTAAGGTGATAGATTATTGGGGACACTTAAGCTCATCCTTTAAGAGTATGACGCGAGAGCGTAAGCTACCAACCCACATATAAATGAGAAGGGTTCAATGCTGAACCAAATGTGGAGCGAAAGCGTTAGCTGCGGGTGGCCGAGCGTTCTTCGTATTTTTCTTCCTCTGCGTCTTTTTCGTCTGCTCAGTCTTGACAAAGGCCGGGCTCCGACCGACATATGGATACACAGATGAGTTTCGAATAGGTGCTTAATTTCGTCAATAAAATGCATTGTACACATATAATGTGACCTTAAGAAATATATTAGCAAAAGTAGATTGAAGGTACATACAGGTGTCACAAACCCCCGCCTTTACGGTCACCAGAGGCGCGGGATCCCCTTTACGGTTACCCGTCGTCCCTCTATGAGGTTTGAGAACACAGAGGCGCGGGATTCTCTTTACGGTTACCCGTAGTCCCTCTGTGAGGTTTGAGAACCCAGTTAAGTGTTTTCAAACCTCACAGAGGGACGACAGGTAACCGTAAAGGGGATCCCGCGCCTCTGTGTTTTCAAACCTCATAGATGGACGACATGTGACCGTAAAAGGGATCCCGCGGCTTTGTGTTCTGTTCTCAAACCTCATAGAGAGACGACAGGTAACCGTAAAGGGAATCCCTCGCTTCTGTGTTCTCAAACCTCATAAAGGGACGACGGGTAACCGTAAAGGGGATCCCGCGCCTCTGGTGACCGTAAATACGAGGGTTTGTGACACCTGTATATACCTTCAATCTACTTTTGCTAATATATTTCTTAAGGTCACACTATATATGTACAATGCATTATAAGGTCACACTATATATGTACAATGCATTATAAGGTCACACTATATATGTACAAATTAAGCACCTATTCGAAACTCATCTGTATATCCATATGTCGGTCGGAGCCCGGCCTTTGTCAAGACTGAGCAGACCTGGCAAAGGCCGGGCTTCGGCCGAAGCGTCGATAATAAATGTGTCTAGAAGAGGTGCCTATTCCTCAGTTCTTCCTTGAGGAGGCAATTTCAAGTGTTAATCTCAAGCTAATTTATGTAGGTGTGTTTTGCATTCCTTGCGTGCTTTGTTTGATTATTATCCGTCAAAGGAGAGTATATTGTGTATACAGGCTGTCCGGGCTGCATAATATCATTGTTCCTAGATCCGGAAGCACCAAAATAAACACGCGGAAAGCGAGCTTGTTACAAGATGATACGCCTGGCAACTTCCGCCGAAATGGAACACGACGTCTGCCGGAACCGAGGAGAAACGACCCGTGTAACCTCGAGATGGCGTAAGAGAAACAAAGCCATCAACAACGAGAAGAATGGAGGAAAGCTGCGATACATTCAGGTAGCTGGGTGCATGGGGAAACGGGAGCCGCAATACAGCTACAAGCCGGACGTGTAGTCGAGATCATTTTCCATGAGACGATTTTCCCTGCGACAAAGAAGCGCTGATGGCGGGAGAAAGATCATCGCCCAGAAAGGCTTTTAGAAGGCCTAGTTTATTACGGTGATTAAATGAATGTAGTCTGCGTAAAAAAAAAAAAAAAAAAAAAAAAAAGGCATGTTTATTACTGGCACACGTGCACTTGTTTGTTCTGGCACCCCAGCTCCGAAGATGACGCGACTACGCCTTTTAAGCGTGAAGTGGAGCTGTTAGAGTTAACAGACGCGCGTTGTCGTGTATTATTTATTTTATTTTTCCATGTGTTCGTCCAGTCGTTCACTGTTTCCTATAGCACTTTTCGCCAGCGATATGTATAGGCAATACCAAGGCCCGCACGTAAACATTTTCGCTCAACACCTTTCAGTCGTGGATGATCCCAGTGATGCACGATGAAAGTATTCGTTTGCTAATTCTAATTAATTAGTGTTAATTAATGCTAACAGAACATTATAGATGCCAACAGGCTTTAGTTAATTTCAGAAAGGGCCGTCCTTGAGGTTACCCTTTATAGCAGCAGGCGCGGCAGTATTCCTACAAATTTCCTGATTCTCGGCGATGCCTCATGATAAATATCTATTTTAGATAGAGTACTCTTCTACCGCTGAAGTCCTTTCGTGCCAATATATATATATATGCATGGGGAGGGGAAGAATCGAGGTTGTTTCTACGGCGAAAGCCGTAGGTTTTTCGACCAGTTAAGGACTGCATGAGGCGGTATCTGAGCCGCAAAAACCAAAATCGTCGGTTGCAAAGTCTAGCGCACTGCGTTCACGCGCACACAATGCGTGTCAGTGGGTCGATTTGCGTGCTGAAAAACACACAAAAAAAAAAAGCAACAAAAAAAAAAAAAAACATCCACACATCCATCTGCAATCGTGTTTCTACATGTCTGGCCTAGTCGAGGCGTTATTTCTTCAGCTGCGAATCGATCGTTGGCAAGATCGAAGCACCGCACGGCCGGATTCCCAAAAGAAGAAAGGCTGTTTTGCCACGCCTGCCCTGAATATGCGTAGGCGATGTCGGCTTCGTGCCCAACTTGCCTTTCTTTTTGGAGCAAGTATGCCTGTGAATGGAAATGCAAGATCCACGAAACTCGATGTCTCCGCGTAGGTCCACTCGTCTTGAGGGACAGCAACGACGAGCAACACTCATGCCGCGGCCTTCTTGCCTAGCTTGATGTCGTGAAAAAGAGTGCTATGATTGACTGCAGTGGTCGCCGCTTCTTTTGACTCGTTAACGCAGCTGGCACTGGCAAAATTTGTTACTGCCTTTCAGGAGGACTTCTACGAACGCTGATAATCCTTACGCATAAGAGACGGACCTTAGTATACAAGCAAAGCACTTATGGGGGCTAGTTGGTTGAACATTTTGAAGAAATTGCGCTCTGCACTAGGAATAAAAGACAAACGAGGAACAAGACAACCGAGCGGGCTTCTTCTTCTTCTTCTCCTTCGGTGCATATGGCACATACCCACATTGGGGGATTGGCCAGAATTCATTGTAAGTGGCAGAATAGAATTCATGATGTTGATATAACTGTCTTATAGACAACTTATTATAGGAATTAGTGTTCCTAAAATAATTTGGAATTTTGAGGCGATATGAATAGAAATTAATGAAAAAAAGGGTTGAAATGTAAAAATAATGAAAGGAATAGAAAAAAGAGTATAATTCAGACAGATCAGTGCTAATACACAAATATTCCGCGGTAGCAATATTATAGTTGTGAAGTAACTCACACACCGGTTTTAGCGCATACCCTTTGACGGTTGCACCAAAGGAGAGGAGGACAGGAACTGTAAATGGCAGTCCTGGACGAGCAAGAAGTATTTATAAATAATTTCTTCTCTGAGTAGCATACCTGCGGCAGGAGAGGATGTAATGTTCAATTGTTTCCACGTCATCACATGGCGCACAAAGATTCGACGGCGTGAATCCAGAGCGACATAAATAAAGATTGAGGGAAGGAATTCTACAACGCATGAGCGTCATGGAGACCTCACATTGCCTCGAGTTACAATACCGAACATTCTAATGGAAATTTAAATGCGAGAAATCCGTAGTCGCAAGTAGTGGCTCATGGCTCAAAGAGTGTAACGTTTGAAATCGTTCAAAACGGGATATATAGCAAAATAATATTCGGTACAAAATCGACAACAGGCCCATTGAGAGCTGAATTTGCTCTTGTCCTGTGTACCTCGGTTGTCTTGTTGTTCCTCGTTTGCCTTTTTTTTTTCTTATTGTAGCTCGCAATTTCCATCAAGACGGACATCGCCAGCAGTTTACCGACATGCGTTCAAAGAAGAATATAAAAGTATATATATCAGCCGTATTGGCTTGAGGGCTAACGAAGAAGCCTGAATTATGATTCAAGATAGCGCAGCGACCAGTGGAAATGTAGTCGAACCTCATGACAACGGGGTCGCATAATATAGAAAAGCTAGTCCGTCGTGTTAGAAATGCGTATACGTTCTATGCGGAAGGAGAGGAAGGTCACCACAATAAAACAAATTTTTGTGACAAATTTTACGGATATTTTTTTTTTTTTTTTTTCACTGCGAGACAGCCTAGAAGTTACTTTAGAGCGGAAAGCGTGCACGTGTTTATTCCGGCGCCCAAGTAAATCCTGGCTTACTAGCGCTGAGCGTGACATCGCGCCACGTAAACAACACAGAATGAGAAAACACAACTAAATTGAATAATTTATGGTCACGAATGCAAATAGAAAAGCGGCGGCACACACATATCAGATGAGGGGGCTGGTTCAATAGCCCGCGCCGCAACTTTTTTTATTACGTTATTTACAGGAAGCGGTTGTGTTACTGTTTACCAAGCGCAGCTAAACGTAATTAAATCAACCAAAATGGAGGCAAGGATAGACAACGCATCGACATCAGAAACTAGTCCGGTGGGAACTCACTTTCTGCATAAACGACCTTTAGCAGGAGCATCATTTGACTAAAATGACTTCTGGGTGAAACAACATGCTCAACTTTGCGGTTTAACTTGCTCGTTTTCCATAGCCTGTATAGAGTGCAGTCAGCAAAATTAGGTCACAGGTTCGTAATCAGGTCGAGTGACGACGAGGTAATGTGCACTGTAGGAATTCGGGACAAAATTATGCTTTACCGTTCTTTGCAGCATGCATCCCAAAACTTTGCAGGTAATAAAAGTAGTTTTCAATGGTTTTATGTAGTATATACATCGCGCAGGCGGCCCTTAATAGAAGATACGAATAGGCTTTTCCCTGTGGAGGCGCGTTTCAACAGGTAGAGGGAGCTTCAGTGTGTGTTTTGGTGCTAGGAGGAATTAACCAAAAAAGTATAGAACGATACAATAGGTGTGGAAAGCGCTTAATTATCAATTTATATAGACTCTCGAGAAGAACAGAATGTGTGTACTCGTTAGAAAACCGAACAGCCAAAAACTGCATCGAAACATTAACTTCC
The DNA here is from genome assembly GCF_055883805.1 of Amblyomma maculatum. Lineage (NCBI taxonomy): Eukaryota > Metazoa > Arthropoda > Arachnida > Ixodida > Ixodidae > Amblyomma > Amblyomma maculatum. Next base: position 389,858,505 of record NC_139344.1, read on the forward strand.
TGCATAAATCTTGGTCGAGGTCAGTAAATTTTGAATTAAGTGCTAAGTTTGGAACTAGAGTGGCGAATTTAATGTGCAAGGATATGCTTAATAATCGGATAGTGACAATTGCGAAAAACACAGAAATGGGTAATTAGCTGTTTCACACACAGGCGCACCAAGGCATATCCCACTACAAAAGCAGGCCTGAATAGGTTATTATGCCTCATCGGCTCGAAATAGGACGTTTAAATAGACGTCACATATATTTGACGAAAACTTTGGATGTGGTGTATAGCGTAGCGGAGAATCTGGAGCATAGTGGTCGCAACTCGTTCCCTCCAGTAATGGAAACCTGACTTAAATTGCAAGATGTAAAAAAAACAAAAACAAGCCGCGCACGCTAGCTTTGCATGTTGACAGGAGAAGAGTGAACGCTGTAACGGCCCTTGCTCCGCATTTAGAATTTCGCTTCCAGCTGAGCAGTGTTCTTTTGGAAATAAATCGATAAGCTAGAGTTGGTGTGCCTTCAGCCAGACGTCGTACTGCAAAAGCCTGTGTCAGGGCGGAAGAAACGCTTCGCATGCTTTGAAATGAACCTCACCTGAAGTACTCATTTAATATGAAATAAATATGACCATTCTAATCCCGGCTTAACGAGGCGGTGCTCACTGCTGAGCCCTATAAATCAAACCACAGGCCAGAATATTTGGAGCGATTCATCTGAGCGCAATAAACAATTACAGACTGGCCTATCCTGGATGCAGCTTTGTCATTGCAGAGAAAAAGCAAAATCGTCAATATATGCAAGCACTTTGACTTCACTGACGGTGATGCGTTAAATAAAGTTGTTTCCTCCTCCTCCTCCTTAGTAACAAGCGAAGTCATGGATATTACTTTTACGGTATACAAAACGCACTTAAAGTCGCCGCGAGTAAAGGGAAAAAATTCACGGATGGCTTATCTGGGCTAACCACGGATTGTCGTGCGCTAGCCCTTGTCTCGAAGTCGATGCCTGTTGTTTTCGTCTCCGAGCTCGTTGAATTAAACAGGATGCATAATGAGTGGGACAGGTAACAAACGCTCTGATATATGCTGTCCTAATGGATTAGGAGTGAATGTAATCGTGACCGAGGAGGCGGAGAGCGAGGTAGGAAGATGGTGTTGGTATACAACCGGATACCACTCCAGAAAAAAAAAAAATAAAGTCAGATGCCTCACAAGGAGGCCTTTCAGCCATTGGCGCTGACCGATCTTCATGATGTCGCGGTTAATCCAATTTGGGAGTGATGAGCCTCTTTAATCTTCCACAACCGGCATTGTCAGGCTCGCAGGTCTAAGGGGATCGATTGTCCACGACATCATGAGAACCAGTCGACGCCGTTGGTTTGAGGGGAGTCCTTCGAGGGGCAAAAGCCGTTTTCTTTTTTTCTTGGGTTGTATTCGTCTATAATCAATTTGCTCGTAAAGTTGGTCGGGGATGGCGGAGAACAGGGCGAATAGGAAGTAAGGGAGGGGGGCAGCGCACGTAACATGGCTGACGACGACGATCGAGTGCAGGCACACGTCTTTATATGGATTCGCATACACTCGTATCCCAGGCAGCACAAACTATAGATCCAATATTGAGGGTGCATTGACACTGTGTTGCCCTACATACGATTGCCAACAGACACCAATATGGGGCCGATTGGTTATGTTGCCGTGCCTTACTAACTCGAACAGACTTGTACTTGCTCGAATCCACTTCACTCGAATTCTTGTATGAAGCACAGCAGATTATATGAGCGACAACCAGTAAATGGGCTCACGAGAGTGCTTACGCATGCTCACGTACATGATTACAACTAGAGATGGAATGCGTGGTTATTGTTAACAGGATGGGCCTTATAACTGGCGTGACTATTACGGTGAAGGATGGATACCCCACAACAGCAATGCAAAGTGCTGTAAACCTCAACCCCTGAGAGACAGGTTTGCCTCTGCTTTTTCTTCCTTCTCGCTTCACTTGTATTCGTGCTAGCGTTCTCGAACAGCAGCTGACTGGAACGGTCTTATCGCTGCCATAACATGTTCATCAACATTTTCAAGTGCTGTAGATATCTGCATTTTGTGAGCCCCATCCATTATGTAACATCCCCCCAAAAGGGGCCTTTGAGGAAAATTGAAGTGCTGCTTGTTACAGGGTGTCAAAACGGTGCGTTAAATTACAGCGTTACGAAAAATTCTGCGCTGCGTCGTTTGTGCCCAACTTCCGTGGGCAACGATGGGGCTGATTTTGTGCAAGACTCTACGTTTCGAGTAAGTTTAACTCACTCGCATATCGCTTTCTCATCCACGTGGTCCGTGACGCCGCAGGGTTGTTTTAAACTCAGCGCCGCGCGTGCTGCGCCCTCTGCTGCGCGCCGGTAGCTGTATACTTGTTCGACCGGTGGCTGTATTCCATCCACAGGCGCGAGATACGCGTGGTTGGCCGTAGAAACGGAGGTGCAGCGTTCTGAAATAAATAAATAAATAAATAAATAAATAAATAAATAAATAAATAAATAAATAAATAAATAAATAAATAAATAAATAAATAAATAAATAAAAAGAAAATAAATAAATAAATAAAAATAAAAGAGAAATTAGCGAACAGTAGTAAGCTTCTGTCGTACATTTTGTAGCTGTGAGGCTCGTCACTGGTACCAAAAAAATCTTCGTATGAGGAGAGTTCATAAAAATTACCAACTCCCGCCGGGATCGGTCGCCTACACCGATGCAGCGATCGGGAAAGAAGGCGACGTAACCTCGGTCGCCCTATTGGACACTGGGATCGCCATAGGAATAGAAAGAAATCGAGATCTACCGCCGGTAGAGGCGGAGGAGATTGCAATAGCCATTGCCATTGCACGACCAGGCGTGAAACACGTCATCAGCGATAGCAAAGCGGCGGTTAGAAATTTTAGCAAGGGTAGAGTCAGCAATCGTGCTGCAAAACTTCTGAACGAGTCGTCTCTCGCCGAAAGCGTGACCATAATCTGGACCCCAGCACACGCCGGTCTCGCCGGCAACGAGGCTGCCCACATGCTCGCCCGCTCCTCGCTACCTCGGGGTGCTGCGGACGCCCCCACAACATCTAAAACCAAAAAATGTATAGGTACCTTTAGGGATGTAACCGACAACTTGAAGAAAGACCGGAGGATATATCCGCCACCGGTTAGATCCCTGAGTAAAAAGGAATCGTACGACTGGAGAAGACTCCAAGCTCGAAATTTCTTTTCGCCCCTGTGGAGGAGTTGGACGGGTGCCAGAGGGCGGAAGAGGGACGGTGCAGAAACCGAAATTTGTAAATTTTGCGGCCACGTGGCAACATTAGATCATATAATATGGAGATGCGTTCGTGCCCCAGGGCGCAACGCGATTAAAACTAGCGATGAATGGGAGACCACGCTAAGAAGCTCCGACGAAAAAACACAGCGATTCGCCGTCCGCCTGGCGGCCGAGGCTGAAGACCTCTTCTCCTAGACGAGGCCGGGTGCCCTCTGGCCGCGGTGTGACAGACTGCCTTCCCGGACGCCTGCGTGCGGACTCGTAGGTGGCTGCTGCACCATATTCGGCGGAAATAAATGTTCTTCCTCCTCCTCACCTCTGTGTCTACCGACTGATGCGCGTGCAATCTCGGCGGATTGCTGCCACCAGTGGCAACGGGCGTGCTTCTCCTCCGTGTACGCAGATACTTTCTCCACGGTGCTAACCAAGCCGGCATGGGTTGCGCGCGCAGGCGTGGGCCGAATCATGGCCGAGTTACGCCATGAGCGTCACAGCGCGCGGTCGCTGCCGGCGTCGTAGACGGAAAGCGTGCCGAGGCGCACTGTCGCACGGCGCTCTGGGGCGGTTAGCAACGTCATCTTTGTGCACTGCACACAACTGTCAGGCATATGCCAGTACCTGCGCTCTTTGGATAGTCGCCGCCGGCGTCGAGCGGGAAGGTTTAGGGTGTCAGTCGCGCTTTCGTGGACTTAGCATCATTGTTGCCGGCAGGAAGCGGCTTCCGCCGCTGCGCGCGTGAGGTAGCCGTGTTTTCTTGCACTTTGTCTCGTTGGGCGGCAACCCGTCAGGATGCCTGCCAGCGTCGGTGGTCGGAGTGTCGTTCGTGGTGGCGTCGCGGTCGTGGCGAAGGAGGACGAGCTCGTGAAACAAAGGTAGTGTTGCTTGGTTTAGATTTGGTTTACAGGGTTCAACATTCAAAGCGACTCAGGCTATGAGAGACGGCGTGGCGGATTACTCCGGAAATTTCAACCACCTCTGGCTCTTTAGCGTGCACTGACGCAACACATGGGCACCTTGCTTTTGTTGCGTCGCCAGGTGTCGTTTCCTGTATCGCTGTCAGTGCTTGTTCTTGACGCTTTCGTTCGCCATGACTCTTTAAATGATCTTTTAAGCCATGAGTGCGCGTGTTTAGACCGGAACGCAAAGCGCGAGAAGTCACGTGCCGGGGAAATTTTCGCATGGGACGTGCTGAAACGTCATCATCATCGTCATATTAATTTCCTTCTTGAAATACGTGTACTACATGGAATCATCAGTATTACAAGGAGGAGGTCCTGAAGTATACACTGTCCGCAGGACCGGACAGTACTTCGACAATCGCGGGTCTTTTTGGCGCGCGTTTCAAACCGCCTGCGTTGTCTTAGAACTGCGAGCTCGAACTGCAACTCTCTCTCTCTCTCTCCTTGTCTCTGCGCTCGTCTCTTGTCCCGTTGTTCCGCGCTGTTTTGACACAAATGAATAACCGACTTGCCCAAACTGGTGTCCAGTGTTGTCTCGTTGCTCGGCGCGAGGAAATAGCAGTTACTAGACAGTTACAACTTCTTGTTGCCTCGTTATCGGTTCGCATACACAGTTTTTGGATTTTATGTCAGCTAGGCGATTTTCACTAAGAACGTGTTTCTTTACTGTTGTTATTAATGTCACAAACACTTATATTTCGCTTTACCACGTATTTTTCTTTCTGCAATGCCATCTTGACCGACAAAAGAGAGAAAGAAGAAACTACTCGTTTCTGAAAAAGAAAGAATACTGCGTGGTTTTGTTACAAGAATTCCCGATATGGAGTATATTTGACCAGAACGAATGATTTGTTTATCATCAATCTGAACGCAGCCGAATGTAAACGGTTTAACGCATGTTCGCAGTTACATGCGCGCCATAGAATGCTCCTCCCGGCTAAACCGATGAGCCCTTGCAGTTCAAAATTCTTTCCGAAATGGCATTTGGTCATCTGTATTTTTTATACAAAATTTTTGGGGATAGTTACCCGACTTCATCGAAAGAAGTCGGATGTTCGCGTCATATGCGGGGCAATAAAGAAAAACGAGCTGGTGTCATCGGTGGCGCCATCTCGTTTTGTTTGCAGCAACACCGCCACAGATATTCGGCGAAGGAAGGTAGGCGGGCGTAGTCGTCTTGCGGAAGGTTTGAAGAGCTTTATAAACTGCTTTACTAATAACAACCATCGTTTGGCCTAGTTTGCAATAAATTTCAAGAGTTTTTAGTGTATCGCAATAAAAATTTTGACCTGAAAACGCAATGAGGTGGCACCACCGGAACCATATCTGAGACAGCGGCTTCGCCACACATCTGACTCCTTATAATTGAATCGGGCAAGTACCCCGATAAACTGATACAAAAGTACTGACGACCAATTACCATTTCTGCGTGAAATTGAGCTGCAAGGATGCAGCGGTTTTCCTTAGAGAAGCATTAATTTTAAGGCCCGCATATAATAGCACAATACACTGTATAGCTTTAGTAGACCAGCCACAGCGAACTTGCAAGAATAACTTAGTGAATAACCTATAACAGCATATATGTTTTTTCTACGCGGACAGCTGGCCTTTCGTGTTCCGATTCTATTCGATGCAGCCCGTGAGTGGACTAATTTCTCTGCTCACTGAGGATAAAACAATATGATGGAAATGTGGCATGTTTCGAACGCGCAAGCATCATCGTCGGAGTTGACGAAAGGGAAATGGAAAGAATGGATGCTAGAAAAAAAAAAGGGGAGGGGGGGGGGGGGTAGATTCAAGTGAATCCTGTGCATGTAGCCGTCATATCACCAGTACGTCAACGTCGCCACCATTCACTGTCAGATTACGTATGCTGCAGGCCTCTCCTGTGGATCTTGGTAGCTAGCCTTGGTCACCATGTCCCAAATGGTTTCACAATATTACAACGAAACCTATCAATGCATGCCGTTAAAAGCACTGCACCATTTTGTGTAATGACAGCAGCTGCTCATTTTACTGTTCCGGCACCGATTAACGAGCAAGCGTATACCACGAGCAGAGTTCGCCAGGGTACAAAAATAGCGCAGGCAGTTTCAACACCGCCCCACAGGTCGCGCTGCTTTACAGCTTTCCGGGAAACATCGGCATAATTTTGGAGCTACCGTGCTCAGGAGAAGGGCTTTTCTCCCCCTTCGTCTTGAGAACGGATATGAGATTATCTTATGTGCAACCTAAGAAGCTAGGCGTTGGTACTGGCCACCAAGCCATTTCGAAGTCGATTCGTAAGTTTTGTTTAAATAATTAGCGAATTGGTGTGTTTCTGACATCTGTGATGTCGCCGTAGTTGGCAATTTGTTGCCATAAAGAGGTCTTTCTTTTTTTTTTTTTTTGCAATCTCTCGAGTTTTGATCAATCCTGAGAATTCTACCAATAAAACACGGAGTTTTGAAGCTCGCAGGTTCTCACAAATTAGTTTCTTTCATAGCATAACGTTTTAATGTACACGCGTTGTGAAGTTAACCAGAACTACTGCTGACCGTCTGAGGCGATGCCTCAGGTATCAGGTACAGAGGCGGTATTTGGAAAAAAATAATGGAGTCAGGGCTTACTTTCGGGAATGCTGTTTAAAGGCAGATATGTAGTCTAGATTAGAAATAAATCAGAGAGCTGTTGGGCGATTAGCACCATAGGCTCAGGGCAAAACCACGAACTAGTCAGTACAGGGAGATAGAGGCTGTTGCACCTTTCGACATCTTTCGAAGCACTGGAAGCTGAGAGTCAGATATTATATAAGCAACGCCTGAGAAAACTGAGCGATAACAGGAGATCACCTAAATTAATTGCCTAAAAAACTGATCACAGTGGAGGAAAATGACTAGGATATTAACCACCATAAGTATGCAAGACACAAGGACGGAGAAATAAAGAGCTTTAAATGATAGGTAAAAACACACAGGGTAAAAATCAGATTTTCTTTGATAATTTAACTATATCGGGATGCCTATAGAGCACGCAGCTACAAAAAGAAAACGACACATGTGCAGTGTATCGTAAATCCGCAGAGCCAGCTGTGCATCCTATACTCGAATGTTATGGTACCCATCCGAATGTCGGTGCAGGCACAGTCATTCTCCCTGAGGCCCTAGGTAGGTTCAGAGATAAATGGTCAGATGAACGAATCTGCGATGGAAGTTAGCAAAAAGCGATTGGAAGATTGATGGCTGACATGCGGGAAGGTATGCCACCACCAGAAGAGGGAAATGAGATCCACGAGAAAAGAAAGAATCATTAGCTCGTGAAGCATATCAGTGCAATATGCGGTGTGTTTCACGGCCGTCACGCTCATAGCCAGCAACGGAAACAGGGGATCGCTGTCGCCATTTAAACATTTTCCGGACCTCATAAAGAATTTGCTGTTCCCTTCAGACTCGGTCGAAAAGGACGCTGTATACCTGTTCTAATGAAGCGCAGGTCCCTTCGCTGTGAGTGAAGATGTCGCCGCTTCATTCTGATTATTTCATTTGTTTTGTTTTTTATGTGGAAGCAACGCCGCGTACCCTCATACGAATGTCTTTTTATTTGACGTCATGGTACAGGCGCACACTGTGTAGCCTTGATGGACATTTTTTTAAAGCGGACAGTTGTTTATTTCGACCCCATGCGGTTCAATAACACGAGTGTTCCGCGCCTCTTGGGCACCATCAAATTTCGCTCTCATCGCAGTAAGGCACCGTGCCGGCTGTCGAACCTCCGACCTCGTAGCGAGCAGCGCTGCAGTACAGCCGCTGTGCCACCGCGACAAATTAGCTTCGCAGATGTGGGTCGCCTGGCGGGAAGATAGTACGGAGGATAGCCGCGCGTGTGCGTTTCCTTTGATACGACAACGTATCAGAAAAGCTTGGACTCGAGTTTCGTTTTAGGGTGTCTTGATGCACGCGCCCTCGACACGAGCGGCGGAGGGTGGCGTGCGCATCGAGGCACCCTATTTCGCAGATGCTCGAAGAGCCGTTGTTTCTTCTGCTTCGGCCACTCGTTTGTCCATGCAAAAGGAAGATTGGGGCAAGTATGGATACGCGTATTCCGCGAGCGCTTATATTTTACAGTCGGCGACCCAAGGTCATTGTGACTTCTTTCCACGGATCTTGTTTGGTAGCTCACAGCACCGCTTTTGCCGTCGTTGCTCGAGTACAGCGAAGTTGGGTAAATGATGTGTTCCGAAATATTTGAACTTTGAAGTCACCGGTGATCACTCGCCGCAAGTTGCAGGATATACGTGCAAAGAGGTGAGAGATAGAAATCACTTCATCTTATCTTACTTGGTCGCGTTGTTGTGCTTTTGTTTCACTGTCATCACTGCGCGTCGTCGTCCCGTTGACGTGTCCCTGTGCTTTTTGCCAGTGATACTGTCTCGTGTCAGCGTCGTTACCACCGCCGCCAACACGTCAGCCGCATTGAGTGCACTGCTGGACTAGGCCGTCTCCCGACATGTTCGGTTCATGCAGTTGTGGGAATGTGTTTCCTAGCAGCACATTTTCCTACCTGGTCAACGCACCTGACCACTGGCCGCCATTGTACAGCGCCTACTTTCGGCGCGAGATATGGGCTCTCGTGGCCGTTAGCGCGTGCACATCGAAACAAAAAAGCAGAAAAGGAGGGATGGTGATAATGATGATGAAAACGTTTATTGAAAGCCACATTGGCTTACGCTTTTTACACCGCACGCGGATAGATAGTAACACTGAGTAGGGAGGACGTCGGGAGATATCACAGCGGCGTCTCTCCAATCAAATAGTCGCCCATCAAGGTACTGAACTGCGCACGCGCGAAGCTCTGCGGAAACGTCATTGAAAGGCCGTGCGAAGTCCGTGAAGCCGAGAAGAAACGCCAACGACAGCGGGACCTTGGGTTTCCTTCACCAGGACTGCAAGGTTTCAGACGAAGACGACAAGCGACTCATGAGGAGACTCGTTAAAGCATCGTTTAAATGACTTACTTTTGCGTGCCGCTAGCCTTTGTTGCTTTTTGCCTTTGCGTGTTTCGTTAGTGGCAGCTTTGATTCCTGAAACACCTCAGTCTTGAAAAATTGGTCACTGCTTCGGCAGTTGCCATAAGGCATTCAGCTTGTATATCGTAATGATTACCTTAGACAAGCAAGTGGCTTCAGCTGACATCAGCAGCATCGGTGATGACCTCCTAATAATTTTTCTCTTGGTTCCGTCTGCACAAATAATAGACGGCTCAAAACCAGCTCAATAAAGACTTGTTTGGGCAGGAACCGTGTTTTGATTCTCTTGCTAGCTGACATGGGTGAGGCATAGCCTTGAGTCGCGGTCTCTGTGCAAAAGTAAATACTGACCACGGGAGACAATTTCTTTGAAGAAAATTGAGACTAAGGAAGGCGAAAAACGGCGCGTGAGAACACAGCAGCACAAGGAACGTAGAAGGCACAGCGTATGTTTCATTTTGATGAAAATCTGTTTTGTGGTTCTTTCTCGACACATCTTTGTGTGGCATCTAAGATGCCTTTATTTTTTCAGAAACTTGCATATAAAGAATTTTTCCCGCCACTTGAATTACGTCTTCGCCGAAACGTATCCAGGGATCACCGTTTTAAACTTAGCAGTAGTGTATTCTGTACCCTGTACCGCTCAAGCATATTTCCTGTTCAACATTTCCGCGTCCGCTTGGAGGTTTCCAAAATTGTTGATTTTCTTTTTAGGATTTTAGTTTATTTTAGTTTAGGACAACGCGGCCACGTTAAACTCGCAATAACTATACCTTGGAGCAGACGTCGTCTTCTTGGGTAGCGCTTTGTATAGGCCTGTAAAATGATGCCAACAAGACGTCTGGCCAGTAGCCCTGTGTAGGCCTCTCGCATGTCAGCGTATTTTTAATGTGAAGGCATACAGAGATTAGGCAGGGTGGAGACGTACAAGCGTAGCCGTATACCGCTTTGCCGGACGCCTCCTGCGCAGGCACAATGGACACACATGTCCCACTAGCAAAATAACCAACGGTGACTCCTATGACATGTAAATCATGTGCATGCCCCTAGAAGGGCGGCTGACGTGATCGCAGCACTGATTGGCCGGCTGTTTCTGTGACGTCACGAGACATGGCGCCGAGTTGGCAGGAGTTGCCAACTTGGGCAGCACATTCGAGATGGGAATCAAACCGACTGGGATCTTTTAATTCCGTGTCACGCACTGTACTCCCAAGCCACGCATGACATGTTTTCGTATTGTTCGGTTAAAGCCGAACTTATGGCGATTTCCACTGGTTGCTCCGGAGCACGTTTCCTTGCCCCGGGATGACAATTTCGAATTCCACTGGTCGACCGGGATAGGTTGCGCGTATTCCGCTGGTTGTTCGGAACAACTCGGGGTGCTCTAACTCGGTCCGCCGACCATTTTCTTATCTCGCCGGAAGTTCTAGCCGATGATGTCGTCACTTCCGGAATTTTTCGGCTGTTTTTAGCTGTCTCAGAGATATCGGCAGAGGACACTGGGCATCACAGTATTTTTTTTTATTTTTTTTTTTTTGCGCTAATATGTCGAAGTGCGTGTATTGAAAAACAACTACCGCGTTAAAATTATGCGAAAGCAAGTTGCAGACGGCCGCACTCCTGCCTATTTATCAACCGCAACAATTTCGCCAATGGGATGAGACTTCAACTTGCGGAACTGGCTCAGCATTTACTTCCGCCGCGCACTCTGCATCTTCCGCTGGTCGACCAAGGGTGATTCGCTCTGTAGCGGTTTAGGTTGCTCTATTCGGGTTCGAGCGCCCAGCTCCAATCGACCAGTAGAAATCGCCATTAGTATCACTGCTGCCAACTTGGGCCGCATACATCGTGGTCCTCGCCCCGGAGGGGTGGCGCAGGGGTTAGGGCGCTCGTACTCTGCCCATGGATGTGGGTTCGAATCCCGGCCGCGGCGGCCGCTTTTCGATGCAGTCGAAAAGCAAGGCGCCCTTTTGCTGTACGATGTCAACGCACGTTAAAGAACTCCAAGTGGTCGAAATTTCCGCAGCCGTCCACTACGGCGTCTGTCATAGCCTGAGTCGCTTTGGGACGTTAAAACCCATAAGCACGCCTTTGCCATGGGGTAGCTGACAGATGACAGTTGAGGCCGGGCCCTAACCTGTCGACCGTAGCATGATTCAGCACTTTACAAACTAATACCGCTGTCACACGGGAACATAGGATCGCGATCTGTAACGACCGTGATTGAGGTTTCAAGCGCGGTACAAATGGACCATGCTACACGCGCTCACTCGATTCCGATCGACGATTATCATCCTGGCTTGTTTGTTGTATAATATATAAAATACAAGTTTGATTAAAAAAAAAAACTTCGTTCTCTATTTTCTGACCACAGTTGCACTGGACAAGTAGCAGTTGTGTCATTAATTGCGCACGCAGGCAGTGCACCAGGCGACTATCACACGCGAAAACTGACAAACGTGGTCGAGTCCGCACGTTTGTTTACCACTGCCAAACCTGCACGTGGTGTCGAGAGTTTGAACAGTTTTGCAGTTCAAATCACATAGGCTTAAAGACAAAGTTATTTATTTTAGAATTGTATGTTTTATAAATAAATCTTTTATAATAATCTTTTAGTTGGTATATTTAACGTATGTCTGCGAACGAGGGTGGCAACGACAGCTCGACCGCCGTCGAGGCAGTAGAGCAGGGTCGTGGGCGATCGCGATTGAATTCGCCGTGCAGCACCGTCTGATCCGCATCGAGTTCGATCGGCTTGATCACGATCCGAAGTGCCCGTGTGACAGCGGTATAACGCAAAGTAAGGAGTAGGGTTCGGACAAACTTACAGTCGTATTTATTGCAGTCATGACTCGTAATCGTTAGGCAACGTTGCTTTGGTCAGCAAATCACGAGGATAATTTGAAGTAACGCAATGCTTCCGCACCCTTACGCGTAAGCAGTATTAATTTCCTCCGCCGAATTAAAAAAAAAAAAAAGATGGTTTCGAATTTAGGCCGCGTCATGAAAAAGACTCGGTGGACACTTAAACTTCGCCTTTAAAGGACATGACGCGACAGCACTGAGGATCCCCTCCGCGACACTTTTTGCCTATCCTCGCTCGCGTAAATGCACTTTGCTACTAGCCTAATCACTAATACCTTGATTTGTACCCCTGTTATATATTGCACATACTCATTAGCATACACCCGGCATAGATATAAATCCCCGATTTAATCAAGCCTTATGAGCGTGCAACCGGGGTCTGGAGGTATATAGCGTGTTTGACTGGGGATGCAAGGGTCCCAGGCAGCAAAATCTACTGGCCCAATATTGTTACCGCGTGTTTGTTTGCCAACGCCCGGCCCAACATAGGCCCACTGCACTGCCAACATTGCACCAATATTGAGTCACGCCGACCAAATAGTGTCCGTCCATGTTAACTTCCAACTACAACTGCCCACTACTACCTGTCGAGGCATCATCATCATCAGCCTGACTATACCCACTGCAGGGCGAAGGCCTCTCCTATATTTCTCCAATTAACCCGGTTCTGTGCTAGCTGCATCCACTTCACCTTTGCGAACTTCTTAACCTCATCCGCCCACCTAGCTTTCTGCCGTCCCCCCTGCTGCGCTTTCCTTCTCTTGGAATCCAGTTTGTTACCCTAAGCAATCATCGGTTACATGTCCTGCTCTTCGCACTACATGTGCTGCCCATGCCCATTTCTTCTTCTTAATTTCCACTAGAATGTCGGTAACTTGAGTTATTTCTCTGACCCACTCAGCACGCTTCTTACCTCTTAATGTTACCCCTACCATTTTTCGTTCCATAGCCTTCTGCGTTGTCTTCAACTTAAGTAGAACCCTCTTGGTTAGCCTCCACGTCGAGGCATACCAGTGATTTTTCACGGACAATTAACGCTGACGTTGTATTTTATGCAGAACGAGGCACTTAATGATATTGCCTCAAGCCATTCATATCCTTATTTGTTCTTTTTGTCCTCGGAATGCGGCCTGATCTCGCTTATTTATGCGCGCGGATCAATTCCGTATTCTTTTTCATGCTCGTTGTCGCGAGACGCAGCTTTATCCCTTTATTTGTCGCACAAGATGTGCCGAGACGTGTCTCGAAGATTCCGGCTACTCGAATATGTGTTTCTGCAATATGTTCCAGGTTGTGCTAGTCGCCGTTTGCGGCTTTATCTAGATGTTTCTTTGTCGCCTTTGAATTGAACGTTGACGAGTGCGACGGGCGTTCTCTGTTCGACGACCAGCGAGCACGTTTTCCGTTATCGCCGCTGCCGAATCGGTTAGTTCTTTTGCGGGCGCAAGTCAGTCCAATAAAGAGTTTCTTTACTGCACTCCTAGACTCTTCATTCGTTGTCATCGGCCTTGTCACCACTATGTGACAATATCGCATTAATGACAAGCGTCTCAATAGCTTTAAAATTATCGATTAACTGACGCTACCTCTCTGAAGCCAGATGGTGCAGGATATTCGGTATTTCATTTTCGATGACTTCAGTGCTGCGCGCTGGAAAACTGTGCTAGAAATAAAGGCGTGCAATGATTTTGACTGAGCGAAGTTCTCACTCTGATTAGCCTGATCTCTAGACACTGCAGCAGTCAAAGTTAAAATGGCTTCGATAATCAAATTGACCTATGTCACGTGAGTAGTGGCAGCACGCACCATAGTACAGTCCCTCTGCAGCTCAGTCCTGATTTAAACTCATTTTAGTTGTCTACATTTCGATGTCGCACATTACTCTAAGTTTTGTACCTTGCTTTATGTGGAAAGTGTGAAATCGGCAACAATATTCGTGGGTACAGCACATGTGCATCTCTCGTGAATTTCGGTAAGAACATTCTTCCAGGTCCCGAACTTGCGTCTACGCTGTTTTTTTTTTTTTTTTCTCTCTCCAGGCCGAATGCACACAGCACCTTCGGTGGCATCACGCTTGTTAGATATGTTGCTGCTGCTGTCATGTCGGCAACATGTATTTGATTGGCCTCGAAAGGTTGCGTTGGACGTTTTTTTTTTTTTTTTTTTTTTTTTTTTTTTTTTTTCAGCTACCCCGAACCCATCTACGTCAGAATCGTTTCTAGGGCTTCCGTACATTAACGAAACCGGGATCTGCTCTCTCTCTCTCTCTCTCTCTCTCTCTCTCTCTCTCTCTCTCTCTCTCTCTCTCTCTCTCTCTCTCTCTCTCTCTCTCCTCCCCCCTCCCCCCCCCCCTTTTTTTTAATTCATTATCCGTGGATGCATTGTCATACATTGACTTCCTCTACTGCGAGCAGCCAGGGTGAAACGGTCTGCGATAGCGAATAAAGGCCATCGCATAGGTAGCGATAGGAGCGACCACGGGCCTTTTCACCGAGTGGGGCGCATTGGCCAGCGCACAATCCACTCGTGTTCCGGTCACTCGCGATTGACGTGAGATTTCGGCGCTTGTCGCATTATGCTTGCGCATGACCGATCGGCGTGAGCGGCCCGACACGCAAGGGTAGCTCAATTTTTTTCGTTACACCTCCGCGTGTTGTTTTTTCCTTTATATGTATTTATATGCTCTTTGTTACCTGTCGACTTCTGTGCTGCGGCAAATGTGTCTGCGAAGTGCGCGTGAACAGTGCGTTTTGTGTTGTGTCCGCTTCCAGGGACCAAAGCGCAGCCATGGAGGGCAAAGGGAGCCGTTGGCTGCCGGCATCCGTCAACAAGCAGCTGCTGCCGCTCAAGTTGCACTTCTTTCTCTACCTGGCGGGTGCGTAGAATGCTGCTGCGTATTGGACTGTGGGCCACATTGTTACGCTTCCCTGTAGCAGGCTGCCGTAGCCTGTTCGTTATTTCCCTTTCTTTTTTTGGCTCGTGTGACGACACACAGTCGCCAGCAAACGAAACGCGATATTCGGAGCACCTGGTTTCCGTAAACTCTAGGTCGTGCTGCGCACTTTGCTCGAGAGCTCTTCAAAACTGCGATGTATATACTTTTATAGCCGGCTCAATTCGAACTTTGCATTCAGAGAAAGCTGTCCCGGCAGGCATCTATCGGTGTGGTGTGGAATAACCTGGAGTCACGCGCTCCGAGAACCGGTTTGCATTCGTTGATGAGTGCGCTTTGCTTTGGTTCCTTTAGCGTAATTTCAACACGAGGTACCGAATTATCGTGCCGATACCTGCGTTTTCGCTGAATGCTAATTGGTTTGTGATGAACAATTAGTTCTGTTTAAACCGTAATATCGAGACACTTGTTGCACGGTTTGTGAATGTCCGGTCCATGCCACCTGTTCCGTAATCGCTCTTTGCGTGCGTAAGCAAAGAGACTGCTGAATAATTTTCACTATCTTGACTGGTAGGTGTGGTTTGTACTATATATGTTCACGTATGGGGCGATCAGTAGACGATTTTATCTCTGGCTATTAAGCATCAAGCTTAAAACATAAAAACATAACGCACGGTAGTATTGCTGTGCTTTGCCTAACTTCAGGCGTAAAACATAAGCTTAAGCATCAAGCTTAAAACATAACGCACGGTATTATTGCCCTTAAAACGATAACCAGTCGCAGCTACAGCACAACCCATTTTTCTACGCGTCATTACTTCACATTCGCGATTATCACCGTCATGCTGTCTTCTCAGGTAACTATTCCTCATCCTTCTGCTTCCCGACGACCTATGTCTAATCTGTAGGCTTTGTTCCCGGGCCTGATAGTCGTCCGGCTACGTGTGTGCGCCATTTCAGCATGTGCTGCCAGTAAAATCACCCGAAGGCAACTGTCACCGCCGTGTTGGCTCAGTAGCCGTGTCGTTTCGCTCTTAAAACACAAGGTCGAGAGTTCGACGCCTGCAGTTACGGTCCTTTCTTGCAGGCGAAATAAAATCATTTGTGATCGTAGCGCGTGGAAATAAATTTTCGTTTAAAAGGATGCTGTGTTGTTCCTATTCGCCTTTTCCTGCTTTATCAAGGCTTCCTCATGGAACTGACGTATATTGTCCCACACTTGATAGATTATAGGCATTTATTATCGCACAGTCGACATCTTGCAGTAGCCAAACGTGCCAAAATAGCTGATAATGACCTCACTGATGTCAGAGTGCCCGATAAGCGTACGAGGAAGTCCTGCATCCCTCGCCCTTTGCCAGAGCGGACGCTGACGCTACAGGAGCCTCGCTCACTTAACAATTCGACAGGCCCAGTAAATTTGGACGTTCGCCGGTATATTCTGGATAAACGTTGCTGTCAACCGCTGGCCCAATGATGCAGGCCCGAATCCTGGTCGCTGTGGCCGCATTTCGACACACACACCCCCACCGTGGTGGTGCAGTGGTTAGGGCGCTCGACTACTGTACAGTCGAGCGCGATTTGAAGGTGATCGCGCGAGCGTCGGCCAGCCTAGCACTCCAGGCACCTGGCGGCCGGGTTTGGAACAGGAAAATTCATGATTTTGCAATCTTCTCTCCCTCGTTCGCTGTTCCATACAACAGACATCACCCCCGCGACAATCACACCACCTTTTCTCTCTATTCTAAGCTTTCCATTTGTTGTGATAAAGTGTCCAATTTCAGATAATACCGAAAAATACGTCATGCGCACAACGATCAGTCTGTTCGCAGAACCAAAAGAAAAAAAAAAAAAAAGGAAGTGATGTCCCAGGAGGGAGTGACGCCTGCTGAAGGAACAGCAAAAAGAGTGAGGGAAGCTGGCTTGATACCTCCCTCGCCTCGGCAGAGAATTCTGGGCCATGGCGCTGTTCATGTTCCCGGTCGACGCTCGCGTGATAACCTTCAAATCGCGCTCGACTACCCAAGGATGCAGGATCGAATCCCGGTCGCGGCGGTCGCTTTTCAATGGAGACTAAAAGCAGGGCGCCCGTTCGTGTGGTGTGCGATGTCAGTGCACGAAGAACACCAGGTGGTCGAAATTTCCGGAGCCCTCCCCTACGGCGTCTCTCATAGCCAGAGTCGCTTCGGTTTGGTTTGGTTTGTGGGGTTGAACGGCCCAAAGCGACTCAGGCTATGACAGACGCCGTAGTGGAGGACTCCGGAAATTTCGACCACCTGGGGTTCTTTAACGTGCACTGACATCGCACAGCACACGTTCGGGACGTTCAACACAACACGCACGCACGCGCGTGATTGTGATGCAACCGTTCTTTGTGCCGTGTTCAGGGCGATGTGGTGCCATTTCGCTTCCCGTTTATTTAGCATCCGTCTGCCAATCATGTCGGAGGTTAGTTTACAGTATAGGGATTCGAACCGACGACGTACAGGGTCATCCACTTCCAGCTATAACACGTTCCTCACCGCTTTAATAATAATAATAATTGGTTAACACGAAGGGAAAGGCGCAGTATCTGTCACACTTGCTTTCTGTGGACACCTGAACCACGCCGTAAGGGAAGGGAGGAAGGGGGGAGTGAAAGTGGAAAGAGGAGCCGTAGTGGAGGGCTACGGGTAATTTCGACCACTTGGGGATCTTTAACGTGCGCTGACATCGCACAGCACACGGACGCCTCTTCGCTTCGCCTCCATCGAAACGCAGCTGCCCAGGTCGTGTTCGAACCCGGTTACTCCGGCACAGTAGTCGGGCGTCTTACCACTGTACCACCCCGGCGGGGCTCCTCACCGCTTTCAATGCAACATTGCGTCCGAGGCAGGCGCGTATTGAAGCAAAGCGATACAAACGCAGAGGAAACCGGGAGTAGTGGTTCGCAATGGCCTGCTACCTGGCCTTATTGCGTGGTCGGGTCGGAAGCAATGATGCTTTGAAATCAGTGGTCTTTTTATAGCTAGAAGGGGACGACCCTGTACCTCCCGCTGTATGCCACTACTTGTAAGTGCAGGTATCAACGAAAAGTTACATACTGCGCGTTACTTTTTCCCCAAAAATGAAACCAACAAAAAAATTGTGAAGGAGTGAGAGGCGCGGTTACCAATTTGCAATTTACAAGGTGCTAGAGCGTTTAAGTACTCTTAGGGCTAAGCTTAAGCGTCCTCCTAATGTTTACGCTAGAATCTTCGCCCTAGATAACATTGTTCGTAGCTTGCGCCTGAAGCAGAGCAAAAGCTGAGCAAAGTAGAGTTCTGGGCTAGTTGGTAATGCATGATAAGTGGGAGGCTTAGCGCGGAACAAACAAGGACAAGAGAGGCACACAGGACGAGCGCTAACTTACAACTGAAAATTTGAAGGGAAAATGTAGGAACTCGAGGAAAAATATGTGCGCATGCTCTATAAAGCCCTGAATTTGCATGACTGGAAAGATAAATCAAGATAATCTAGGGCCACCCAAAGGCAGATAAAACAGGATAATCTAGGGCCACCCAAAGGCAGATAAAACAGAATAGAGGTATTTCCGGTATTTCTCCTCTATTCTGTTTTATCTGCCTTTGGGCGGCCCTAGATTATCCTGTTTTATCTTTCCAGTCATGCAAATTCAGGGCTTTATAGAGCATGCGCACATATTTTTCCTCCAGTTCGTACATTTTCCCTTCAAATTTTCAGTTGTAAGTTAGCGCTCGTCCTGTGTGCCTCTCTTGTCCTTGTTTGTTCCGCGCTAAGCCTCCCACAGAGCAAAAGCTGCTTCTTCATTGTCAGCATAGTCGATTGCTATGTTCGTGGCTGCGACCTTGTCATGTGTTATTTGGTTTTACATCCGCACGTGTCGCTACGCAAGAACACGGCGGCTTTGCATTACAGCGAATACTATAGGCTGAGCCCTCGTGGCGCTTTCAGGAAAAAAAAAAAAAAGAAAAAAATCGTCTGCACCTGCTCTAGTCTGTCGCAGGCGCGTAAAAACAGTGAAGCCTGTAGTCTGCGCCCCAGTTTTTGTGACGTTTGTGGTCCTGGTGGTAAAGAGGAAAGCTTTCTCTCTCTAGTTTGCGCCCATTGCGCTACATCTCCCCTGCCTTTTTTTTTTTTTTTTGTTCTGCCTTTACATTTCGTCGCCCCGTTGAATGCGGGTGGCAGCCAAATCTGATTCTATTCTGGTTAACCTCCCTGCATTCCCCCTTTTTCTCACTCTATCGCTGGCTACTTGCTTCGCTTCTGATGAAACGCTAATGCGAAGTAATTCACGTGCTGTATCCGAGTGCAGCGGCGGCCGTTTAGGGTTTAGTTTAAATTAGCATTTAGTAAAAGTTTAAGTAGTAGTAATGCCTAATTAGTAATATTCTAAGTAGTAATGCATAAGTAATGAACGTTTTAACTAATAATGGCGAATAATAATTTTTACCTGCCAAGGTAATAGTGCGCGCTGTTGGGAAACAGTAAGTGTGCACTTCGCACCAAATTCGGCACCAAATTCTGCATATTCGCACCAAATTCGAGGCCAGACTAGTTCCCCCTTTTCCAGCAAAGAAGTTCAAAGAATGCCTGTTGGGCTGAATTTTGTGTCGTGCAACAGGAGATTTCGTTGCTTGCGGAGGCGGCCAGAGTGCGTCTTTGGCAGTATGGTAGTTATGAATGCGCAAGGGTGGAAGTACTGCTCCATTCTGCTCCAAAATGCAATAGTGCTCCAAACTGGCTGCCTTGATGTTCTGCCATCAAATTTAGCAGAACCCGAGAACAGTGTCACAGCGGCAGAGATATAATGCATCTTGCACTGGGCTGAATACAAATGAAATTTTTGTAAGCGAGGAAAGCATGAAGTATAATAAATATTTTTGTGCAAGTAAATTTAGTGTGAGCCACAGCCGATTGAAGGGAATATATTTGCAAAAAAAAAAAAAATGCACTGTGTGTGGCATAGCACCTCCTCTCAGCCTTTTGAATCACCGGTGGAGAGAGTAGCAAGAGCAGCAAGCGAAGCAGATAGCACAAACTAATGTGAGCCGATAGGAAACTTGTGAGACTGCAAAAACTGCATGAGTTTTGCTAATGGTTCTGCTGTGTGGAAAAAGCAGGCACTTCATTATCGAACCTCTTTGTCAGTTACAAGCTTGTCAGCCCTATGGTGGACAAAATTATACTTGAAGCGTTATGGGTTGGTACGCCAAAGGTGTCAATGTCAATAACTAAGAAGCTTCTCAAGAGTGTTGGAAAGCCATACAGGGCCTATCGCCAAGATGTTAAAAATAAACCCTAGCATTGCTCAAGCAAAGAATGATCCAACTATTGGCAGGAGACAGTGAAGTAAATATGCTGAAGGTGCCCTTCAGTGCCATCTATATTTCCTGAAGGCACTACTGACCAGCGATCAGGAATATAATCAAAAAGGATATGCACAAGATAGAGTGGAAATGTGATGCCCATAAATCTGAGCTCCAAATTAGTTGTGCTGCTTGAGCGTATCGAAGTGGTAGACTCGACATTTGAATCTGTCAAGTCAAGGTAGGCAAATGCCTTATGTTCATTTATGCTCATTTATGAAATGCACCAGCAAGTGCTCCTTTTGCTACGGTTCTGTTCCAAGTTGTTGGCCGTTTGTCTTGTCAGAGATGAGTGCAAAGCTGAAAGGCATTGAACTTGCAAAAAAGGAATCAGATTGGAGACTTTGTATTTCAGAAAGAGAAAACTGCGATTATCAGAGGCGTTTGACCTTGGGAACCTGCTCCAAAACATAATTCGACTGCTCCGAAAATCTTGTTTCATTGCTCCAAAGCTGCTCCAAAATGGCTTTATTACTGCTCCCAAAGCTGCTCCAAATGCTCGAGCCTGCTTCCACCCCTGAATGCGCCAGCATTATATAACTCGTTATAACCGTAAGTTCGTCTCTAAAATGTGTCCACCGAAAATGCTTTCATTTGTGACGTCATGCACCGATGTTCACGAATTATTTTAGAATAAAAAATAAGGTAATCGGGAATCGAACCCGAGCAACCGGCGTGACAGTCGGGGACGCTGCCACTCCGCCATGGCGCTTCTATTTTAAGGCGAAAGCCTTTAATGACTCATGCTGTCCTGGACAAAATGTGTCCCGCTTTTGCGGTGGCTCTGATTGGCTGAGGCGGGATTACGTCATAGAGGTCCCGCCCAATCACAGAGCACCACCACATTATGCGCGAATGTATGCCTTGTATGGCCATATGCCAATCAATGATCAATTACTAATTATTAATTACTTTCTAATTGAGTAAGTACTAAATAATTAATTTTTCTAATTTTCTTAAAAACTTATCTTCGAGATATGCGATGTGGCGTGTGTCAGTAATTATGACCATGTTAATTACAGATGTCGCAACTACGTGACAATACGACTTTAAAAAATATTTCAAAATCGCTTGACTAGGTCCGAATATGACGTGACTAGATGAAGAGGGACAAAGAAGGATAAATAGGTACAAAGGGAAACCTAGTGGTATGCTAGCCGTACACTTCGCAGTACAAAGGATGCACTTAGTCATTGCAGCAGCGCATGCTTTCACATTCCTGCAATGCTGCAGACTGCAGTGATCTGAAAGTTTATAGGTTTCTTATTTCTGCCTATGTCTGCCTTTTGTAATGGGTTCACACTTAAGCTATGGCGATACGGTTCCCGCCCGAATGTAGAAAGCACGATAAAAAAAAAAAAAAAAGAAAGGCAATAGGTTTACCTATACGCCGCAATTAAGATAGCATTTTTTTTTCACGTGAATTTGGTGTTCTTCCCTGTTGTACGTGACGCTGTAAACGTTACCTTCAAATTTTGACGTAATGAGCGATAGATCTTGCATGAAAATATACTGGCTGGCATGTCATGTGACAAATTAGTTTGACCGTAAAAGGGCAGCGGAAAGTGGAACTCGTTACTATATACTATATAATATACAATATGCAACACAATGTACAAATCGCAACATACAGCGGCTAACTTTTCATACGTAAGCAACAAACACAGGTGTCCAAAGCAAGCGAATATGTCTGAAAGGAGTGACCGGCTCGTCGACACTGGAGCAACCATAGCATGCCAGCTGGCTTGGCATCTCATAATCTCATGTCAAGCACTGCATTTTGTAACATTGTCAGCTGTGCGTCGCATTGGATTTGCGTTTTGATGTAGCTTTAATATCGTATTCTCTTCTTTCGTTTCACTTCAATTTCTAGGGCAAGCATGCGTGTACCCATACCTGGCCGTGATTGGACGGCAGATTGGAATCAGTGCCTCCGTGATCGCCATCATCTTCTCTCTCACGCCTTTGGCTGCTGTTGTCTTCAAACCGATCTGCGGATTCGTCATAGACCGAACGCAGAACGCCACTGCCGTGATAATCTTCCTTCAAGTTGTCTTGGTCATCTCCCACGGCGTCGTCTTCTTCAGCCCAAGCATCAAGACCCACGACGATGGCCTATTCACAGGATACATAAACTGCACTGCCGATCAGTTGGCAGTCTCGAACGCGAGCTCGTACTCGTGCGTAGCTACCAAAGCTCGCAAGGACGCCCCCGTTTCTTGCAACCTAACGCTCGAAGATGGCCTCTCGATGGACATCAGCGTCACCATGGCCTCGGACATGTTCGTTGACCTGAAAGGCATAGCAGGCCTGTGCGATAATGCGTCGAGCAGCGCTAGTGCCAGCAATGAAACGTACGCCGTACTAAGATGTCCCTGCGACACCACTTTGTACCAAGGCAACTTCTGGATCTACACTGCGTCGGTCGTCATCGCCTGGACGTGTGCTGCGACGATGTACACCGTGACGGACGCTGCCGTCTGCGAGATGCTCGGTGACAACGTGAACGCATTCGGTCGCCAGCGTCTTTGGGGTACCATTAGTTGGGGCATCGTGAGTCCACTCATCGGGTTCACGATCGACGAATTCAGCAATTCTAGCTACACAGACTACAAGCCCGGTTTCTACCTTTTCTCCGCCGTCATGGTGCTGGACGTGATCCTCATCAGCTGCATGCCCCGTCTACGAACGGCTGATCTGTCCGTGAACTTTGTCAAGGATATAGCAACGTTGTTCTGCAATGCTGAGATCGTGCTCTTCACCGTGTGGACGTTCATAGTCGGGGCTCTGATCGGCGTGCTCTGGTCCTTCAGCACCTGGTACTTGGAAGATCTCCATGCTTCGAAACTGATGATCGGCCTGTCCAACACGGTGATGAGCCTTTGCGTGGAGGTCCCGCTTTTCTTTATCTCCAAGACGATACTGGAGCGCGTCGGTTACTTCTTTTCCTACTCGGCAGCCTTCCTAGCGTTCTCAATCAAGTTCATTGGCTACTCGTATCTGATCAACCCATGGTACGGACTCATCGTGGACGTTGCGGGTGGCGCCATCTTTCCCCTGGCGTACTCCGCCATGACTGTGTTCGCTAAGCGGGCAGCCACTCCAGGGACGGCAGCTTCCATGATGTGCATCTTGGGCTCCACTTTCGAAGGCCTCGGTGAGTGCTTCGCGACTTTTTCTTTTTTTTGCATGCTGTATAGTCGATTATGAATATATCGAACCCGAATATATCGAATTATTGCTTATATCGAAATCTCATAATATGCCTTTGAAAAATTCGTGCAAAATTATAGCAGTAGCGTTCACGGTTGTCGAACTGCCGTTCAGCGGACATTCGATATATCGAACTGGCGCACCGTGCCCCTGCGAGGGGCGCTTCTCCTAACAGCTCTACAACGATCACTTTTCGCGCATGAAGTTTGGGGTGGCTGCGAGGCCCTTGACATTTGTAACCTGTCGACTGCGCTAACGCTGTAAAACCGCGTGACAAAGTGGACGTCGGGTCCGCTTGAAGGTGGCGTTTGGATTTGCGTGTTAAGTTTTCTTTTACCGCCACATTGCTATTGTATAGGAAGCTAAAGTTCGGTGTAGCGGTTGGCCTGCGGTGAAGCCACCCTAGCCGTCCTAAGTAAGGCTTGAGGCGTCTCTCGCGTGCACTGCTTCGCTGCTGAAGGCGATCGACGTACGCGGAAATCAGCTGTATCCAAATATTAATTAGGTCGTTATTGTGTTTACGGGCGTGAGTACCAAAATGAAACCTGTTATAATCTGCGATGACGTACCTTTCCAAAAGCACCGTCTGCTGTAGCTTAGATGTGCGCCCAAACTCCAATGGCACTCTTGCCGCGCAGTGCGAGATGTGAGCGGCACGGACTGATTCGGTCTGTCTCTGCCACATATATCTGATACACGCTCTTGCTCTCACGGAGAGGCACGTGGAGGAGGCCGACTGTGCTCTCCTTTTTGACACCTGGCGGGAAGTGACCAACGCTCTGCACGAGGGAGCGAGCGGTGTGCGTTTTGCCGGCGGGCAGCATATAGCTGCATATCGCATAGCATGTCGCTACATATTTTTGGGTTACAGAGACTCTATTCGGTTTGCATGTTTTATGTACTGAATTATTGATATATCAAACTATTTCGCAATATCCTTCGAGTTCGATGTATCTGGGATCGAATTTATGGCGTTTAGCTTAAAGACCGACAAATGTTTCAACCTCCGAAGTTCGCGTTCACGTTTTATTCTTCTTGCGGCTGTTAATGGGGCCTTGTATTCGTAGCCTACTATCTGTATGGGCTGTCTTTAATCTTCTTCGGTTTGCGTCATGTGTTGTGTATTTGTGTTGTGTTGTGTGGCACTTGCAGAACCGTCAAACTACCGGGAGCATGAAACTATTGTTACCGATGAAATGATCCTTTGAGAGAGGGTTTTACTACACATAGAAATAGCGCTGCGCTGTCATTTGTCGCCTCTTTTATCTAGCTTTTTGTCTTTTTTTTTTTTTTTGAAGCGCTATTTCCCACTTTCCACTGAATATGAGCCAGTTTGCTTGCGTCAGCCCTCTTCCTTTTATGGTGGCCATCGATCATGCAGGCAGCCGTATAGCTGTGCACTCTCTTTAATTTGCACGTACTCACTGTACCCAGGATGAGCAGCTGGAATTTGGATGAAGAAACGAGTAGATGGAGGTACTAAGAAAAAAGAAAAACAAAAGAAAAAAAAACTGCAGAGATGGGAAGAGCTGTGTGTATTGAGTCCGATCATCCGTTGTCACTGTCTGGCTTTGCTACAAAGGCGGTTGTGCTGCCTTTATTGCTATTTATTTCCTTAACTGTGGTGTTATTTCATTTTATTTTAAACTGTAGGGCTAGTGATACGTGTGCCAACGTTACGTGACCGGTGCCGTCTGTTTGTGAAGAACCTCTGTCGCACACAGTGATATTCTTTAGTATAAAAATGTTCGCGAGGATTCTCAAGGCTTTTTGGAAAGTTCTTTCGCGTTGACAGTGACCGCGAGTGTTGACCATGCGCATTACTGTCGCAGTTGACGTGTCGCCTTTGATCTGCAGCATGAGTTCGCTTTATAAATAGATTGCCATTGACAGTTTCGTTCGTTTCCTCCATATTGTCACCAGTAAAAAATAAATAAATAAATAAATAAATAAATAAATAAATAAATAAATAAATAAATAAATAAATAAATAAATAAATAAATAAATAAATAAATAAAAAAGTCAGGATGCATTTTAGATGCAATGTTTAAGGCTTCCGCTCTGTAATATGCGTGGTTGTTTTATTTTGAAGCAGTGCCTAAAACACAGCTAAGCCATCTGCCAAGCAACTGGAAAGCAGTATTGTGGCTTCGTCATTCTTAAAGTAAGTTGTTTGAAATGGTGCCTGTACTGTGGGGAACGGAGGTCTCCGGGACGCGGCTACTCATTTAGCCGGTTTTTCGAGACCGCTCTTGTGAGGGTTGGCTCATGCTGACTTTAAGAAATGTATAGGGGATCGTGTACGAGAATGTGGCGCCTATGAGTAAATCTCCTTTCGCGCATCCTGGTATGTGACCGCTTAACTGCGAGCCCTGACGCTGCATGCTTACGAAACGAGCATGGATAGAATTGAAGCCAATACCCCCCGGCTTGTGAACACAGGAGCGTCATGTGTGCGCCGCGACGTTTCCCCTGTTGGCTCTCTTCATCCTTCGCTGCATCATCGGCGCGCCAAACTGAAGGCATATTTTAGTGACGCTCATTGTTGGTCTGCTGATGTGTATTGGATGAAACGGTGCTGCTTATAAGACATTTCTTTTTACTTTTTTTTTCCCTCTCTGTAGGCGTCGCCGCTGGAAACCTCTTAGGGGGAATGTGCATCGAAAAATTCACAGGCAGGCTAACATTTCGCTACCTGGGCTACGCTTCCGCTGTTTGCGCGGTGTGCTGCACTCTGTCCTACCTCCTCCTTCGTGTAAAGGGCTTCAGCCGCCTAGGTGAGCAACTTGACTTTTTGAACTTGGTTTTCAAGAAGTTGACGTCACGTTGTACCAAGTTCAATTCTCTGAGCAAAGCGCGGGAGGCTTTCTTCAAGACACACCGGAGCCAACTATAATTTACTGTTTTTTGTTTTATTTACTTTTTTTTTTTCTGTGACACTACAGAAAGGGTGGTTTTTTACTGCGGCAGAAGACGAGTTCATTACCGAGAAAACCGCATTTAAACATTTTCCCACCTAGTGATTGAAACCGGCAACATGAACTGGGAAAAAATGACACCGTTGGCGCCACCTGGAAGTTACTGTCGGTGCCGCCTAGCTTAGGGGATCCGCGGCCGGGAAAAATTGAATCGACTTGCGCAGTTCGCTGGCGAATTTGGCAGGTGGTGACACTTCGCAGTTATAGTTTTCCCCTCTTTTCTAGTGTATATAACAGCCCTATTTTTTTTATTTTTTTTTTTGTGTGTGCAAGAGGCGATGAATATTCTCCTTGCTAAAGCAACATGTCCATGTGCCGAGAAAGCAGATTCGTTCATTTCATGCCTGAGAATGCCAGCGCTCAATTTGTTTGTAGATATCGATCAAATTTTGTACAAATTCTCACAATGGTTAGAAATCGTAACATTGAAGTACTATAATTTGCCAGATAAAAATGTGGGAGAACGTGAAATCGCGTACTGTTTTGAGGATGATTATGACATTAGAAAGTCAGAAAACATACTGCGCCCCACCGGAGTGGTGAAGTGGTTAAGGCGCTCTACTACTGTGCCCAAGGATGTGGGATCGAATCCTGACCTCGGCGGCCGCTTTTCGATGAGGCCAAAAAGATAGAGGGGCGTGTGCTGTGCTATGTCAGTGCACGCTAAAGAACTCCAGATGGTCGAAATTTGCGGAGCGCTCCGCTACGGCGTCTCCCATAGCCTGAGTCGCTTTGAGGTATTAAGCACCATAAACCAAACCAGAAAATATATATCGCCGGTTGCCAAATTTGTGCTGCATAAAAATGCCAGAAGTCATTAGCACAGATTTGCGTTACGAGGAACTGAAAGGTTACCTGCGTACATCTTGGTCCAGTGTTTCAAAGAAATGCGTCAAAGGGGAGTAGATTTGTAATAATTAAGCCAATGATTTTTAATTAGCATCTACCGAAGCAAAGCTACACATGTATACGCAGCTACACAGCTACACAGGATGTTATTCAGTTTCCTCAAACTTCGTAGTGGAAGAAAACTGACTTGCTAGCCATCCTGGCCTAGATGAGTTGGTAGAGCGACTGCCTGGACGAGCGATGGTTCATGGTTCGAACCCCCGGACTAGGACTAATTTTTCTAAACAACAAAGTTTCTGAGAAAGCTGTGACCTTCCTATGTGGCCGTAGGTGTGCTCATTGGTGAACGCTAAGGAGTAATTAATTATTGGAAAGGCATACACAGTTAGTCCCTTGTTCCAACGGCGCACATAACGTCTTATAGAATTTTTTTTTTTGTTCTTGACGTGGTCACTAAGTTTAGCATAATTGGGACATTAGTTGCGATAGCGTCTTTTTTTTTTTTTTTTTTTTTGCAACATGGCGCCTACTAATCCAGATGTTCGAGGGCGGTCGAGTTACTTGCCGCGTTTTTACGCCAGGTTTCTCCTCCAGAGACTACGCCCCCATCGGGCAAGTTGGGACTGATGCTGGAGGAGGACCGGAGGCCGATGAAGAACGGTAGTGTGCGCATGCGCTGCAACGGAGTCAACAACGAGGGCTCTGAGCAGACCTACTTCTGAAGGGAACCACCGCCTGCACGTGCTGCAGATCTAGTGGAACGACAAAAGTGCAGCTGCTTGCAGCCCGTTGCAATTCACTGCGGACCATCGCCGTTCGTGGTTTTCGATCCTTTGGCTCGGCCCCTGGTCCTGGACCAGGAAACAGCCGTGAATGTGCCTGTCGTCCGTGCAGTGCTACGCAGCTGGTCTTGAATTACACAACGGCACTGAAAACACGGCTTATAGACACTGTTTACCAGGACCGTAGAAAGATACGCGTGTGCGAAGTGTGAGAACAGCCAGTATATTGTTTCAGTTCGGGTGTACGGTGTCTGGCAAGCCCGTAGGGCTTTTAGTTAAGCATTTCTTGTATTGTTAATGTGTTGTAAAAGAAGGCAGCACAAGTCGCGGGCAGCTGTGCCGTTAAGTACCGTCTTTGCCAAAAGTAACCAGGCTGCATGTTTTGTTTCTCGCTTGCATTCTAAAGCCAACATTGATTCCCAGACGATCACCACTTGTTAAGAAGTGAGGACAGAAACTCGCCTTTACTTTACACTGAATTACAGCTTCAGATGTCGTACGAATCCTCTACTACTCGTCTTAGAAGCGGAACACGCAGCCTGGTTACTTTTGGCAAAGACAGTACATTTCTTTTCTTCAAGGGCTGACTGCATTGTGTATAGTCTGCCATTGAAATGTTGTATTGTGCTCTTACTGTTTCCCATCTTAGGTAGGAGGTTATCTTTGTTTAGGGCAACTGATATAAGCACAAGTTGACCATTCCGTTGCACAACAAACTGAAGTGGGGTGCCTAGTCTTCGTGTTCATTCAAGACCCAATTAAGGCCACCTTGCGCAGGACCTTGCATTTTGAGCCGCGCTTCGCGTAGACAGAACTAATTGCCCTGTAAAACTGTAATGCGCCGAAGAGCCGCGCAGCCTGTGAAACTGTCAATTCACTGAATCGTGAAAGCATTTGACAAGTGATCTAACTGAGGGTGCCATTTGGTGCATGTTAGGCATTGGACACTTCTTCCAGACTGTATGCGACGATAGCTTGGCAGCTTGGGGTGCACTGCATATATCTGGAACTTTTTTCTTTCCTGTCGTTTTTCATTGGAACACCAAGTGTTTGCGCGAAAAAGAGCAGCTTAGTTCTGTCTTTATACGAGGTGGTTCAGTAAAAAAAAACTACTTCGCCTTCAACGATGAGTGGTTCAAGATGCGTGTCACAGGGTCTTCTTTCAGAATCTCATTACCCTCTTTTTCTTCACTGTAACTTCCACCTTTGCTAAGAAGAAAGAGGGTGATTTTTTAAACCAATGAAAGGGTTTGCCACATGGACCATATTGTTGACTATATATAAAGTTGTCACGTCCCCCGGTCTAGGGGATTTGTAGTTATTGTGGGTCTAACAAGTACTTTAATGGCCCAAAAGTGTCATCTTTTTACTCATTTTATTGCGGTTTAACTACAAAGTAACTCAAGTTGGGTCATTTTAAAGTTCTGATTGTTTTGTTATACACTGCAGTGAGCAGATTTTGTTTACCTGTGTGTAAAATACACACGTATACACTTTTACATTTGCCCATAATCTCAGCTCTTCGTAATTTTAAGAAGCGTGTTTTTATGTTCATAAGCGGAATGTACGTTGGCGGGATTTTGATTTTGCGCATGTATACTTGCTTTTTGAACGAAGGCACGTGAACCCGGATACTCCTATGTAACGCCGGTTTTACAGTATTGCAGTGTGCTCAAGGTACTCTGTGGATTAATTGTTGTCTGGCTTACTCGTAATGTAAGTGTAGAAGTAGTAATATTTATGAAAATTTTGTTTCGAGATGCACGTTTTTCTGAGCGCTGGAAAATTTGCACTCAATAAACTTTTCTTTTCCTTTGGATTAAATTTTGGAGATGCTTTTGTGACCCTCTTCTGACGTCAAGACGCGACATATTTCTTTTTTTATACGAATGACATGAATGCCATTTTCCCCACTGTTAGTGTGTGTTCATCGACTCCCAAAGGTTGTCAAGGCTAACCTGGTCTCACGGTGGTGTTGGTGCTGCCATTTGTGCCTACTCGGAACGTACCAGAGCTATCGTTTTCGCATCCGTAGAACCATTCGAAGATAGTTATTTAAAGCATTAAATACAGTCGCAGGAACCACCACTTCAAGCGTTCAAAGCGTATATTGCATTGCTAAGCCTCAAAAGTGAATAAAAATGTTTGAATCCTCTAATTAGAAACAGCTCCGGGGATCCCACAGGCGCCTGCTTGTTATGCGCCCTAATAACTTTTGCGTTACAGCGAATGTGCGGAGGCTTTCGTTTCTTTCTGGCGAGTCACCTTTCTTGCCTCTCCCTCTTTGTTTTGATAGATAAAGAGGGGAGCCAGGGATGTTAACCCTGTTTTGAAAGCTTCTCTACCTTTGTAGCTGCCTCAGCTCGTGCATTAGCTCGTGATCTTTCTAACCATTAGTTTTTCTCCGCATATCGCTCTCGGCCTTACCGTGCTTGAGCTGACCATGGCGTGACGATGCATACCTTTAAAATTCCTCGAATGTCTGGGACCGTTAGGCTGTTGTGTTGCGAACAGCCGGTGGGGCAGGAAACCTCTAACGAAGTTTTTAACCGATAAGAAGGAAGTTCTTTTGAAGATAAAGCGACACCAAGTGTCACATACTTGAACCATTTTTAATAGGCTTATGCTGTAAGCTCGTTGATTACAGTGAAATTTTCCACTCAATTGTGAAGGCAGAAGAGAAATGTGTAGTGTTTTATATGATGTCGGACAGCCTTCGCCCTTGAAACCTTAGTCGGTTCTTAACCTTTAAAAATCAGCCAAGAGAGCAGACTTTAATAGTGAGCCAAACAGAATCCTGTTAGAGACCTAATTTGTTGTTGTTGGCCTCCTGAAGAATGACACGTACCCATTATGGAGGATTTGCGAAGGTGTGGCGTTGTACACGCTCAATTACAGGCACAAGCTTGACTAAAGAATTATAACAGTGCAGCTATAATAATTGTGGTTTTAATACAACAACCCTAATAGTTTTGATTTCTAAGAGAAAGAGAAGCTACCAGCTCTGCGCCGCTCGCTCGTGGCTCTTCTTTCTCTTTTTCTGAGAAACTCTCCTTTGCTCAAGAGAAGAATAAGCATCTCTCAAATTCTTTGCCTCAATACACCGCAAAAAAAAAAAAAGAAAAAAAAAACCCTCCTAAATAGCTGCGCTCAAATTTCGCATCAGGGAGTACCGTAATTGTCATTGGAATTTTTCTTCTGTGTGCTACCAGAAGCAGCAGTGCATTACCAACTACTGAAGACTGCTCTTAGCAAAACGCGGCAAGACGATCGCGATTGTGCAGAGATGCGGATTCGCGGTCTGCGGAGTTTGCGGAGTTTATGAAATAACCAAAAGCTAGTGGCTATACGGAGTAGGATGCGGAATAAACTGGCGCGATGTGTGTTTTATTCCTTCATATTAGTCGGTTAGCTCCAGGGCTCTAGCCCGACCATAAGCGTTGGTTGAAGCCTCCAGACTCGTGCAGCAGCAACGATTGTCTCTGTGTCGGAGGTTTACGTGACGTCACGAAACCATATATCATGGCTGAAGTCGCATGGCGCTGATAACTTCGTGGCAGAACCTTGGCAATGGGAGTCGAACCCCCGGAGACCCCTGGATCCCGAGTCAGGCATGTTACACCTATGACACCCGTATATGACTTCGTCAAAATGGGGCTTTATATCCATGTCGCTCTTGCCTACTTGTTCATAGTGCTTTGATCTCGCTTCCTTCACCCCCGTGTTATCGGCGTATGGTTGCAGTGCGAA
The DNA here is from genome assembly GCF_055883805.1 of Amblyomma maculatum. Lineage (NCBI taxonomy): Eukaryota > Metazoa > Arthropoda > Arachnida > Ixodida > Ixodidae > Amblyomma > Amblyomma maculatum. Next base: position 389,890,456 of record NC_139344.1, read on the forward strand.
CAAAGGGCAGATAGAATAGCGAAGCTCCAGTGCACATTTGTTGAACAGCTACACGAGAGGTGCTACTATTTCGAACTCTGTTGGTCCGAATACGCAAAAACGAGCTCTCACTGTCTGGGGTGCGCATACCCCCCGCGCTCATACTCCGGTGACCAAATCGTCTCAAGATTAACGCCCCCAGTTTCGTCGACATCTTTTCCGCACTGCTGGGTATATTTGCAACCCTGCTTGCATTTTATACGCTTAGCGGGCAAGAAGTCGGATCTACAACAATTGCCAGTTCTTGCGTAATGTTCTTATTGGACTGGCCGCAACTACTAGCGCAGCAATAAGATTATGCAATGTGTATTAATAATCTTGAAAGCTGAAGTAGAGTAGAATAGGTGGACCGAATTAAGTTTAAAAAATATCAAAAATGTTTTTGTTTTTTTAATTGTCCACAAAAAGTCTCATTGCTTGCTGTTTTCTTGAAGTTAGCGCGATCGTATCTCTGTACTGAAACGCAATTTGAATGTGACCTTTAGCAGTTTGATATATAAGCATGTGAGAACACAGTGCGGATTTATTATGTTATAGAATTATAGAACGCCGGTGAACTTTGATCCGTTCGATGAAATGCTGGTTGTTAGACAAGAAGCGCGCGATGGGCCGTCACGACAGGTCATGGCGTCACCATGTGATTGATGCATATACGAAGCTGACCCCGCCGGGTGTCCTATCCAGGCGTCCGTGCGGCGCTTTTCATTTGTCGTTTCCTCAAACGCCGCACCATACAGCAAACAGAAGCAGATCCAGATATCCATAGAGGCGTTAGTACAGCAGGCATCAGCGGCGTTTGAAATTGATTTACAGAATAGAAAAGGCGCAGAATCTGTCACGATTCTCTGTGGACATATGTACCACGACTTAAAGGAAGGGAGGAATTAGTGAAAGAAGAGGGGGAGGCAGAGGTGCCGTAGTGGAGGGCTACGATACACCGCGCTATAATGGCTTTCGCCTCATCGCACTTCAGTGATCCAAAGTGCCCTCAAGAATTTTTTTATCGACCTATTGGCAAGCTAATTTTTAGAATTCCCAATGCTTCGCGCACGACAAATAACCTTAATCTCACGAGAAGGACGGCATAATGCTGAAAGCTACCGGCAAATATGAATCTTATGTTTTGGTTACTTACTCATTTTGGTTAAGCTTTGCACTCTAACTAGTTTGTCTCATTGCATCTCAGTGTATTATACTTCACCAACATTCCAACATTTTCTTGCTTTAGAAGAAGGTTTATTAGGCGACGTTGAAGTCGGCGGGAGCGACGGTGCGACGCAGACCAGATTAGAGAGGCTCTTGCCCTGCGCAGTGTATATCAATGCGTCTTCTTTGTGAGTATCTTGTGATAGGTCCGCCTTCGTCTTCACTATGATAACGTCCAGTTTACATCGGCGTTTCTAGCTCTAAAAGCGGTCACTGTTGGAGCGTAGGGAACTTCGAGGGTTTCTATGCCACCTGCGGAGCGGAGCGCTCGTTGAGACACCTTTCTATTCTTACGCCGTGGTCACGACAGGCCAACTTATGTCGTTCAGGATGCGGTCTCAGAACCAGTCGTGCTCACTGATTGGCTAATCTGGCGACAGCTAAGTTACAGCTGGAGTCACTGTCTTAAATGACCAAAAACAAACTTTTGTCTTTCAGCAAATGCTAGGCGAATACAGACTGCCATACATTCACGGATATCTCGCACTCAAGGTTGCCCGCAGAATCTTTCCAATTGAGGTCACGAAATGGTAAAGTTGTGTAATTCATTTACGCGGCAGAAATACATCGAACCGCTGCGATGTTTTGTATAAAAGACTTGCCAACTGAGGAGAACGTACTGTGAAAGTTCCAGTGAAATCCGAGGAGTTAAAAAAAAAACAAAAAAAAAAAAAAACGAAAGAGAGAAAAAAACACGGAGTTGCCTTCTAACTTTTTGTGTAACTTTGTGCTGTTATCCACTATCAAACGACACGAACTAGCTCAAACGTCCACCCTTTCCAGGTCAAGCGTGTCCTGGCAGAGGTAAGAGGCCCACTAAAAGGCGAATTCACGCAAAAGCTGACTCAAACGACAAGGCGACAAAGAATTCAGTGGTCGTGTGTATAGCGGGTGATGGATCAAATAAGCATTTTTGCTCTTGATTTACTTAACGCGCTTGCGTGTTTGCAAGACATTTTATTATTTATAATGCATTCGAAAGGAAACAAAACATTCAAGCTTTGTCATGCTATAATCGCGTCATTTTGTAAGCGGCTCACCCACTTTTTTCCCCTTCATTAATTACTTTCAGTGCAGGCGCCATTACAGCGCCTGAGAATTACACCGTTACGAGTGAGAGGTTTCCGTTTCAATTTTCCCATCCGTTTGTCGTAACGTTTCTAGTTTGTACGTGTTTCCTGTCTTTACTGACGTTGATTATTAACCTTGCTCGCCGCAGCTGTTTTGCAATAAATGCGCCTCTGTTCTGCGTTTTATTTGTTTCCTGTTACGCATCAGCGTTTAAGGCGAACAATTACTTGATGAGCTGCGAGAAAGTGGCCTACTTTGAAGCTTACCTAAATGTCATGCTTGCTGTTAGACTGTCACGTAGTGGTGACGATGCCGTTGTCAACAAATGAGGAGGCTTGAACTTCACTTGAATGAAATCTTTATTGGGTTGACTTGCGCCTACAAAATAATTAAGCAATCGGCGGCGGCGATAGCAACAGTCGTGCTTGGCGGTCGTCGAATAAAGAATGCCCGTCGCACGCGCCAACGCTCAATTTAAAGGCGGCGAAGAAACATCTAGATAAAGCCGCAGACCGTGACTAGCATAACCTGGAACATTACAGAAACACACGCGAGCGGCCGGTATCTTCTAGATACATCTCGACGCATCTCGCGCGACAAAGAAAAGGATAAAGCAGCATCTCACGACAGCGAGCATGAAGAAATAATACAGAATCGGTCCGTGCGCTAGAATCAGATTAGAGCCGCCTGCAGTGCTGGCGGCTGTCGAAAAACAACTGATTTGAATCGTTCGCGGCAATATGCCACGGAGCGTTCTTTCTTTCTTTCTTTCTTTCTTTCTTTCTTTCTTTCTTTCTTTCTTTCTTTCTTTCTTTCTTTCTTTCTTTCTTTCTTTCTTTCTTTCTTTCTTTCTTTCTTTCTTTCTTTCTTTCTTTCTTTCTTTCTTTCTTTCTTTCTTTCTTCGCGTGGTGGGCCATTTGAGCTGCGGTATACTTTCCACCGATTACATCGTTGAAAACGAGGTGACTCAACGCTGGCATTGGTACGAACAAGCTGAAGGCAACAGCTGTACAGCAGCTGCCTCGAGACCTCGATATTTGCAAGGTTGCAAAGTTCGCGTATTGGGTTCGTCTCAGGTGCACCGGAAGTCGCCATTGTGGCGGTACACCGCACCGAATGCTGCGGCGAAGGGAAGGGAATATTAGCGCATTACAACAGGGTAGAGTGTTTTCTGTCTCCTCAGATTATTTCGGCGGCTGAAGAAGATCGCGCGCCTTCCATGAGTTCAAACCTCGAGTGCTGTCCCCCAGCGCTGCTTAACGTGTGTTTTCAGCCTTTGCGAGTGCACTTGATGGTGGTAGGTGCACAATACAGCGGCTTTATGGGGATATACGTGGATAAACATGAAAGACCTGGCTCGTTATTTGCCTTGGCACACTTGGTACGTATTATTGCTGTGTAGACAAGGATGCAGAGGTTATAAAGACAAACAAGAAACTTTAATATTCAATTCCCGAGTCCATATCCGCATGCACTGGGTCGGGTAGTCAGGCCAAAGCCAAATTTCGGTACGCCGTTGCGATTGCCAGCACATGGTTGTCGTGGACCGCCAGTTGCGGCAGTAGCGTCGACCAGAGGCCACGTGAGGCGCATCAGTGCTTGTAGTCGGAGTATTATCTGCCAGTTGTTCAAATGTCGCGAAGAGGGTGCTTTTACTACTCCGTATCGATAACTTCAGCACACTGGTTTTCACCCTGATGATTGCATGTATACTTTTGCCCGAGACCTATGGCGTCCACTATCGGCGTCGAGTGTGTCAGAGTCGAAGGCTACTGCGTCCATCTGGTGGCCAACAAAGATGTCCAAGGTGGTACAGACCGACGAATGGGTGCTCTGAATAGTGCTTCTGTGCGGGGCTTGAATCACGGGATCCAAGGAACCTCCTATCTCGGAAAAGGACGAAGGTTCTGAGAGCTTCTATATTTATAATTAATTTATTAATTTATTGATATGCTCAGATTGAGTTGTTTCCTGTGAGCCAATTATTATTCAGAGGAGAATGGTTACAAAATTCAAGCTGCTGCTCCAGCTTTCTGCCTCGCCTCCGCCATCGGTATTGGAAATAAATAAATTGAAAAAAAAAAAAACTATAAAAAGGCTAACCTCACGTTTGTGATCTTATACCGTGTCAGCAGTAACTACATTGGAATACGGGCGCTGGGCAAACCACAAAAACGATAGATATTTGTCGTTAGCCTTCGTATGCAATGTTAATATTATGAGATCTGTTACACATAGGCAGTTTTTTTTTTTTTTTTTTTTTTTTTTTCAATGCTTGCTGTCGATCTGGGGAACGCGGTTAACTTTCGGACATGCGGGGAACGGAAGACAGCGGGCAAACTTTCTCTGGCACGAAATTAAAACATGACCTAGCGGTATCTTTGCTTTATTCTCGGCTTTCCTTTTAGATATGCAACAGGCTCAAGGCCTCCCTCTGTGACAAAACCCATAAATTACAGGTATAGCACCGATTTATGAACAAGCGAGACGTGTGGCGCTGCCGCTGAGTGTGGCAGACAGGTGTCCAAAGCCGCTCTCAGCTAAGGTGGTTGATGCGTACGAGTAGTACACGACATCGGCATCCGAAGCTTATGACGGAGGAGCGGAGGTAAGAAACCGCGAAATATTTGCAATTCCTAATGCAAGGTTTCAGCGCAGGCGCATTGAAGTAACACCGAAGGGCAGAGACGACATCACCCTCTTCGTCTCCTCCTCTAGACCAGCTGCACGTTTGGGGCTATTTCGAGGTCGTTACTTTCAATACTCGACTTGTACAACTGCGCGACTTTCCTCATCCATAAGTCTCGTCACTTGTGCAGGCACCCTTTCTATGCTGCTTGCTCGGACTCGGTGCAATAACGTTATGTCTCGAGAGCGACGAGGAAGCGCGTGGTCGCTGCGCTTAAATTTTATTTGTCGCCCCCAGAAACCGTTCCCGCGTATTCGAAGTGGCCTTGAAGGTGCGTGATGGTGAATGTTGGCTGGAGACTCCAAACGAAGACGCCGCTTCGCGGCAGTGGTGTTTGTATTTTTGCCACGTATCAATTCGGCTAAGAACTGCATCTGTCGCCATCTCCGACGCCATTTCCTAGCTCTCGCTCGATCCCCCCGTGAACTTCACGTGCATCCAACGATCAGAAAGGTCAGCAGAAAACTTTGCTTGTGATCTCCCCAACCGCTCTGTTAGCTGGTACCGCTTAAATAAAACGCATATACCCAAATCAGGAGGAGCATACAATTAATTTCATTGAGGGAAGGAATTCCGAGCCTGTAGTGAGATTTAAGAAAATAACGTTCTGTCACCTTTCTGACAAATGCTGATGGACCGTTCATGCTCGTAAGCATGACCGCTCATGCTTACGAACATGACCAAACACTCCATATGTAGCTGCAGGTAACCGAATGTACGGCGCGAAATCATCTTTCAGTTTGTTAGGGCCATTTACGGCTCATATATCGTATCAAGGCTTATGCCGCGGGCTCTTATGAGTTATTTTAACGGTTTCGCTGGTGCAGAATCGCGTCATCTTGGAAAAGTCGACACATGAAAGAAAAAGTACGAGCGGAAACGCAAGAGATTGGTTGACAGAAGTCGTAGAGCGGCTTGGATGATCCCCCACTCAAGCTTTCAATGCGTATTCAAGTTCTAACCGCAAAAAATGTTAACTTTGTGCCGGTACTTATACACATATTTTCACGTTATTGTGCAAGGCGCAACGTTGAGAAATAAGGGTGCACCACTTAGTCCTCGTTCGTTTCACTGCAAAGATGGAACGGCGGTTTCCATCGGTAACAAAGTAGCGATATATTCAAGCACGTATAGCGAGGTGTTTTGCCCGTAACGCTCATATAACCTTCACATTTGTGTCCGTCTAATCGCTAATCGCTTTCCTTGTGTGCTTGCTGAAGTTGAGTAACTGGGAGCAACCATTCCAACGCCCCCAACCGATCTACCGGGAACTGTGCACAGGAGCATGAGTTGAAGTGTCGGACGATGGGAGAGACACATCAGGATGAAAAGAGGAGAGAAGGAAGAAGGATGGGGCCTGTACTAAGAGCGAGCATTAAAAAATGAAAAATAAAGATAGCTTCGAAGCCGAACAGGCGTTGGCTGTATGAAAACACGTCGCAAATATGTTTTCTTTTTTCCTTCCAGCAGCTTACACCAGCAGTCTCGCAGGCAGATGCACATGGTGCGGTTTGCTGGCGCGCTCTCCATGAATTAAATGGCTCGCTCGCCATGGCTCTAAATAGAACCACGTGAAGCGCCAAGACGGTGCCCAAAACGACAAGAGATTCCCGTGAGGCTGGACCTACGACTTCTGCGACCATGACCACCGCGAAGAAACAGTCTGCCAACGAATGGTGAGTGATCACCTGTGACCATTAGCGGTGAGCGGTCATCACTTTTGGAAGGTGGTTAGGACCACCGACTCATTCTTGTTTAGATGCCCCGAATAGCCGATTGTTGTATTGAAGCAGTAAAGTCACGATTACGGACAGTCTTTTGCTAGCCATTTGAGCCGTGACAGTTTACAACCTAGGTGGGTCATTTACGCTCTGCCAAGTCTAGGCAGCATATGTGTAATTGTACTGCAGTGTCGGTTTCCAACAATTGCTCTGGTTTCTTAATCTTTAATTGTAGATCCTTTTGTGGAACGCAGACGCTCTTGAAGGTGATTTCTACAACTATTTATTAGCTGATAACTAGTTTTTATTACCTTTATTAAAAATGTTGACGCAGTGTTCATACACGCGCTTTCAACCATAAGCGGCATGGAATGCCTTTGTTTGTCTAACCTCGGCAACTGGTGTAGAGTGAAACACCAGTTATAACCGCACGGGACGTTTTGATTGAATTATTCGACAGTAGAGTTCAACAACCAGCACAGTGTTGATGCTGTTTCCGCTTAGAGACGCGCTGTCAACTGTAGTTTGTTTTGAAGGCACGCTTACTTTGTTTTGAGATTGACGGATGGGTTTGATACAGCACTTCCTTTCGTGATTTTATGTTGCGGAGCCCTCAAACTGTAGCGAACGTATTTGCCGTTCTCTGTTGAACTGTGAAGAAGTTGGTTCTGCATGTATCCGCATAAACTGGGTGATATGACTATTGTTTTTCTCTAGAGACTGATGGCGAGTCATGGCAACACCAATGTAACAAATATAGGCTCCCAGTCAGCTCTGCACGCGCGAACTCGACGGAATTACTGAAACGTGCAGTGCTGAATTTACCACACCTGGTCTATAGCGGTAAAGCGGCAGCGCGAAATGCTTTGCCAATGACGATGAAAACGTTGTTGCAATGTGCAGTGTCAACATGAGCCTATAATTACGTCAATTCGAAATTGCCACTCTTTAGGTGACCGTTTGGCCTTCAACTGTCTCAGAGCAGTCACTTGCAGATAAAGGTGTAATATTGGCTCATGAAAAACACGTATATACTGCTCATCTATTCTATTTGTTTTCCTTTTTTTTGTGTATGTACATAAACCATTATTTGCGCGACTAATTTTCGCTTTGAGTTTAAGAAGGCTACTGGTTATCTCCCCGAGGGCCGAAGTGAGGAGCGGGGGTGCTGACGTTAATAATAATAATAATAATAATAATAATAATAATAATAATAATAATAATAATAATAATAATAATAATAATAATAATAATAATAATAATAATAATAATAATAATAATAATAATAATAATAATAATAATAATAAAGCTAGCGTGAAATTTCCTTGAATGTTTGACTCTTCCAACCCACTGGAATCCAGTAGGTAGCCTGGATTACAGTTGTGACCGTTCAATGAATGCCTTCATCAGCAGTTAAGTGGATTAAGCATACTTAATGCAAAGGGAGTGAACATAACATTTAAAATGGAAGAACAGAATGCACCGCTCAATTCTGGCGCTGCAATGCAAGCGTTCGTGGCAGGTTTGAAATCTTTGGATGTGGATGAAATGATGTCACGCCAGAAAGAAAATTCCAGCGGTGCATTTAAGTCTGCCGAGGTACAGTAATGCGAAATAATTTCTCTTGGTGCTGCCGATTATGCTGCTGCGCATGTTCGTTTCTTCATGCCTTTGCCGTTCCTGACACGCGTTTTGCGCTATGTATCAACAGCAGAACGAAGAGAAGAGAGAAAAACACTTTATTTAAGAGCGCAGATTAAGCACTCAGCATATCCTTCGCCTGGTTTACCAAGGCAAGCTTGTCTTCCATCTGTGCCGATGACAGCCAGGCACTCCAGGAGGAATGTGAAGGGAAGGGGATTTTGAACTCGCACAACAGCAAACTATAAAAGCTTCATCAGCGCTCAACAGCCTATATCAAGCATCCCTTAACCTCCCTATATACAGCAGAACGAAGCTCGATTAGGGTGCCTCGATAACAGCGCCGCCGTACAGGGTGGTGACACCCTTTGGCATGCCCCGCGCCGCCGCATTCTCCGCGCTCGCCATCTTGGGGCAAGTCGCTTCGTGCAGTTGCTGCGGAGTGTCCGAAGCGGTTGTGCTGTGCGCTGGGAGATTGTACTGTGTTCAGTCAAGGAAACTAGTATGCCAGGCTCTTGGGTTCCATTCTGTGCTGGCTCAGCAAAAAAAAAAAAAAAAAAAAAAAAAAGCCAGACGATTTTGTTTTCCACGGGATAAGAGACGGAGCAATGTATGGGAGGCGAAAGTGAAGCGTGAAGACTGGACGGCGAATGGCAACGCGAAGATCTGCGAGGTAAGCCACCATGCCTGTGCTGCTTTTATGCATCCATAAAATTTCTTTTGAGCGAATAGGTGCATTTCGATTGTGCATAAAAAGGTCTAGCGCAGACACAGACCACTAGAAAGATGACAAACACACACACAAGCGCTTGCGTATGTGCGCGTGTCGTCTTTCTTGCGGTCTGTATCTGTTTATACGAAAGCGTTTTACAATATATTTTTGTACTTTTCTAATGCAGTTACCCACTTCTGTTTGGAATGACATTACCTCACGCCGCTACACCCATCTGCTTGTAAGCACGAACTTTGTGCGGGTTTTGGCTTCCCAATCTAGCGTTTTGCGCAGCCAATTTTGGTCTGCCTTCTTTAACGTTGAAGCAGGTTGAAGCATCTCATTGCCTGGCATCGGGATTAGCGCGGTGTGTTTTTAAGTCTAAATTTTGAATTTTCAGCGTACGTGAGGGCTTATAAGCTAAATATATGGACAATTGCGTCTGCTATGTTGTAGTCACTCGGAAAAATTTAGTGTAACTTTCAGTGAGTGACACTCGATCGACTTTAGTATCATTCGCGTAGTGTCACACAATAATATCTGTTGATGAGGATCTCCTCCTTTTCTGTGTTCATAGCCACACCAAGAACATGCGGAGAAGGTCGAGCCTGGTATTTGGCAAAGGAATGCACCATTGCGCCCTTTTGATCGCTCCCCTTTACACTCGATCTTGAAAGCTAGTGTCAACCGCCGAGGCTTCAGATTCACACGGATTACATTCTCTCTCTCCTTCTCGGGAAATAATACAAGGGAGAGCGACGAATGGCGTGTCACCTCGCGACAGAGTAGGAAGTGAAACGCAGTTTGTAACAATTATTTTGGTCGCAAAAAAAAAAGAAAACCTCGTGAATGGGCCCGTTGGAATTTGGCAAGTGTGCCCGGCATATCGCTAGTACATTTCACGAAACAGAGATAACAGGTCCTCTGAAGCTGTGTTTTTTTTTAATTATACACAGAAGCAGTTTTTCGCGAGGTTTCTGAGCTTCGCAATAATATAAAAAATTGGGCTCTCATGATAATTAGGTCGTTTTAAGTATATGATTGGTAGCTCGACAAGTCACAAAGAAACTGATCTCGTGAGCTGGAATGGTGTAGCGGCATCATCTTGTGAAAGCGGTCGTGAGGAAGCAAGGTGCTTGCGCAGTACAAAAGTTCATCCCGAATGCAGCTTTTCCTTCCCTGTGTTATTAATTAAGCATCGCGAGGCGATATGCACACCCTGTTGTCCCCGCACTCGTCTGAGGTTAAGCCAAATTTAGGTGAAGCTAAATTTGACCGCCTGTCACCCGAATTGGTGCTGTCGCTTGCTTGGCATCCATAGAAAAATTGGCGATCGCACATGTAAATATCGCATTGCTTTCATAATGTTTTTATTATTTCATTAATTTGCGTGCACACTACAAAAGACGCAAAATGACTGTTTCATCGCCTATCTCATTTCAGCGCCAGTTCGAGGGCAAACACAGTGTATTGACGGCGGCTCCTCAAGTCAACGGTTGTCCCGACATTGTTTGATTGTGTGTAAAAATTTATCAGAATAAAATATCTGCCATTTGAAGAGTCTAGCAAACTCCGTTTAATGTCTTATCGAACAAACCGTTCCGATTCCAGTGCTTGATTGCGCGGAACACCCAAAGCTGATAAACAGACTGTTAGAGCGGTTTGGGACGATGCGCTTGCACATTTACTTGAATTGGCTAAGTCAGCCAGAAAAATCGAATATGTACGACAGCAAAACTGTAGCTGGCGCCAACCTTGCTTAAAAGATTTGTCCTAGGCGTGCATCCAAAATCTGCTTCGAAGTCTTGATGGGGATTGTTTTGAAATAAAATGCCGTGTACATCAGCGTGCGACACGTGTCAAAGGTTGATTTACGCATCGTTTTTTGCTGTGTCTTTCTACGGTTCACGATGGGCCATTGCGATACAAATAATTTTCGGTATACGACTGACTGAAACGTAGACATCGTTGTTGATCTATAGCAATAGACGCAACTGAATGTTATGAACCTCATAAACTCATTCATGTCCGGCAGGGCAAAGTGCATTGCTTTATAAAACAGCCAGACTTCAAAATAACCGCATTTGAGCATCCGAGACGACGAACGAGTAAATGCTTACCATCTGCAATTTGATCATTTCCTCTTAGAACTACGCATGCTAGCAAGCAGTAGTTGCTTTCACATTTTTTTTTTCGAGCAAGAAAGCGCTCAGGATTGCGAGTATGTGTGTAAAAACGTTAACCAGCTGAACCTGCTAGCACAAGAGCGTGCTGAACAAGAAATCGGGCCGACGCTCCGTAGCCCGCCGTGTCTACGCTTGCCCCAACATGGCGCCGTCGACGGCGGTGTCTCCACCCTGTACGGCGGCGCGTTACATCGAGGCACCCTAAGCTCGATAATCATTTGCTGCTCCCTGGCGAGAGCAGCGCGAGACTGCTGTGCTGTGATGGTTTGTGTTAACCCCGCTAGATGGCGCAACGCGTTTGTCTAACAAGAGATTGATTGTAATGCCGAAAGTTGGGCGAGTTGGTTAACGTTCATGATGGAAAATAGCGCGAAAAAGTACACGAAGGACGGAAGGAAGACACGGACAAGCGCTTGTCCGTGTCTTCCTTCCGTCCTTCGTGTACTTTTTCGCGCTATTTTTCATCATGGAGATTGATTGCTTTTGTTCTGCCTTGGATTTCGCACGCGCATATTTCGAAACCCTCTCGTTGCCCTCCATAACCTATACTATGGGATGGATTTTTAATATTTTTCGTCATTTAAGGCCGGTTCCCACGACAGATGGAACCGTTGGAGTCCGGACGAGCACCACGTGACCCGATGTCACTGGCTTCGCCTCTCCCGCGGACGACGCAGAGGACAGTGCAGCAGCATTACGGTACACTTCGCAAGAGCTCGCAAGCTCTTGGTGCAGAGTCGTCGTCGAGCAAAGCAATGCTCTGCGTCAGACAATCCTAACGACCTCGGACTACAGCCCCCATGCTAATTCAAGAAAGCATGCACTACCTGTCCAGACAAGTGTAGGCTGCGTTATTGCATTATTTATCCGAGACAGCTATCAACAGTGAAGGGAAACCAGGCGCTCGCCGAGTAAATTCGCGCATGGAACACTGACGTCGTCTTTTCAGCTTCGCATGGAGGCCAGGTTTCAAAATACAGCCACTCATCCAAACTGAATACCACCAATCCTGTTTTTTTAGCGAAACTTTGCCAGATGAGGTGAAAGCGATGTCTTCATCTGAAGCGCACCGAGAAAGACTGTCACCTTAACACGTGAAAAACCGGCTGACCTCACCGGCAGTGACTCCTTAAAGTTATGTAAGAATTTTAGCCATTTTGTTAGTTGCGGCTGACGGTTCTGGCATACAGGTTGTGTATTTTGGTTCCGAAAAGGTCGGTCTAACGCAGTGGCCAGCGAAACCGATCTCGGCGTTTTGGCCTTATAAGAACCCATTCACAGTGCAGTTTCTTATTCCGTTGGTGCTCGCTAAGTTACAAGGTCAGGTCGGCTTGAGAGCCTCAAGTGTGCGCTTTTTGTGAATATGCGGCTGTAGTAGCGCTATTACACCAAAACAGTACAATTTGTACCTCGTCTTACCAGTTCATTGGTCGGCTACTTTAATTTGGTTCAAAACATTCGTTTGTATGCTGTGTCGGACTAGTCTCTTCGTTGAAATTTGCTCTGTAATCTATTTATTCCTGAGTCACTCTTTTAAATAGCCTGATATTGTAATGTATTTATTCCCAAGTTACTCTTTTAAATAGCCTGCAAAGACTGGCAGTGAAATGAAAAACGAAATGAGAATTTGGGCGAGCGAGAAATTTTTATTCATTTGCATTCCTGTGAACAATGAAACCGTGAGAAGGCGCTGACAAAACTCGTTGATTGCGCAAGCGTTCCTTCTAAGGGGAAGCTGAAAACTACGCCAGTTGTCTTTTAGTGTGCAAGGACTCATACGCAGGACGCCACCATCGACCAAGAATCTCATCCGATCTTGTTTGTGCCGTTGCTCTGATTGGCTAAGATGTTTCTTGAGGTCACAACTACGTGGCCTCGAGTGGGTAATTTAAACTCGGTCCGGTATAGCGGCTGCAACGAGCGAGTCCCCCAATTAAGGGTCTTTCAAGTTCGCCAGAGCCTATGAGTATCATCACCATCACCTATGACTATCCGTATTGGTTAATACCGTGACTATACCGAGATCAAGCGCGTCCTGGCACCAGAGCTGATCGTGGAGGCTATGGTTAAACCTGCGCCATTTGACACGGTGCATGGCTCCCAGATGGCGCCACATGTATAGCTCAAACTGCAGCGCACCAGATCCATAGGCCACAGAAAGTTTATATGGGATAAGTATCGTGTAAAAAAACGGCAATTACATGGCGTTAAATCAATCAAGCAAGACGAGAAAAAATCGCCATGCTTTCGCATTATAACGGATTCAACAGAGAACCTCTGTCATTTTTTCTTTCTAAAATGTGTGTGTGTGTGTGTGTGTGTGTGTGTGTGTGTGTGTGTGTGTGTGTGTGTGTGTGTGTGTGTGTGTGTGTGTGTGTGTGTGTGTGTGTGTGTGTGTGTGTGTGTGTGTGTGTGTGTGTGTGTGTGTGTGTGTGTGTGTGTGTGTGTGTGTGTGTGTGTGTGTGTTTGCGTGTGTGTGTGTGTGTGTGTGTGTGTTTGCGTGCGCGCGCGCGCGTGTGAAAAGGGTGGGTGCCAAGATTGATGGCAAAAATAGTTGTTATATTTCAGTTGGAAATAGGACACTCCCTGTGTGCGTGCATGCGTGCGCGTGGCCGTGGGTGCGCTTGTTTGGCAAGGCTGATAGTAAAAAGAGATGTTAGTTTTCAGTTGGAAATAGTACACGAATCCCGTTTATTGACAGCCCCCATTCCTCTCTCGTCACATTTCTTCATAGGATATTTCTGCTAGTAAGAAGAGTATACTATGCACTACATTCGCTTCATCGCAGGACGCTATGCACACAAGAGATAGAAAAACAAGCTTTAAATATCAAGCTACAGAAGATTGACAAGGCTCAGTTCTCGCATGAAGTCATTTCCTCATGTCGTTCACGTGCGTATAGAGTTTCTGCATTAATGCCAGACCTGTATGGCATTGGACGTACTCGGTAACATTTTCACCCCTTAATATTTGACATTCAGAACACCCAACAGCGTCAAGGAAGGACGCTGTTAGTGCGTGGAAGCCCTTCATGCAGTATCACCAAAGCAGTATACATTTAAAGCAACCAACATGTGCTTCTCTAGATCACTCAAAATTCACCCAATGCCTCAGATGATTCACGTGCGAAGATGTATGCAGTTACGGACAGTCCCAAACGAAGCCGATTTGAAAGAGTTTAGTAGGCACAACGGTCCTTCCGCGCTTTGCGCCTGCGAAATACTTTGCAAAGACAACTCTTCGATATACGTACAGACATTTAGTATTACACGATTCCCACTATACTCATTTAAGGACGTAAAAACCAAGGAAATTCGGGTTGCACCCAGAAACGAAAGGTCCCTCAGATATACTAAAAAACTTCCGCAACTGGCAATGAAAATATTCACTACTTCGGAAAAAGGACTCGAACTCCCGGTTTTAACCTTTCTGAGAAACACCATGTTCACCTTCTACTGCCTTGTAGTTTGCCAATATTTTGTTCCTAAATACAATGTTCACGTTTGCAGAGTATTTGCACTTTGAGACGGCGAGTTAGCATGCCTTACTATCAGAATATGATGAGCGAGCAAAACCAGCAGTTTTGTTTATCGTAATTAAGAGCGAAGGCTGCTTGGAATCGGCAGTCCGACTAATACGTATGACTACATTCACACTGTGGAGCATTTGCAACATACAATAGTAAAATAGCATTAAATTTAGTCTAATAATGCCATAACTCTAAAATGAAAAAAAAAAATGCTGTTAATGTGGCAGCGAAGCGCAAGCTTTTCCGGAGGGCGCTTTTTCTCCTTGTTGAACGCGGGAGGGATGTGGATTATGTCAGTAACGTTATCCTTTTCCAGCTGCAGGTGCTGCAGGTTGCAGCGAAAACAAGCGTATACAATGCTGACCCACTTTTTGTTGTGTTGGCGCAGGCAGCAAACCTCGGCCCAGCAGACAAGGACCTTCTCCTGGCTCCCGGCCTGCGTCAACCGGAAGCTATTGCCGTTCAAGCTTCACTACTTCCTGTTCATAGCGGGTACGTACGTAGAGCCTCTTCTGTGTCGACGATAAAGAATTAAAGACGTAACGAATAAAGAGCACGCATGTTTGTCAACGAATGCCAATGCCAATATGTATGGTAGCATGACGTGGTATTGGACTCGTAATAAAGCTGCTAACAAAGCGTGAAGATGTAGCTTGGGGAGCAGATTATTCAGGAGCGCGTGGGATTTTTGTCCGTGCCCACGTTTTGTTGGTGTTGCTGTTTGTGCTGGTGGACGAGGTGTTACAGGTGTTATTGTTAGAGTGCGTAAATAGAGCATGCCCCATGGTTTAAAACATGGTGTAAAACGGTGTAAAACATGGGCGGCGGCGTTTTTACACACACACAAAAAAAAAAGGATACTTTGCCAGAATGTTAAAGTGCAACTGTTAACTATACCACTATTTTTTATTCTTCTGCTAGTGCTTTTTTTTTCGGCATGATTCCCACATTCCTTGAGCATGGCTCGCAGACTTATTCAGATGCTCTTGGATACAAGGAGACAGTAGCTATTTGAAAGGATTTGGTTGAATTGTGCCGACGTGTATATTGCAGCGCGGCAAATAATGTAACTACGGGGAAGATATTTCATCGCAATACGGAGAAGGCTATTATGCTTCTTGTCGTACAAAACCGAAACTGAGCGCGCTACAGATGCACATGAAGCTTGGTGGGAACCACACGCCAATTGACGTCTTGCAGTGGTTACGGCTGCGAAATTGAACTGCGTGTTCTTTTGTTTCAGGCTTAGGACATCGTCGTGGTTCACAGCTTGGTGCAATGAAAAGAACAGTCAATGCCGATTGCGCGCTGGTTTAGAGCGACGGAGCGCACGGCAAAGGAGAGCAGGCAGTTCGAATTTGGCTCCTTACATCACGGGGCAGCATATTTTCAACTGCGGTTACCGAACTTCACTGTTGTTATCGCGAATTCTGGTTCGGCGTTGTCACAGAGGTCGTCACTGTTCTCGGTTACGGCAGCTAGGGGCCCCTTTGGTTTCAATTAACGACCTGACACGATCAATCTATGATAACAAGCTGAATTGCAAGCACGTTATAGTTATTTAAAACGCATTGATTACAAAATCGTCCGAAGGCGCGTCAACAGGGCGCGCGCCGGTTCCAGCAGTAGGTCCTGAGCGCTGCGAACCTAGCGCAAACCGTCCGCGCAAACACCTTCTCTACGGCGGATCCTGAGCGCTGGTGTGAGAAAAGGGTGCAATAATTTAATTTTAGCGTAAACAATAATCCGTGGGATAAAGAAATGTAAAACATTAGCTGTAGTTTAGCTTCAGTTAAACCTGGTGAGAAACGGTAGCTTCACGTGGCTAAGCCTGGCAAAGTTTTATTTTTTTCTCGGCTTGTTTAACTATTGTTGCTTCTTTGGACTTTACCAGGTGCGCCCAAGTGAAGCTGCAGCTTCTCAAGAGGTTTAACCAACCAGGCACCTCCGCTCCCCCTTTCATACATGTCTGGGGGCGTGACGTCATGGCCTACGGAGCCTCCACGGTGATCCCATGATTCCTTCGTGCGGCAGCCTCAGCTGCCCGGAGCCAGTATACGCCACAGTTATATACTGATCTAAATTTGATTCGCCTGTACCTCAGTTCAGAGCTTCTAGTTTTTTCCTCTTTCTGTGACAGTGACATGTTATTGTGTCAACAGAAATGCTTGACACTTGCAACACCGGTCAGCCAATTCAATGTACACTCACGCCACTGACGTGGCTTAGTCGTTGCTTCACTGTGAACTTATTCATTTCTTTATGCTCCTGCTTCCAGGAGAAGCCGGTGTCGGACCATACATCGCCGTCGTAGGCCGACAAAATGGCATCGGCGCTGCCACGATGGCAGTCATTTTCGCCGTCATGCCGCTGACCGCCGTTGTGTTCAAGCCTGTCTGCGGTTTCATCATCGACAGGACTCGTAACGTCACTGCCGTCATCCTTGTCCTGCAAGTGCTATGCACGCTGTTTTACGGCATCGCCTTCTTTTGTCCCAGCGCCATATCTAACGGAGCGGCGTATAAAGGTGTTTTAGACTGCCCGCTCGGAGAATTCAACATCAAAGGAAGTTCAGGGACAGGACAGTGCACTTCTGGTGGGAGCGATTCTCTGCTCTGCACACTGTCTACGAAGGAGCGCGTGTTTGAAACCATGGAGACCCGTCTAGTTTCGGAAAACAAATTAATGCTCACCAATGCGTCTAATGCTTGTAAACAACTTCAAGAAGCCGGTTCCCTGCTCAACGTTTCCCTCGGAATTCCAAGTGAGATCAGATGTTCGTGCGAGGCTGCTCTATATCACAACTTGAACTTCTGGATCTACACCGTGTCCGCCATCCTCGGCTTCGCTTTGGCCGCAGCGCTGAACAACGTTGGCGACGCTGCTGTGAGCAACGCTCTGGGCTCGGACATCAACGCCTTCGGCAGACAGCGTCTCTTCGGCACACTCAGTTACGGCATGTCATCGCCGCTTATAGGGTACCTGGTCGACCTTAGCAGTGGTGAAGGCTTCACCAATTATAAGCCGTGTTATTACGTCTTTGCCACTTGCATGGCTTTGGATATGATCCTCATCCTCTTCCTACCCAGGATGCGTATCGCCGACGTCTCGGTCAACTTCTTCGGGGATATCGGGAAACTCCTGTCCAGTTTGGAAATCATGCTCTTCACGATGTTCACCTTCTTGGCGGGTTCCATGATCGGGTTCCTCAACTCGTTTGAGACGTGGTTCCTGGAGGACCTGGGGACACCAACTTACCTCATAGGCCTAACCAAGACGGTGCAGTGCTTCGGTGCCGAGCCTGTCCTGTTCTTCCTCTCAACGTACATACTGCAGCGCATTGGATACTTCTACTCGTACTCCGTGGCGTTCGCCCTGTTCGCCTGTAAGGCACTGGGCTATTCTTTCCTGAGCAACGTATGGGGCTCTCTTGCCGTAAACATCGTTGGTGGAGCCGTGTTTCCGATGGTGTACGCCGCGATGGCGGTATTCGCTAAGACGAGGGCGAGGCCCGGAACAGCCGCGTCAATGGTCTGCATCCTCGGGGCCATGTACGACGGCCTAGGTGAGCTTGAATTCGCACTGTTGGGACTGCTGAGTTATAACTCCGATATAATGCCGTAGACCTAATAATTGCTCGATCAGAAGTATTTTGCATGTTATTTTCTAGCGTCTGCAATTTTCAGCTGTGCTTTTAAACTGTATTCGCTCTCACGGTGCACTTAATGAGGACATATGATACTCTTTAATGATCTACCAACCATATTTCCACACAAATGGCACTGTGCTACCCTTAGTTGTCCTTTGATGACGGAGTGTGGGCTGAGGCCAATAAAAGAGAGGTCTCTGCGTGCAACCCAACTGCATTGCAGGCAGTCCTTCAAAGACACAGAGGCCTCTGTTGGCACCACCTCTGTACATATTAACAGACAGCAGGCAGCACTGTAAAACGGTGTATACACCGCTTAAAAAACTGCCATATGACACAGACTGAAACTTGCTTGGATGACAAAGAGCAACTGCACGGTGGCACGTTTGTGAGCCTGTATATTGACTAACAAGCTATGGCAGAACTGGGGTTTTTGCAGAATTGGGCACGCTGTGAAGTAGACCCAAAAGCTAAGCTACTCTTGATCTGGCTCAGCTTATCCTGTTCACAGGTAGACCTGTGCATACTCTGATCATTGTGCAGCAGCCCAGCATCCCTAATAACACAAGTGGACTAACCAGCCGATTCCTGTACAGTAAACTTCATCTTCTTAAATTTAGCATCAGATCATCAACGGCCGAATCCACGAGCCATTCGATGTCGCCTGGGGAAGTACACGGCCTTCTGAGACAGTAGTCTGCGCAACCGATGCAAGCAAACGGAGTGCTTTCAATGCTCCCATTGCGAAAGTGAGCTGTCGATGTCCCGTTGCCCCTGAGCGCCCGCAAAGTTCCAACTACTGTCGAAGCGAAACGGTTCGCAGCATTACGCAACCAGCACGCCTAACGACACATAAGGCGGGCGCAATTACCATGATAACTGGATATATTGTATGTATAATACTGGCCTGGTCTGTTCATCGCTGATATCTGCAAAACACTAAAGAAAACCTAAATTAATGTACATGCAAGGCTATTTTTCATTAGGATCTAATGGAAGAACTCATACGCACTCGATTGAAGGTCACGGACGCAAACATATAGCATTCTAACTTGGCATATAATTCGGATGTACAGTCACATGGGAATTAGATACGAACGCATGTGAGAAGAAAATCATTTTTAGTCTGCAGTTTGAGTAGCAGTATAAGAATAGCTTGATTCCTGCTTCTTGGTGAAGTGTCTACTCAAATATCTACTCATACTTGCAGCAGTTGTAAAGGACTATCTTGAGACAAATGAGAAATGTACTTTATATACGAGAATATAAGTACTTGTTCGCATTCCATTCCTGTTTAAATGTATGGGCCTGAAAAACCTCAAAATGCTTACTATAAAAGAGAATACGCAAAATACGGTGGCATGGCTGATTTTGCATAAAAAAACTGGCAACATTAAAATGCATGTAAATACCTATTTACTGAAACTACGGCAGTGGAGACGTGCGTGCAGGACGGGTATTGTGACGAGCGCATGAAGCTTAGGGTCATCGCAGGGAAGCCAACAGTGCAATAATACTTAAATGTCGGGACTAATCTGGGGTGTTATAGGACCATAGTCGGAGCAAGCCAGAGCTGGGAATTCAATACTGCCTCAACGACTTCCCTTGTTTATTCCAGGTTCTGCAGCTGGCAGTCTGATAGGCGGCACTAGCATCGACAGGATCGGTGCCAGGCAGACTTTTCTCTATCTTGGCTGTCTCTCGGTGGCATCTACGCTCCTCTGTGCGCTGTGCTACCTGCTCCTGCGTTTCACCTCTATCCACAAACTCGGTAACTGTTACTCTGTCGGGTCATATAAGTCAAATTGTCCACTGACTAGCACGCTGCTTTTTCGCAGATGTCACCGTAAAGGAACCCAAGACGTCCACACCGCCAGACGGCGACTGCAAGGCCACGCGGCTTTCACCAAAGTCCGACTCCGACTCTACCCAGCTTCGGCCACCAAAGCACTAATCTCAGTGTGTGTGTGTGTGTGACGATTTTTCGAACCCCGTCGGGCAAGCAACGAGAACATCCGAGCGGTGCGGGCGTGATTTAATTAAATAATAATAATAATAATAATAATAATAATAATAATAATAATAATAATAATAATAATAATAATAATAATAATAATAATAATAATAATAATAATAATAATAATAATAATTATTATTATTATTATTATTATTATTATTATTATTATTATTATTATTATTATTATTATTATTATTATTATTATTATTATTATTATTATTATTATTATTGGTTCGAAGGGTAAGGCGCAGTACCCGTCACACTTGTTTCTGTGGATACCTGAACCGCGCAGTAAGTGAAGGGAGGAAAGGGGGAGTGAAAGGTAAAGAGAGAAAGAGGAACCGTAGTGGAGGGCTACGGAGTAATTTCGACCACCTGGGGATCGTTAACATGCGCTGACATTTAATTTAGAATGCAGTGTTTCTGTCACGCTTCCCAGCCATTCCTGCCCGAACTTCACGGAAGTCGTACCAATAAGGGAATCGCATATTAGGTAACTATAGAATAGTTGAGGACCAACCTGCGACCTTTAGGCAGCTGGAGTCCCAGTTTCGGGCGCTGCGGATCTTCTTGATGCCCTGAACTCGGTGTTACTCAGTTTTTCATAATGACACGCTTTCCATCCACTCCAATTTATTCATGATCTTAGACGCTACTTTGTTCCCACGAAAAACAGTTCATCACAGCGTGTGCCGTTTTCCCGATGAAAATTGTGCATCCACGTGTGCGTGTGAGGTTACGGTAAATTCCACATTCATTTCATTTATTTGTAAACTCTAGCGGCGTACCTGCGATTTCACGCAACGAATCAACGATATACAGTATTGCTGTTAAACGGACTTCTTGTGATGCGAAGTCACGTGTTTTTACCCGCTGCTACCCTCGCTCCCGTTGGTCATGAATGCGTCTAAACTGCCATGAATCATCTAGAGTTTGACCTGCAGTCGCCATGCACATGCAGAGTTCAGAAAAAAAAAATAAAAAAAAAAAAAAAAAAAAAAACCAGCGACAACTAACGAGTTGCTAGCCGTATGTACACACTCATTGTATCATCTACCCTGTGCTGGTTTTCTTTAGGTGGATAGAAGTTGTCGAAGTGGCATTTCGGGCGTAAAATGACACCTGCGGGTCACGGACGTCCTACGCGACCGATTACGGTAAGTTAGTTGCAGTCCAGGAGGTCTATATATGAAAGGAGAGCGAGACTGTAGCGATGCCACGGTCATGGAGTGATGACCTTGTAAATAAACAATTTTTGTTCTTTTTGCAACCAAATGTTTTTGCCCGATCTTTTATGTTACTTATGACTTTGAAATCGTCTGCCTGAACCACCCACTGAGGAAGGGATGAGCAAGGCGGTGGATGAGAAAGTGGGAAGTCTCTCTGATTACATGTACGAAGCTTGAAATTTGAAGAGCAAGAAAAAAAAAAAAAAGCCTGATAGGGTGATGCGCACCAATAGCGATAAGGGGCTGCTTCGGCCAAACCGTGATGCGGTTTTACACGAAGCTGGAGCATAGTGCCCAATTCCCGGAATTTAACCCTGTTTGACGATGCGGACCAGGGGAAAGTTTGTATCCGCTGGATCACCGATGTGTATCCAGCGACACTGGGGACCGAACCCTGCACCAACCGCATACGAGGCGGTAGCTCAGACCACTTGGCCCCGGCCGCGGTAAGAAAGAAACGAGTTACACTGATGCAACAAAATACCCGGGAAGACAAGCCCACTCCATTAGCGTCATGGATTGCACATTTACAGAAAAGACCTCTGCAACTATTCCAACAAATGACACTGACGCAGCCAAAGAGGCCGCAATTGGATTGGCGGTCTTGACGAGCAAAGAACACGTCGTCATTCTCACTGATTCACAGTCTGCATGCAGAAACTACTAAAAGGGAACAATTTCCAGCATAGCACTTCAAATCCTCCGTCGCACCACAACTCGTCACCTCCCAGATACCGACATCATATGAACTCCGGGACACACTCACTTGAAAGGAAATGACGCCGCCAATGCCTCAGTTCGAGGATATGCTAACCGGGCACCACTTCCAGAGGAATTTCGGAAAACACAGGATGTACCCAAGAAATATACTGACATCCTCCTGCATTACAGACTTGACAGAAGAAAATATTCCCCACCCCACGATAAACAGCAGAGAAAAAGCAGTCACCCTCCGAAAAATCCAAATCAACAGCCACGTCCGCCACGGCGCCTTACTACAAAGAATCTCGCCCACCACCTACAGATATGAATGCGCTTTTTGCGACGTACCAAACACCCTACAACATATGGTGTGGGGATGCAAGGGACCAAATGGTACCATAACCACCAAGGACTTAACCGAAGAGCAGTGGGAGACTCAGCTGTCAAGCCCCAGCTGGAGGATCAGCGTAGTCTGGTCGACCGGACTCGGGAGATGGCTAGAGTCCACGGCTTCCTGGACTGAGGAGGCTGCCCACCTAGGGCTCAATATTTCACGCCTGCTCATACTAAATATTTCTCTCTCTCTCTCTCTCTCTCTCTCTCTCTCTCTCAGACGCATACGCTTTAGCAAGTACGCCTGCCTATCCCCACTTTGTTGCCCTCCTCTCATTGCTGGAACAGGGCGGTCACCACTGTTTGGCGCCGGGTTCAGCGAGAGCTGTCTGCGATTGCGAATTGTTTATTCGTCATCATTTGTCTCCTCCAGCTGAAGGCCTATGAATATAGTAAATATTGTCACGGAAGGCCCGAAGGGAGAAAGTCGAGTCACAAGCAGCCGGCCAGCAGCCAGCCCGCGTGAGGCGCTTCAACGCCTTCGCCAGTGCAAAAGAATTGTAACCATTTTAAAAAGAGCGACTGTAGAAGTAAGGTTGATAGTTTTCCACACAACCGCAGACATTTTTTTTTCCCTAGTTCACTTCAGAGAGAGATATAGAGAGGACAGCGTGTGACTTGCATACACGATGAAACTTTCTATGCACGTATTGTTGAACGATTGCAGCGCTATGGGCCGATGTTGCTGGCGTCGCATACTTTCCTTGGCTGCTGGAGCAGGAAAATCGTTGACAGCAGTAATTGTATCGGGGCCTAACTAGACTGTCAGTACTCACAAAATGACCAAAAAACTTCAACTATTTCTGAAATTGTGGCGTTTTTCGGAATGCTAAACGTGCTGATCAAGCGGCAGTTAATACTGTCGGCAGGTGGTCAAGGTGGTCGTCAAATATTTCGAAAAAGGCGGCAGAATCGTGAGGTATAGACCAATTAAGTGTGCCATTTCAGGCCAGCGAGAACAGCAACCATCATGCGCTGGAAAGCCGCCGGCGGTGGACTTAGCCCGAAAGGCAGCGCTTTATAATCATGCAGTCTTCGGATGGGATGAAAGCAGTTCATTTCGTGGTCTCGCTCACCGCCCTCAGCGAGTATCCGCTCTTCAAGTCAGTTGACGAGAAGTACTGGGTGCGCAACGAAGTCTGTCGCTCGAGTCATCGATACGTGCCAGCGAATAGATGTCTTTTTCAGTGTCATTTTCTATAATCTGCGCAAACGCGTGCATACGGTCCTATATTTTTCTTCTCTAGTACATTGCACTCATTGAAGAATGCGTGGAATTGCAAATAAAAATTACTTGTTTCTGAAAAAAGAGATTTTCTGAACTTCCATTCGGTTGAATTACTCCCGATTCCTTTAGCCATAAAATAATTGCTGCTCGAAAGACAAAACTTGCTGAACATAAGTTTCGTATTATCAGGAAGGACCTTTCTACACCTAAATACTGGTCTAACCAGCGGTCCGTTAAAACCTTGTGCCAGTGGAGACAACGGTACGTGCGTTAAGGCAATTTGCCCTTCGCATTGCCTTAATCATCATCATCACCAGCCGGATTATATCCACTGCAGAGCGAAGGACTATCATTATTACTCCGACCTGGCCCTAGATGCTTCCACTTGACCCCTGCGAACGTATTAACCTCATCATCCCATCTAGCTTTATGCCGCGCCCTGCTACGCTTTCCTTCCCTTGGAATCCATTTTGTTACCCTAAGCGACCAGTGGTTATCCTCCTTTCGCACGACATGTCCTGCCCACGCCCATTTCTTCTTCTTGATTTCCACTTGAATGTCGTTAACTCGAGTTATTTCTCTCACCCACTCTGCGCGCTTCCTGTCTCTTAACGTTGCACCTACAATTTTTTGTTCCATATTGCCACCTAGCGTTGCCAGGTGGCGCATGACTGAGTGAAGAACGACGAAGTGTCGCTTGCGGGTTTTGCGTCTGTGCTGCTCACCGCTGCTGTATCGGAGCTAACCCCTTTGCTATTCTTTATATCCTCAATCACCTTGTACGTGACATTCTGGTGGAGGTGCGGGGTAAGATCACCTATGCAAGAGTCTCCATCTGAAAGACGTCGCGCCAGCCCTGTGCCATTGGACACCCCCGTGCATCGCTGCAGTCGACGGCTCCAGGGACTGTCTCCGGAGTTTCAGCCATCACCCACCGCCATGACATCTAGTGCTTCTGCTCAGCAGGTAACGGGCGTCGCACCGGCCTGTAACTACACCTTGCAGGCCCCTCGAGTACCGAAGCCTTTCCATGGTGACCTCTTTGAGGATGTGGAGGACTGGTTCCTTCAGTTTGAGCGTGTCGCTGCTTTTAACCAGTGGGACGATACTGCCAAACTAAGGAACGTCTACTTCAGCCTTGAGGATGGCGCCCGGATCTGGTTCGAGAACCGAGAGCAAATGTTAACATCGTGGCAGGAATTCCGTCGTCAACTGCTCGAGGCCTACACTAGCGCGGATCGTCGCGAACATGCAGAACGTGCCATTCACTCCCGCATCCAGATGCCGAATGAGAGTGTCCAAGCATACGTCGAGGACATGACGCGCCTCTTCAGGCGAGCCGATCCCGCCATGTCCGAGGACAAAAAGGTCAGGCACTTGATGCAGGGTTTGAAAGAGCAACTGTTCGCAGGACTTGTGCGCAACCCACCGTCGACTGTAAATGAATTTCTTGCGGAGGCCGCCACAATGGAAAGGGTGCTCCAACAACGTGCCGCGGCTTATAACCGACCTCTCCATACTGGCACAACTGCGGAGTCATTTGCATCTTCCGAGCGGCATCCTGATGCTTTGCGCGAACTAATTCGCAGTGTCGTGCGCGAAGAACTGAGAAAGTTCTGGAACCCCCTGCAGCAATCGCCAGCTTCCGTTTCTGCTATAGTGCAAGAGGAGGTACAACAGGCGCTCAAGAGCCCTCTTTCGCCTCTAGTTACGAGCCCGCCATTGCTGTCAGGGACCGAAAACCGTCCCACATATGCGGAAGTTCTGCAAAGTCAGGCTCCTCCTTCACCGCCACCCATTCCCGCGCCGCCTACAGTTCCGCTGCCCTCGGTGCAACCAGTGCAGTACTTCAACGAACGTCCCCTGCCCCGACGCAAAGCCGACATTTGGCGCACGCCTGACCGCCGTCCACTCTGCTTCCACTGCGGTGAACCAGGCCATCTCTACCGGGATTGTCCTTATCGACGCCTCGGTCTTCAAGGCTTCCGCATCGACTCGCCTCCTCCCCGGTTTGGTCAACGACCCCGCGTTATTGAAGAGTACCTGGCGGAACAGCGTTCATCTCGTTCGCAGCGTCAGTCCCGCTCCCCTTCACCAAGGCGCTCATCGACGTCCACCCAAGGTTCCTCGCGAGAGGGGCAAGGCCGCTCGTCTAGCCCTGGTCAGGAAAACTGAAAATAGCGACCTTCGGGGGCGAGGCCGCTGGTAGTCGCTGCGTTGAAGACCTTCCGTCGTCGCCGCTTCGATCCGACCGCGAGCTGCTGGTACCGTCCCCTAGGGAAGCCAAAAGCGTTTCTCTGGACATTCCTGTTATTTTAGACGGTCGTACTCCAGTCAATGCATTAGTGGACACCGGTGCGGATTATTCGATTTTGAGTGGTCGCATGTCGACTGT
Source organism: Amblyomma maculatum (assembly GCF_055883805.1). Lineage (NCBI taxonomy): Eukaryota > Metazoa > Arthropoda > Arachnida > Ixodida > Ixodidae > Amblyomma > Amblyomma maculatum. The sequence goes on from NC_139344.1 coordinate 389,916,863, forward strand.
TTTGAGGAAGGTGCTCACTGCTTGGCCAGGTGTGTACCTTCGAACCGCCGGCGGTCATATAGTTACCCCAAAGGGGATGTGCACGGCTCGTATTCAGATTAACAGATATACGTTCATCGTTAGTTGCGTCGTTTTGAGTGACTGTTCCCGTGACCTTATCCTCGGCATTGACTTTCTGCGAGAATACGGAGCAGTTATCGACCTGCGAAATAGACGTGTCACATTTTCGATGGGACAATCTGCCGAACGAGATAGTAGCAGTCCTTGCAGTGCCGCACTTCGCGTTTCCGCCGAGAGCGTCTCGCTGCCGCCGCGAAGCAGTGTTCTTGTGGAAGTCACCTGTGACGATTTCCGTGCCGGCGATGCTGTAGCGGAAGCGAACCATTCACTCCTGCTTGCTCAAGGCATCTGCGCTGCTCGAAGTTTATTGTCGCTTCACAATGGCCCGGCTGCACTCCTTGTCACAAATTTTTCTAATGAGCACCGGCACTTGTTTCCGGGAACTGCTATCGCTTTCGCTGACCCTGTTACGCACGATCCGATCTGTTTTACATCCACGGCAGTCGAAACTAATGAGCCATCTCTTGACAACATCGACATTAACTGCCTTTTGTCGAAGGAGAAACGGCGGGCCTTAGAGCTACTGTTGCTGGACTTCAAGCACTGTTTTGCTTCTTCCTCGAAGGCTCGTCAAACGCCCATCACGCAACATCGCATCATTACTTATGAAGACGCTCGCCCTATACGACAGCAGCCTTATCGTGTGTCTGCCAAAGAACGAGAAGTGATCCAGACGCAGGTTCAGGAGATGCTGGATGATGGTGTTGTGCAGCCTTCAAAAAGCCCGTGGTCCTCACCAGTAGTCCTGGTCAAGAAGAAAGACGGCACTCTTCGATTTTGCGTCGACTATCGGAAATTGAATAATGTGACAAAGAAAGATGTATACCCGTTGCCGCGCATCGATGACTCACTGGACAGATTGCGACGTGCGAAGTATTTTTCATCTATTGATTTGAAAAGCGGCTATTGGCAAATCGAAGTAGACGAAAGAGACCGAGAAAAAACCGCATATGTAACTCCAGATGGCCTATATGAATTCAAAGTACTCCCATTTGGATTGTGCTCTGCCCCAGCTACATTCCAAAGGATGATGGACACCGTCCTCACTAGCCTCAAGTGGCAGATCTGTCTTGTGTACTTGGGCGACGTAGTTGTTTTTTCCGAAACATTTGACCGACACCTCGAACGCCTTCGAGCTGTACTGGAAGCGCTCCGTTCTGCTGATCTCACGCTGAAGCCCGAGAAATGCCACTTCGGGTATACAGAACTCAAGTTCCTTGGCCATGTTGTGAGCGCCGATGGGGTGCGCCCGGATCCCGAAAAGACTACTGCCGTCGCACGGCTTCCCGTTCCTGCTAACAAGAGGGCTGTTCAGCGCTTTCTCGGCCTGTGCGCATATTATCGGCGGTTCATTGCGGACTTCTCTCAAATAGCGGAACCTCTAACGCGCCTCACAAGGAAGGACACCGCCTTTGTGTGGAACTCTGAGCAGCAGACGGCCTTTTCTTTGCTTCGCGAGCGCCTTCAAACATCCCCTGTTCTGGCGCACTTCGATGAAGCGGCTGACACAGAGGTGGACACTGACGCCAGTAGTATCGTCTTGGCGCGGTCCTTGTTCAGCATCAAGACGGGATTGAGCGAGTAATAGCCTATGCTAGCCGCACACTCTCTCGCGCCGAAACGAACTACTCCACCTCGGAAAAGGAATGCCTGGCGGTCGTGTGGGCCACTATGAAGTTTCGCCCCTATCTTTACGGCCGACCATTTAAAGTCGTCACGGACCATCATTGTTTATGCTGGTTGGCAAATCTGCGAGATCCATCGGGACGACTTGCACGCTGGAGTTTACGACTTCAGGAATTTGACATAACTATTGTTTATAAGTCAGGCCGCAAACACGAAGACGCTGACGCGCTGTCACGAGCCCCCGTTGACACTGACGATGCTGCAACCGATGGCGACAACGGCTTTCTAGGAGCTCTCAGTGCATCTGAGCTCAGGGATCGACAAAGAGCTATCCAGACATCCTTCCATTCATCGATTATCTGGAAGGGCGTGATACGACGCTCCCTCGACGCCTATCTCGGCACATTGGTTCATTCTGTATGCAGCAAGGCGTCTTGTATAAAAGAAACTCCCAAGGCCGAGAAAGAGCTTTCCTTCTGGTAGTACCATGCGAGCTCCGTGCGGATATTCTACTTGCTTGCCACGACGAACCGACGTCTGGTCATTTGGGTTACTCACGGACGCTTGCTCGAGTCCGCAACATGTATTACTGGCCAGGACTCTCCACAACTGTGAAACGCTATGTAAGAAGCTGTCGCGAATGCCAGCGCCGTAAAACACCGCCCCTGAAGCCTGCCGAATTTCTCAAGCCCGTTAGAGCACCACGTATTCCGTTCGACCAAATCGGCATGGACCTCCTTGGTCCTTTCCCTTTGTCGCAGGCGGAAACAAATGGATAGTAGTCGCTACTGACTACCTGACCCGATACGCTGAGACAAAGGCAATCCCTCATGCCACAGCTTCCGAAGTAGCCGAGTTTTTCATGCATAACATAGTCTTGCAGCATGGCGCCCCTTCGTATGTCATTACCGACAAAGGGACAGCTTTCACTTCGCAGCTCATCGACCACATATTTGAGTTGAGTTACACGACGCATCGCAAGACCACAGCGTACCATCCGCAGAGCAATGGTCTTACCGAAAGGTTAAATAAGACGATTGCGGACATGTTATCAATGTACGTCGATGGGCAGCACAAGACCTGGGACGAGGTGCTGCCGTACGTCACATTTGCGTATAATACAGCCCAACAGGAAACAACGCGCTTCACACCATTTCGACTTGTGTACGGGCGTGAAGTTCAGAGCATGCTCGATTCCATGCTCCCATGCCCAGATGATGACCAGCTTCCGCCAGATGCCCAGCAGTATGCCATCCGCGCTGAGGAAGCCCGCCAGCTTGCCCGTGTGCACATCGGGCGGCAGCAGACCTCTGACGCGGACCGCTACAACCTCCGGCACCGCCAGGTTCACTACAAACCTGGGGACCAAGTCTGGGTGTGGACACCAGTTCGCCGTCCAGGCTTGTCAGAGAAACTCCTTTCCCGCTACTTCGGGCCGTACAAAGTGTTGCGTCGTGTGAGTGATGTCAGTTATGAAGTTATTCCAGACGGCGCCGCACTTTCAAAACGTCGAAAGCCCAGCTCGGACATTGTGCACATTGTGCGGCTGAAGCCGTACTACCAACGATAACGCACGGCCACCTCCTGTGACGACTCTCTTACTTTGCACACCGTTCTCACCGCCCGTGTTCACTTTTTTTTTTCTTTTTTTTTTTTTCGGAAGGGGGAGTAATGCCACCTAGCGTTGCCAAGTGGCGCATGACTGAGTGAAGAACGACGAAGTGTCGCTTGCGGGTTTTGCATCTGTGCTGCTCACCGCTGTTGTATCGGAGCTAACCCCTTTGCTATTCTTTATATCCTCAATCACCTTGTACGTGACGATATATAGCTCTCTGCGTGTGTCCCCAGCTTTAGTAGACCTCTTTTCGTTGCCTTACGTTTCAGCCCCATAGGTGAGTACAGGTAAGATCTGTTATATACTTGCCTCTTGAGCGATACCTGTAAGCTGCTAGTGATAAACTGCGAATACTTGCCAAATACGCTCCATCCTAATGTAATTCTCCTGCTTATGTCCTTTTAATGATCCGGATCGGCGGTTACTATACCCGTCCTAAGTATGCGTATTCGCCTACCACTTACAGTGTTTCGCTACCTATTGCAAACTGCTGTTCCTACCCTAGGCTCTTGAAGATTACCTTACTTAGTCTTCCGCATATTAATTTGTAGGCCTACTTATCTGATTTTCGTGTCTAGATCATCAATCATTCTTTGCAATTCATCCCCTGAGTTACTTAGCAAGGCAACGCCATTAGCAAATCAGAGAGTACTGAGGTATTGTCCATCAACTCTTATCCCTTACTGCTCCCATTCGAAGTCTGAATATTTCCTCTAATTAAGCAAGTTGTGAATAGTACTAGGGAGATAGTGTCTCCTTGCCAGTGCCTTTCCTTATGGGCGTTTTATCACTTTCTTTAGGCAGAATTTTGATTGCTGGGAAGCCACTATAGATATATTCCACTACTCTCACATATCGTCGAGAGTAGAATCTTTTTCGAAAAACTCCTTTATTCTTTGGTTGATTGAAGTTTAAGGTTTCCCTGATTCTATTAGCGATTATTATAGTGGATACTTTGTACGTAACGGAAAGTAAGCTGATTGGTCCGTAATTTTGAAGTCCTTTTGCGCCCCTTTTGAATTAAGCTAATTGTGTTCTTCCATGATACCGGTACTGTCTATGCCACCAAGTATTGCATATACAAGGTGGCCAGTTTTTCTAGCAAATATCCCCCCACCATCCTTCAACAGATTTGTAGTTACCTGATCCTCCCCAGCTGCCTTTCCCCTTTTCATAGCTCCTAAAACTTTCTTAACCTCGTCCTTTGTTGCTGGAGGCACGTCTTAGTGTTCTTCACTACTGCCGGTCTTATTATTCTCCTGACTACTTTGGCTATTGTATATGTCGGAATAGAATTCCGCGGCTACTGTGACTATCTTGTCCAAGTTAGCGATACATTGCCCGCCTTGTGTCTTAGTGCATACATCAGATTTTTGCCTATGCCTAATTTTCTCTTCACAGCTTTAAGGCGGCTGCCGTTCTTAAGAGCATGCTCGATTTTCTCTATGTTATACTTTTTTATGTCGAATACTTTGCACCTATTGATTAGCTTTGATAGATAGCTCTGCCATTTTCATCCTGTCTGTTGGGTTGGAGGCTTTCATGCATCGATGTTTCTTAATCAAATCTTTCGTCGGCTTAGATAATTCCTCTCCAACTATCCTACCGCCTACTTCTGCCCCGCGCTCAGTGAGGATATCTCTGAAGGTATGATTCATTGCTTCTGCACTAAGGCAGTCTTGATCGCTTAAAGCTGAATATCTGTTCTGTGGCGAGATCCTGAATTCTTCTACCTTCCTTCTCATCGCTAATTCGTTGATAGACTTTTCCCTTACTAATCTGTTTCGATCCCTCTTCAGATCTAGACCTTACTATCCTGTGGTTACTGCATCGCACCTTTCCGATTACTTCTACATCCTGCATAATGTCAGGGTTAGAACACAGTATGAAGTTTCATTTTTAGTCTCCCCCTTAGATATTTTGTCATGTCCACTTCCGGTTCTTACGTTTGCTGAAGAAGGTATTCACAATTCTTAAGTTATTACATACTGCAAACTCAACTAGTATCCCCCCTGCTATTCCTGGAACCAATATCATAGTCACCCACTGCCTGGTCTCCGGCCTGATTTTTACCTACCTTGGCATTGAAGTCACCAATTAGTAAAATATACTGCGTATTTACTTTCCCCATTGCCAATTCTGCATCTTCGTAGAAGCTTTCGACTCCCTGGTCATCATGACTACATATAGGCCTGTACAACCTTCAGTTTACACTGCTTATTAGGCTTGATTACGATGCCTGCCCCCCACTCATTAATGCTATACAATCTATGTTGAGGCTGTATGCTTACTGACTAGAAACCCTACTCCCAGCTCTCATTTCCCCGGTAAACCTCGATAACATAATACACACCCACCCTTCAGTAGAGCATATGACTCATTTGGTCTCCTAACCTCATTAAAGCCCTATGATTTGCCATTTTATACAGGCTAGTTCCTCGAAGAAGACTGCTAAACTTGCATCACTAGCTAGGGTAGAATTAAACGTTGCCAAAGTCAGTTTCCATTGGTGGCCTGTTCTGAGTCAGAAGTTCTTAGCATCCTCCGCTGCGTTACAGGCCTGACCGCCGCCGTGGCCAGTTGCTCCGCAGCCGCTCGGGACATTGGGCCGGGGATTTGTTACAGTATTCATAGGAGGTTGCGGCCTATTACTACACCAGAGTGTTTGTTTGTTTGTGGGGTTTAACGTCTCAAAGCGGCTCAGGCTGTGAGAGACGCCGTAGTGGAGGACTCCGGAAATTTCGACCACCTGGGGTTCTTTAACGTGCACTCACATCGCACAGCACACGGGCGCCTTGCTTTTCGCCTCCATCGAAAAGCTGCCGCCGAGGCCGGGATTCGATCCCGCGTCCTTGGGAGCAGTAGTTGTGCGCCGTAACTACTGCGCCACCCCGGCGGGGTACTAACTAGCCCGCTCGCAAGTACTACTACACCAGAGTGGCCAAATCTTGTTCTGTTGAGGGAGTGCGTTTCCGTAGGTGTTCATCAGCATCAGATCTTGTTCTGGTGATGGAGTGCGTTTCCGGAGGTGTCCATCAGCATCAAATCGCACCCCAAACCTGCTTATGCAATTCCATCAACACGAGGATTTTTTTTTTTTTTTTCAATTCAGTGGAGAATTGCGCGGCACCGGGATTCGAGCCACGGTCCTCTTGGTCGCGAGACGGATTTTATATCTCTATGCCACCGCTGCACCACTGCAGCGCATCAAAATTGTATATAATGACTAACGCAACGTTAGTTTATGTAGCAATTGCCCATATTTCCTACATAACAGATAAACGTCGCCCAAAATGCCTGCCGATATCTGTATGCGGAATGGAAACTTTGTTAAGCTATCACGATTCTCCTATTGAGCTGCCAGGGACCGCTCTAGACAGCGTTGCATTACACGGCGCAGGAAAAAAAAATCAGTAGGTTATCCCCTTTACGTTAGTTCAGTTCAGTTCAGTCGTTAAGTCGTGTCCGACTCTTCGTGACCCTATGGACCATGTCACGCCACGCTTTCCGGTCTCTCACTATCTTCCTAACATCACACAACTTCATCTGCAGTGCCTCGAGGATGCCATCTAACCATCGCGTTCGCTGCCTACCCCTTCTCCGGCGACCCTCAACCTTCCCAACATCAAATCTTTCTCCAGCGACTCCTCTCTTCTCATCAGATGACCAAAGTAGCTGATCTTTAACTTTAGAATTTGACCCTCCAATGAGCAGTCAGGGTTTATGGTCGACAATATTGACTGATTTGATCTTCTGGCAGTCCAAGGAACTCTCAAGAGTCTTCGCCAGCACCACAATTCAAATGCGTCAATTCTTCGGCGGTCAGCCTTTTTCACAGTCCAACTCTCGCATCCATACATCACAACTGGAAAGACCATACCACGAGTTATGCGGATCTTGGTTGGCAGACTAATGTCTCTGCTCTTTACTAGGCGGTCAAGACTAACCATCGCTCTCTTTCCCAGAAGCAGGCATCTCCTAATTTCATGGCTCCAGTCTCCTTCCGAGGTAATCTTGGAGCCCAAGAACAGAAAATCTGTCACAGCTTCCACTTCTTGTCCATTGATGCTCCAGGACTTGATAGGGCAAGACGCCATGATCTTTGTCTTTTCAATGTTCAGTTTAAGCCCAAACTTCTCACTCTCTTCTTGTACGCGCATCAGAAGTCTCATGAGTTCCACTTCACTTTCTGCCATTAAAGTGGTATCATCCGCATATCTAAGGTTGTTGATGCGTTTTCCAGCAATCTTCACTCCAGCTGAAGACTCGTCCAAACCGGCCTTCCTCATGATGCACTCTGCATATAGGTTAAATAGGCAGGGCGACAGTATGCAGCCTTGCCTCACTCCTTTCTCAATCGGAAACCAATCAGTTAGACCATGCCCAGTTCTGACTGTGGCCTCTTGTCCTTCATACAGGTTCCTGAGGAGACAGATGAGGTGAATTGGAACTCCCATTTCTTGGAGAGCTTGCCACAATCTGCTGTGATCTACGCAGTCAAACGCTTTCGCATAATCAATAAAGCAGAAGTAGATGGATTTCTGGAACTCTCTTGCTTTTTCCATGATCCAGCGAAGGTTGGCAATTTGGTCTCTAGTTCCTCTGCCCTTGCGAAACCCAGCTTGCACGTTCGGAAGCTCCCGATCCACATACTGCTGCAGCCTACGTTGGAGGATTTTCAACATCACCTTGCTAGCATGCGAAATAAGCGCGATCGTGCGGTAGTTGGAACAATCTTTGGCACTGCCTTTCTTTGTAATGGGGATGTAAACTGACCTCTTCCAATCCTGTGGCCACTGCAGGGTTGTCCAAATCTTCTAACATATTGTATGCAGAATGTTAATAGCGTCATGGTTGAGGTTTTGAAGCAACTCAGCTGGAATGCCATCAATTCCGCTAGCTTTGTTCTTAGCAAGGCTGGCTAAGGCCCATTCAACTTCACTCTTCAGGATGCCTGACTCGAGGTCAGTAATCACAACCATCTTATGTTGGGTTTGCACATTCGGGTCCTTCTTGTACAGTTCTTCTGTGTATTCCTGCCACCTCTTCTTTATCTCTGAGGCTTCAGTGAGGTCCTTGCCTCGTTTGTCCTTTATCACGCCCAGCTTAGCACAGAAGCTTCCTTTGATATCTTTGATTGTCTTATACAGAGCTCTTGTGTTCCTTAATTGGCTGTTGTCCTCAACTGCTTGGCACTGTATGTTCAGGAAGGCATTCTTATCTCTCCTTGCTATTTTCTGAAAATCCGCATTGAGAACCTTGTATCTTTCTCTTTCTCCCATAACTTTTGCCATCCTCCTTTCCTCAGCTATTTGCAAAGCCTCTTCAGATAACCAGTTTGCTTTCTTGAATTTCTTTTGCTTTGGAACTACCTTAGTAGCAACTTCTTGTATTATATCACGAACATCAGTCCACATCTCTTCGGGCTCTCTGTCTTCTAGATCTAATTCTTGAAATCGATTCCTCACTTCCACAACATATTCTAATGGAATTTGATCCAGATCATACCTGAAAGGCCTTCTAGTTTTCTGAGTTTTCCTCAATCGAAGCTTAATTTTGGCAACAAGAAGCTGATGATCGGTGCCACAATCGGCCCCAGGCCTTGTTTTTACTGCTTGTATAGCGCTTCTCCATCTCTGCCGGCAAGTTACAAGCCAAGAATGAAGCGATTCGTCAACGAAAGTCCTCCAACCAGTAATGCCGGCAGAGAGGAACATCCCGGCAAAAAAAAAAAAAAAAATCCCCTTTGTGCAAGTATAGGTGCCAAAGGGCATTGTTTTGACTATAATGTTCACTCCCCAGAAGAAAGGAAAGAAACAAACCGCCCAGCCTATAGAAAGTCATGGACAAAGGCTGGTGTGACTACCTTTGCAGCTGGACCACAGTTGAAAAGTAACGCCATTGCCTGGAAAATATCTTTTGAGGGGAATTTGCCGCTACATACTCGACTTGTAACTGACTATAGCATAAAATCGCCTTATACCGCGTCTACGAAATCAATATATGAAAGGCGTTTGGAGGGATCATTGCAGAAACTAGAAGGCGCTAGCTAGGGTTCAATGCGGCCTGAAAGGGCGGTCCAGCTCCTCGGCAGTTGCGTGCCGCGTATAGTTCTGAAGTTGCGATTATGGTCGGATGGCGTTCAAGCTCGCAGAACCTCAACCTCACCGTGATGTTCTGCGAGAGGTTCTGCGAGCTTGAACGCAGTCCGACCTTGCAGCAGTGAGGCTAAACATTTTATTAAACGACGTAGCGTAAAGGCACTACAAATTCTTGCTGTAAAACGTGCAGCATGGCTCCCGTTTAAGTCGTGTGCATAGAGAGTGTTAGAAAAAGAGAGGAAGAAAGTAGAAAAGGAAACTCTCAACACACATTTTTTCCACGCACCATTGAAGAGTGGAACAGGTGTCCGCCATACCTTTTAACCAGAGCTGATTCTTTTGACTCAATGTTTTCTTCAAAGCATTTAATTTGAGAGCCATTTATTTCTACGTCTACGTTTTGTATTTTGCATCTGAGCCTTGTATTTATTGTTGTATTTTGTGTTACAACTTGTATTCAACATTTTTCAATTTTGCTAATCCTGTTCTTTTTGCATATATTGTGTATTCGCCCCTCCTGCTTGGGCGTACTGTAGGCCTGCAGTATGTTCTAAACAAAAAATAAAAATTAAAAGATGGAAACTTTAAAGGCTATATTCAAAACGATTACTGGATTACAAATTCACTTTTTGTCGCCCACTTTCGCGCATTTTCTTCGTCGAGCGTCGGCTCTGTTGACGCCGTCCTGAGCACTCCTTCGCACATTTCGTCCAGCGTTCGCTCTCACTGACGACGCACCGTGCACTGCTGTCAGTGTTGCCGAAGCGGTCAAAAAACTAGAAGAGGGTTTTTTGCTAAAATATCAGCATAAATCAGTAGATGTTTATAAATGGTGTGGTCACTTGTTTTAAGCCCGTTTTCTTTATACGGCATGAGTAAAGTGTACTAGAAGAGGTTCTAATAAAACTTTAGTATGGCTTATTTATTTGGTATACGGCATGATAGATCGATAAAAGAGAAGGCTCACTGTTGCAATATAATGCCTGGTGGCAACATCAAGTACAGCGCCACCACCGCTGACGCCTCTTTCACATTGAACCTGAACTTTGGGAAAATATTACTACCAGCGAAGTCATTTACGCGGAGAAACTAAATGCGCAATGGTGAGATCGGAACCTTTTGATAAGCTCCGCCGGACTGCCATGCAGTGAGGCCCACGCAACGGTAATAACCACGGTACCGCAGTGTGCAGAAATTATACCCGGTAATGCTGTTGAATTCCCAACTTCCTAACTGCTAAGCACTGTTTCACGAAAAGAAGACCATCTCCAATCAAACAGGTTTCAAAGAAATGGCTGCTGCTGAAATATTCCTTCCACTAGAGCCGATAATGAATAACTGTTGGCTTATACGCTGACAAGAAAATACAATACTGATAACTAGGAGAAAATTACTTATTCAAGTTTGTTAACCAGCACCTAACCAGCCCTGAGAAGAAACACCAGGAAATAAATGCTGCTACAACGCAACCAGAAACGATCGTATTCACTTGTACAGCCACCCCATGGGAAGAGGAGAGCACTGTAACAGGATCTGCGTTCCAATGCCTTCCTCGAAATTCTCCCAGCCTGCCTGGGTTATTGATGGATGAGCCATTGAATCAGTCACTATAGCTAACGCCTCGTGGTCATTACTAATCCCCTACCAAATAATAAAATAAGAGGGATTTACTCTCTTGAACCGATTAGCAGTAGATATTGTTCCTTCGTAGTGAGAAAAAAATTCAGTAGATTTGGTGAGATTATAACTAGATCAGCGAAGTATAAAAAAAGTGAGCAGATCTACTGATAAATCAGCAGCAGTGGCAACAGTCTGCTGTTTGGAGTCCCGTGCTCGCACTCACTCCCCCCCAACCATAGGACGCTGTATTGGCGGCGCACTAGGTCCGTTCCAAACGAAAACACCACAACCAAAATAAGGTAACAAAATAAGGTAAACATGGACGGCACAGCGCGGCCAGCCACCGCGCATCCGACTCGTTGGACGCACGCTGTAGGCGGGGGGTTGTAGGTTTACATGTTCCATAATGCACTCACGGGACGCTTCACGTGATGTTCAAGGTTCACACTGCCGCAGCCGGGGTGGGAGTTCCAGACGCAATAAGAGCAGCTAACAAGCGAGACATATGGTTTGCACGCAACTACGCAGATAATACACGCGAGAAGGGTATATAGCAAGTGGTGCACGCTTCATTCAGTGTTGCACTCGTCTGCAGCCAGGTGTTTACTGTGGGGTCGTTGATCGCAGTTCTCTTTTATCGATTTGGTGATTAATTTTGCAACAGGTGCATTCAAAGCACTCGTAGCTCGCTAGTCTGCAATCGTCAGTCATGTTCGCTCATGGCTTCCGTAAGGTAAGTGCTTCATATTGCTTCACGAAGCAGAGGCTCGGTTGCCCCCGACGCCTCTGTCTTCAATTAGGGCCCGCATAAACCGAGCGTATAAATATAGAGAAAGCGTCATATGTATATAGAGAGCGCTCGGCAGAGGTTTGCATTGAGCATTGAGCTCGTACCACCCTCCATATATACCTCTATGCGAGTCATTCAGACGACGCGAGCCTGCTTAACATGCTAGAGAGTGTTCGTTAGAGCAGAATCTAAGGCAAAGCCTCTTTATGCCGATGCTCACTAGGTACGGACGTGTGAGCTGCCATTACCTGCGCCGAAGCAACGATGGCCGGGCCAGCGGCGAATGAATAAACGAATAAATCGGTTTGACCTTAGGCTATCAGGCAGCCTAGTTATTGAAAGTTGCTACTTTTGAGACCCGTCTAGCAACAAACTCTATGTGGTAGTTCACAATCTGTCGCTTCATAATGCCGCATGAAGCGACATTATGAAGCGCAAGCAAAGTCGTAAGATCACCGTCCTTTTCGCTGCCGGAAATATAAGAGTCGGCAGACTAAGGACACCCCTTCACCCTGCTCCCCTCTGAGAGACACGGATAAGAAATTCAGATAGGCACTTGAGACTGCTTACGCGTGGAAATGCAAAAGCGTTACGTTTTGCAGGCGCAACTCTCTTTGAACGACGACCTTCATTTTTCCTTCTGTATGTCTCACCCACGTCTGCGCGAGAAAAGCCGCTTGCAGCCGTCCTCTTACATATTCAATAATTTAACCGTACTCGAAATATGTTTACAAAAGCATATTAGTGCGAAAAGAACTCATCCAGCGATGCTTCTCCTTAAGTTTGTGTGATACCTAGCTGGTTGTCATAGCAACTATGGTGACAATGAAGCGTCGAGTGTGACGACGGCATGCATGCACGACAGGTACCTCTGTGTAGGTCCCTTCCTCCACGGCATCTTGTGCGCCTTTTCTCCTGCAGGCATCACTATATAATATGTTCATAAAAAGGTACCCTACAATATCTTGCAGCTGCCTTAAACATATAGCAATAAAAAAAAAGCAGACAATAGATATTATATGGCAATTTTAAACTCACTGAAAGCCGAGGGAGAATTTTCAAAGTAAATTTTTGTCGTACATCGGAATCGTAGACATGTGCACAGCAGGAACATGTCCATCAACATATGCATAACGTAATTTTAACGCAGGCAAAAAAAAAAATACAGAAAATATCTTGATGTTACAGCAGAATTCGATATTACAATGCTGTACAATTGTGAGACCAAAGTGGTGTAGCCGTGTCAGCGGCAAAAGTTCTACAACTAACTTATCGGCCCATGACACATGGAAGTGCAAACTGAAGACTGAGACCGATGATGTACGCAGTATATGGCAGTTGGTAAAAGGGTTGTGGACAAGCATGACAGCTCTCGTGTAAGCACTTTTCTACTTTCTGCTAACTTTTGCCAGCAAAATATTGTCTGTTTTTGACAGAGAACCTGCTGTGACAGCAGAATTTTCTGTAGTAACATCAGATTTTCCTGTAGTTGCAAGAGAAAAAGTATCACACAACTACAGACAGCAGAAAAGTACTACAGAAAAACTACAGAGATACAGAAAAGTTTACGCCAGAACTACAAAATATTTGTCGTATTTTTGACACTGTTCTGTAGCTTTTTCGACCGGGAATTATCCCACGTTCGTCCCACAATTAGAAGGCGTCCCAGAATTCTGGGCCCGTTCTATGGAAAAACCGAACAGAGTGGCACAAATATTAATATAAAGCCTTGTTTATTACACTCAGCGCTTGGTAACTTTTGACAAGCCTTTAGACGGGAAACGACAGGGACGAGAGCTGAGGACGCGCACCCGGCGGCGTACAATCTGCTTAGCGCACTCACACGCGCCTGGATACCCGCCACGCTATGCTTCACGTTGCGCATTAAGTCGCCCCAATCAGCGCCCCTTTCTTAGGGGTGGGGGGGTATCATTTATCGCGCCTACTTTGGAGATTACAAGCGGCCGCGGATGAACGAGCCAAGGATCTTGATAAGACGGTTACTGCAGTAAAGCAATTAGCAGCTAGAAGACCAGAGCTGAACCGCTTCCTCCCCGCTCTGCCTATTTGTGACGGTCAAAAGCCTTCAGTTGCCTGTACGGGTAAGCTCTATCCATATTCGATTGTAAGCGACGTCTAGCGGCTCACCTACATAACAGGGTTATGGCGTCGCAACCACCGTTGCATAAGGAGGTAACTAGATCGACCTTTTTTTTTTTTTTGTTGTTGTTGTTGAACTGTACCAAGGTATTTGACGCTATTTCTGTTTGATGTAAGCTAAACGCTATAAGGCCCTGTAGACTTAGAGCAACACCAAAAAGATGAAATGTATTATTGCTTGAAGCGTTTTCGTAATATTCGTTACTAGTTTTCCTTTAACAACGTTTAAAGCTAAGCCGTTTACCACCACTCGAAGAAGTTATTTTCAAACGACTACGAAGTAGTCTCGCAGTTGTGGACACGCGAATAGTTCCTAATCAGTGAGTCTTCTCAAAAGACGGGTTTGGCGATTGCGCGCCTCATTGCCGGAGATACCCCTTGGACAAAGGGACAGAGGTTAGCTGGGCTGCTCTCCTCACTTTTGCCTGATTGATCGAAACCTATCGATTGATTTCGCTCACGTTTTCATACTCAGTCCTAATGTAGTGCTACCGCTGTATCTTATATTGATAAGCGAGAGACGAATTAAAATTGCGCTAGCTGTTCGGGAAGTGCATATTGTCTTCCAGCGCCAAATATCTCGAGTTTTTTATCAAGCTATCTGTGTTAATCAGAATACAATAATGAAAGCGTGTCGTTTTGAAAGTTTGATTTGATTATTGTTTATAACATGAGTTAACAGCAGTAATGGATACATTCCTACATTTTACGATATGTGTAAAAAAGAGTTGAGGGAAGGTAGAGAGCTCACTTCAGTTCAGTCGTTCAGTCGTGTCCGACTCTTCGTGACCCTATCGCCCATATCACGCCACGCTTTCCGGTCTCTCACTATCTTCCTAACATCACATATCTTCATCTGCAGCGCCTCGAAGATGCCATCTAACCATCGCGTTCGCTGCCTACCCCTTCTCCGGTGACCCTCAACCTTTCCCAACATCAAATCTTTCTCCAGCGACTCCTCTCTTCTCATCAGAAGACTAAAGTAGCTGAGCTTTAACTTTAGAATTTGACCCTCCAATGAGCATTCAGGGTTTATGGTCGACAATATCGACTGATTTGATCTTCTGGCAGTCCAAGGAACTCGCAACAGTCTCCGCCAGCCCCACAATTCAAACGCGTCAATTCTTCGGCGGTCAGCCTTCTTCACAGTCCAACTCTCGCCTCCATACATCACAATTGGAAATACCATAGCACGAGTTATACGGATCTTGGCTGGCAGTCTAATGTCTCTGCTCTTTACTATGCGGTCAAGGCTAGCTATGGTTTTCTTTCCCAGAAGCAGGCGTCTCCTAATTTCATGGCTGCAGTCTCCTTCAGGGGTAATCTTGGAGCCCAAGAAGAGAAAATCTGTCACAGCTTCCACTTCTTGTCCCTTGATGCTCCAGGACTTGACAGGGCAAGACGCCATGATCTTTGTCTTTTATGTTCAGTTTAAGCTCAAACTTCTCACTCTCTTCTTGTACGCGCATCAGAAGTCTTTTGAGTTCCACTTCACTTTCTGCCAATAAAGTGGTATGATTCGCATATCTAAGGTTGTTGGTACGTTTTCCAGCAATCTTCACTCAAGCTGAAGACTCGTCCAGACCGGCCTTCCTCATGATGCACTCTGCATATAGGTTAAATAGGCAGGGCGACAGTATGCAGCCTTGTCTCACTCCTTTCTCGATCGGAAACCAATCAGTAAGACCATGCCCAGTTCTGACTGTGGCCTCTTGCCCTTCACACAGGTTCCTGAGGAGACAGATGAGGTGAATTGGAACTCCCATCTCTTGGAGAGCTTGCCACAATCTGCTGTGATCTACGCAGTCAAAGGCTTTCGCATAATCAATAAAGCAGAAGTAGATGGGTTTCTGGAACTCTCTTGCCTTTTCCATGATCCAGCGAAGGTTGGCAATTTGGTCTCTAGTTCCTCTGCCCTTGCGAAACCCAGCCTGCACGTCCGGAAGCTCCCGATCCACATACTGCTGCAGCCTACCTTGGAGGATTTTCAACATCACCTTGCTAGCATGCGAAATAAGCGCGATCGTGCGGTAGTTGGAACAATCTTTGGCACTGTCTTTCTTTGGAATGGGGATGTAAACTGACCTCCTCCAATCCTGTGGCCACTGCAGGGTATTCCAAATTTGCTGACATAATGTATACAGAACGTTAACAGCGTCATGGTTGAGGTTTTGAAGCAACTCAGCTGGAATGCCATCAATTCCGCTAGCTTTGTTCTTAGCAAGGCTGGCTAAGACCCATTCAACTTCACTCTTCAGGATGCCCGGCTCGAGATCAGTAATCACAACCATCTTATGTTGGGTTTGCACATCTGAGTCTTTCTTGTACAGTTCTTCTGTGTATTCCTGCCACCTCTTCTTTATCTCTGAGGCTTCAGTGAGGTCCTTGCCTCGTTTGTCCTTTATCACATCCAGCTTAGCACAGAAGTTTCCTTTGATAGCTTTGATTGTCTTATACAGAGCTCTTGTGTTCCTCAATTGGCTGTTGTCCTCAACTGCTTGACACTGTATGTTGAGGGAGGCATTCGTATCTCTCCTTGCTATTTTCTGAAAATATGCACTGAGAACCTTGTATCTTTCTCTTTCCCCCATAACTTTTGCCATCCTCCTTTCCTCAGCTATTTGCAAAGCCTCTTCAGATAACCAGTTTGCTTTCTTGCATTTTTTTTGTTGTGGAACTACCTTAGTAGCAACTTCTTGTATTGTATCACGAACATCAGTCCACATCTCTTCAGGCTCTCTGTCTTCTAGATCTAATTTTTGAAATCGATTCCTCACTTCCACAGCATAATCTGATGGAATTTTATCCCGATCATACCTGAAAGGCCTTCTAGTTTTCTGCGTTCTCCTCAATCGAAGCTTAAATCTGGCAACAAGAAGCTGATGATCGGCGCCACAATCGGCCCCAGGCCTTATTTTTACTCCTTGTATAGCGCTTCTCCATCTCTGCCGGCAAAGAATACAATCAATCTGATTCCTGTACAGATCGTCTGGTGAAGTCCATGTGTATAGGCGCCTCTTGTGTTGCTGAAAATGAGTATTCGCTATGGTCAGGTTGTTTTCGTGACAAAACTCTACTAGCCTCTGCCCAGCTTCATTTGGATCACCAAGACCGAACTTGCCTGTAATTCCGGATATTTCTTCACTCCCCACCTTAGCATTCCAGTCACCTATTAGAAAAAGGACGTCTGATGATGGAGTGCGGTCTAAAAGGCATTGCAGGTCAGCATAAAATCTTTCAACGCCAGTTTCTTCAGCAGTAGTGGTTGGTGCATAGACTTGGATAACTGTTATGTTGAAAGGGTGACTTTGGATCCGAAGTGAAATCATTCGGTCGTTTTTGGGGTTGTACCCTAGCACTGCTTTGCCCATTCTTCTGTTTACTATGAGAGCGACCACCCCATTCCTTCTCCTGGATTCGTGCCCACAATAAAAGACGTAATGGTCGCCGGAATTAAATTCTCCCATTACGGTCCACTTGAGCTCACTGATGCCCAAGATATCAATGTTCAATATGTCCATTTCTCGCTTGACGACATCCAGTTTACCATGCGTCATATATCTTACATTCCATGTTGCTATTTCATATATCTCCTTGCAACATCGAACTTTCGCTCGCTTCCCGACACATCCACAACTGAGCCTCCTTTTGGCTTTAGCCCAGCGGCTTCATTCGTCCTGGAGCTACTAGGAATCGCCGTTTGTTCATTCCCAGTAACATGTGGGACGCCTTCCAACCTGGGGGGCTTATCTTCCGGCGCCATATCATTAATGGTATTGTGACTGGCCATAGGGTTTTCTTGGCAGGAAATACTGGAGTGAGTTGCCATTACCTTCTCCAGTAAATCACATTTTATCAGAACTCTCTGCCGTGACCTGTCTATCTAGGGTGGCCCTACACAGCCGAGCTCATGGCTTCATCGAGTTTCGAAAGCCCCTCCTCCACGACAAGGCAGTGATCCATGAAGGGGCTACTTGTTGCATTTCCTTTACAGCACTCTTGCATATATTTCTTCAGAAAGCCCAAACCTTGATTCAAGCAATCGCGGTAGAAAACGCTTGCAGTTCCTTCCACATCTGTCTTCAGCGGGTTTGGCTGATAACGGTCTCTAATGGATTCATCAACCGAGGAGACTTCCTAAACGCCTTTCGAGAGAACCGAAAACCGGTTTCTCATTGGCGGCAATTAACGGAGTAGTTATAGTAAATTGAACGAGGCGATATATTCAAATTACCGGAGTTTTGGTTAATGAAATGAAAATTCATTTTAGAATTATGTTTTCGAGGATCGCATCCTTTCGATGTCGTCAGCAAGGGGACGCGTGCCCGAAGCCGTTCACAACCTGTCACACCGATCTGCCCTCTGCTGGTGTCGACAGCTCGCAACGAACAATTAAAAAAAAAAATGTTCAAAGGAAACGGCGGGCTAGTTTGAACTACATCGCACAAGGACACGATTTTAAGCCATTGTCTTATTTATTTAAGCAGAAATGCCTTTTAGGGCTTGCGCGGCAGTTTTGCAAGGCAAGAGCGTAAATTGCTGGGCAAGTTGGTTCATAATGCTTACAAAGGTGGAACTAGCAAATACGAACGCGGGCAAGGCAGAGGAAGTACAGAGGTGTAGTGCGTGTACCTCCTCTCTCTTTCCCGCGTTTGTCTTCGCTCTTTCCACTTTTTTTTTTCTGCGAGGTAACTCCTCTGTGCTAACTCTGCAAGTTCTCCCAGGCTATACAGTAGAAATCATCCATGTGGATTCATTGTCAAATGAAATCCAACGAAACAGTTGACTAAATTGAAATGTGTTCTCATCAGGCACCAAATACGTGATTGAGGAGACATGCAGGAAGAGTTGTCACAAATTACAACTTGACAGAGTGTCATTCCATCCAAACGGCAAGTAGAACAGAACCGCCAATTAGGGGTGTATGCAACGTGAGATTATATTATACCGTGATTTACATGTGCCTTTCAAAAAGAGAAAAACAATTTAGCAGCATTATTACACAGCCAAATACGGATGTCAGCAAAAGAACCTGCGGAGCAAAATAAAGTAAGTGACGTCATGATAGAGCAAGACATTTCCGTCTTTGCTGAATAACTAGTAACAAGGTCAAAACAAAGGAGTGTACGAATATTGCTGAAACATTTGATAAAAGAATATGCACCAAGCTTGATATTTACCTAGTTCAGAAAGCAGCACGATGTTGCATTGGAATCATAGTGTTCAATCGGATTTTTTTTTTTTTGGGGGGGGGGGGTCGGTTCGATTTTAGGTTCACAATTTTCGTGTTAAGTACCAGGTTAGACTCTGGAGCTATACTCTGTTCCAGTTCGAACCAATTCGAGCTTATTCGAATCAATTCAAACGAGTTCAGCCGGTTTCAGGACACAACCACGGAGACGCTGATTAGATAACGTCTGTAGGTTAAATAAAAGAACAGAAACAAAATTGGTTTCATGTGAGGCATTTCATCTTGGCCCGCTCTGATATGCTGTCCTTGGCAAAAGGTATAGTAATAATATATAACTAGGGCTACAGATTAAAATGAAATAAAAAAAAAAATCCCTTAACATTAGACACGTGAATATATTCGAAAATTTCGAATAGTGAAATGAATATACGCGTATTTGTTTTTTTTTTTAGTTTAGATAGTTTAGAGCGTTTAACAACCCAGTGCGACTCAGGCTACGAAATACACTGAAGTGGAAGGCTACAGACATTTCGACCATTTGGGGTTCTTTAACGTGCACTGACATTGCACATGGGCGCCTTGTGTTTCATCTCCGCCGAAACACGGCCGTCGTACCCGGTACTCAACCCACGTTCTTGCTATCAGCAATCGAGCACCCATATAATTGTTCGAACGAAGCAAAGTGTGTATTTTGGAAATTATTCGAACCGAATGGGAAAATGCTACGGACTTTTCGAATGCTTTCCGGAGGGTCGGCGCTACACTGGGTGTTTTCTTTAACTTCTTACAGATCGTTATGTTAAACCTTGCGTGAGATAACGTTGGTGCAGTCTGTGCAGGTAGATTGTACGTCAAAGCGGACATTATAGGTACGTGATAGATCTCAGTCCTGAAACGATTAACTAAAATTAACTAACCAACTTTCTTATTAATTGCAGGGCCAACATTAGATTAAGAAAATGAAGAGTGTCAACGTAGTAGCTGAGTATCGTTTCGAACCTTGCTTTATTGGCAATGCATTTCGAAATATTTAACGTCAAAAATACACATATTTTAAGCTCGTAAGGTTGCCTTCCCGCCGTTTACAGTTTTTTTTTTAATTTTCTTTTTTATGGCTCGCCGGGCATAGTATTGGCGTGGAAATCACGCTAAATGCTTCTACGGCATAAAATGGTCAAATGATGTCTGTATTTGTTGTATTACAAATGCAAAAGACGCTATTATAAAAAAGTTCATTGCGGGAAGCCATCTTCACGCGCTCAGAAATGCCCGTTTTTTACTAAATATTTCGAACTACACTGTGATAAAGAAGATATGAAAACTGGACCCGGCTTTTATGTTGATGTTTGATGTTGATGTTGTTTTATGTTGATCTTGATGTAAAGTGCGCCTTCGGAATCCAGTTTATTAGTTAAATTTAGTTAATTAATCGTTTCATCACAGTGCTTTATTACAATCATAATGTTCGCTTTAACATCATCATCAGCTGGACTATACCCATTGCAGGGCGAAGGCCTCTCCCCATTTTTCTCTAATTAACCCGGTCCTTTGATAGCTGCATCCACTTGACCCCTGCGAACTTCTTAGCCTCATCCGCCCACCTAATTTTCTGCCGCCCCCTGCTGCGCTTTCCTTCCCTTGGAATCCAGTTTGTTACCCTAAGCGACCATCGGTTATCCTCTCTTCTAACTACTTGTCCTGCCCATGCATATTTCTTGCCACCCCGTAACAATACATAAAAATGAATTAGTGGAACGAAAAGGTTCTGTCGCGTCTACTATTAAGGGGGAGCTAGCGCGTCCCCCTAATTTTTCATTCGACTTCGTGGACTGCTTCAGAAACAGTGCTCACACCGGGGCTGCGTATACATCATCCTGCAGCTGTCATTAGGCGGGGGATATGAATGGTTCAGCGTACGCGGTCCTTTTATGCCGCAGCTTTCATAATGATCATGGCCTCTAGGACCGGACGGCAAGCGCAAAACGTCGGCGAGTTTAGCCACCTTGTCTTGATTTCCAATCTCGGAGGCCATGGTCCATACGTGCTATCGCTCGTCTCATGTCTTAGTGTGCGGCCCTAGCTTATTATCTTTCATCGATACGATAATTTAAACTTTCTACGCGTTTCACGTTCATAGAGTTCACAAATTGAATTCGCGTTGCGGCCCGTTAGTGGAGATTAATAGTGTTTCGTTCTTTAACAGCTATAGTTTTTTAACTCGACAAGTTACCAACGTACCGCAGAGCCACCGCTGGCGCTTGCATGCTTCACACTGTTGTTTGTTTTGTAAGACTATTCGCAAAACACCAGAATATTAGTATAAATATTTAATTCATGATCAATCCGTATTGGATTAGGCCGGGAAGCCGCATTGATAACATTTGGTTCGGTAGCAGAGGTACATTATCCTTATTCGGGCGGCTCGTGTTACAGCGCGCAAGTTCTGAATCCCGCAGTCGCGGCGGCCGTATTTTGACGGAGGAGAAAAGCAAAGCGCCCGTGTGCTGTGCGATGTCAGCACACGTTAAAGAACCCCAGGTGGTCGAAATTTCCGGAGCCCTCCTCTATACGGCGCCTCTCATAGCCTGAGTCGTTTTGGGGCGTTAAAACACGCAAGCTAAACTAATCTATAGAGTACCCAAAGTAATCAGGACGATAATGAGAATGGCAGTAGTGCAGAACAGTCAGGCGTTTTGCTAGTACTGAAAAACGAAGCTATCAAGGCGTTATATCCATACCAATTAGACAGACAAGACCTGGGCATTTCCTTCTTTCCACACGTCTGACGCAAGTCACGCAACAGAGGTGGTCGGTGTTTCCGCTGTGGAGGTTACGGCTAAAGAGTGGGTGTAATTCGCAGACCATCAATGGCTACTGTACCGCAGAAGCTGATATTATTATAAGCAGCTAACATTGTTTCATCTTGGCAAGAGAAAAGAAGCAGGCCATTGCTTCTCGCGGCGTGCAATTAAAAAAAAAAAAAGAAAAGAAAAGAAATTAACACCCGCGCTCATTTCTCCATCAGACTCGGGAAAAAATAAAATCGCAGCCGCTGGTTTACTCAGACTTCTGTGACTTTCGCCGAGGATAAAAATTCTCTTTGACACATATTTCTTCCTTCACTGGGAATACAATGGGGAGGCAGGACGGCATCGAAGTATGCAAGCAACTGTCGTTTTCTTAGCAGGCGAATCACCCTGACAGCGCCAAAGTGAAGAAAAAAAAAAAAAGAACTGCAACTTATGATGACAAAAAAAAAAAAAAAAAAGAAAACAAGAGTGCACGAACCACGAAAACCCGTGCACGGAGTAGACATGCGCGCTGGTAATCGCGCAACACCAGCAACAAGACAAACATAAGTGACCTTAAAAACAGTTCCTTCATCCGAAATTGAGAGACATGCCCTTCTAACGTAAATGCATGACCTCCTTCACAAATGCTGTATTTCGAAATAAAGTAAGCAAGTTAATTTTTTAAGCACGAGGACGCTCGAAGAGCTAATAATCTGATGTTCCATAATTGTTCCGCTGCTTGCTTCCAAAAATAAAAACCAGCTGCTCTCAAAGAACACCTGAAAGAAGTGATGCCTTGTTTGGGCATACAGCCACTCACTTCGCTGTGTACCTCAAAAGGAAAGTTGTGTCGTAACAGTAACAGCTCACCCAATCATCTGCGCTTGTGAATCTCACCTATCAGGGACGCTACTGCAAAACCTAAAGTTAAGAATCAGTACACGCATGTGTTCATGCAATGACATGTCACAAACTGGTAGAATTAAGCACGCGCTGTCGCAATCTTAATCAAAAAGTGCATGTCTACGGCTTTGCAACTAACCAGATGTATGACAAGTAGATATGTCATTGGAAGACATGTAGCAGCGTTTCTGAGAGCTAATATAGGAACTCTGTTTCAACGGAAGCGCTAATACATTTATTAAAAACGATGAGCGTTTTCGTCATTGCCACTGCGCATACTTTTTTTTTTTCGACAGGCTTATTGCAAGGCCCCTGCAAAACTCAAACGCAGAAAAGATCAAACAGAAGCGCCCGCAAACTAGATTGCAAACAAACCACAGAAGGAAAATATACTCACGTGTTTTGTATATCCAAACTACACAGCACAGCCAACGGGTGAAAACGGTGGACGCTGTTGCATTTCGCCCCCAATTTCACAATTATCCCAGGACACTTTTGAGGCCACAAACACTAAAAATACTAAACACTAGGTGCTGCACATGACACAATTCACAACACGGTACTTCTTTGATGCACTTGATTTCGAATAGTCTACTCATTCCAGCAGCCCACGCTACCTGAGGTCGTATGGCAGATGCTGGTGTGGGCAGGCTCTTTACTATCAAATGCTTGTACCATACGGGTATTACCTGGAGACCTCCGTACTTGTATACTCTCACCAGGGAGGCGGCGAATGAATCGGAGCCCATAAAATATTCTCCGCTTCTTCGCTTTCATAACCACTCACTCGCACACAACGCATCGCTTCCTTCCGTTGGCGGGAACTAGTCCTATAACGCGTCATTGCTCCGTCACTCGGTCGCTCGCAGTCAGAAAATGAGCGCCAAAATATTCTGTCAAGTGACCCCTAGAGAACCATTGAACATTCATTTGTCGAGGACAAGAAAAGACTGGCGCACAAAGCTTTCCGGAATAAAAAAGAGCACTAAATAAAAGCGTACATGCACGAAAAGACACATACGACCGCTAAAAAAATGTCGGCAAGCTAGGTGATAGGTGACGACGTGATTCCGAGGCTCCATTTTTCCCTGCCACCGTTTTTTGACGAATGGCAGTCCAGTCCTCCCTTGTCTAGGTGGCAATGGTTAGATGAGATGAAACGGGGGAAAGGTTGGGGAAGATCAGCTAGATGCAGATCTGTTGAAGAGCGGTGGAGGAATCGTGCTAGAAAAACGTGCCATCCTGTATTTGCAATGCCTCATGACCTCGAGAGTACCGGATTCTTGGAAGAATGCTAACATTGCCTTAATGCATGAGAATGCGGGCGCCAACCACTTGAATTACGACAGGCCTGTCAGCTTACTGTCAGTTACGTACAAGTTAACTGACAGGTGAGGTACAAGGTGCTCACTAAGGTAATCGCTAATAAGATCAATATAACCTTAAACCTCAATCAACCAAAGTACTGAAGGAAATTAGGCTATTAGACTATGTATAGATTAGTTAGGGATAAATTAGTGAATTATACCTCAGTAATCTACGATACATCAGTAGCATTGCCTTTGTAAGTAAATGCAAGAATTGCGAAGAATGAATAGTGACCTAGATGGGCAAAGCAGAACAGTAGTTCTAAGATTGATACTCACAAGACTAAATCGTTGTTTAAAAGCCTCAATAGGAATATCAGTTTAGGATAGATAGCATAGAGCTGGGAGTGGTAAGGGAATAATCTACTTTGGGCAGGTATTAGCCGTAGATCCGGATCGCGAAATCGAAACAACTGGGAGAATGAAATGGGGATGGAGCGCATTTGGCAAGTACTCGCAGATCATGGCTAGCTGCTTAATAGTATCTCTCAATGGGAAAGCGTATAATAGCTGTATCTGAGCGATACTCAAGCATGGGGCACAAACATGGAAGCGAACAAAACGGGTTCTTACGTAAACTGAGGACAACGCATCGTACTATGGAAAGGAAGATGATAGGTAAACATTAAGAGATCCGGGTTTGGTTTGGTTTGGTTTGGTTTGGTTTGGTTTGGTTTGGTTTGGTTTGTGAAGTGTAACTTTCAAAGCGACTCAGGCTATATGAAAGACGCCTTTGTGGAGGTCACCGGAAATTTCGACCACCCGGGGTTCTTAAACGTGCACTGACATCGCAAAGCATACGGACGCCTTGCTTTTTGCCTCCATGGAAAAACGGCCGCCGCGGCCGGAGTTCGATCTCGCATCCTTGCGCAAAGCAGTCGAGCACCCTAACCACTGCACCTCAACGGCGGGGCAAATAACGTCAAGAGAGAGGAAGCGCGCAGAATAGGTTGGGGAACAAACGCGAGCTAGACATCCTATTCGAAATCAAGAAGACGAAATTGACATGGACAAGGTACGTAGTGCGAAGGCAAGAAAACC
This sequence comes from Amblyomma maculatum, assembly GCF_055883805.1. Classification (NCBI taxonomy): domain Eukaryota; kingdom Metazoa; phylum Arthropoda; class Arachnida; order Ixodida; family Ixodidae; genus Amblyomma; species Amblyomma maculatum. The sequence goes on from NC_139344.1 coordinate 389,942,189, forward strand.
GACGGTCGCTCAGAGTAACAGACTGCATTCATATAGAAGCCACGCTGAGCAGGAGGCAGCAGAAAATTTTCCGAGCAGAGGAAATTGGATATGGATTCAGATGGCACAGGGCCACTTTAGGAGAAGGGTGAAAGAGAGACCTTTGCCCTACAGTGGATGTAGCCATGATGATGATGATGAATCGCATGTACGCCGATATGGACCTTCCTTCTTTTAACTTTATACAGTCTGCATTTTATTCCCCCCATATCAACTTATGCGTTATGGCAAACTTCTCGAATAAAAATAAAATAGAAAAAGATATGAATCTGCAAGGAGAGAAGCCGGCGCGATCTACTAACGCTGTCGCATAATACCCTTACAGAAAAACTTCACTGTTCCCGAGTTTTAATTAATGTTATTTATCACCTTTTACTGAAGATGTCTAAATAATTTACCTCTAAAATAATACAACATAATATCGAATAAGGAAGGGGGTAATTTCAAAAAGGTAAGAATTGATTGCGTCTTCTCGAAAGAACAGCATAAATATGCATTAGTATCTATGCGCATGTAGTAGGAGGAGGACGTGGTAGATATTGTGCTGGAGAAAGCAACAACAATATGCAGCATATATATACGATGTTAGATAATTACAAAATTATTCATTTATTAAATAAGCTGATCCGGAGAGTGGCAAGATACTTCAAACAACATCATCGACAGCGATGCTCGATAGACTGAAAGATTTTCCGATACCAATACATGATACAGAACCGAAATCGATTTTCGATACAGATGCCGGATACTGTATCATCGATACTTTGATACATCACTAATATATCGAATCCAATAAAGTTCGTATTATAGTAAGCGATGTTTGTATCATTGAAATCCCGCTATAATAAAGCTAGTAATATGATTAAGGAAGTTAGGAAATTTGTGCCATGCTTCCTGGAACCCTCAGTGTATTCCTATATCGCAGCTTTTCTGAAAGGCCTTAACCGAATCCGATAGCATGGATTTAATAAAGCTCCGCTGTCTGCACTGCTGGCCTTATTAAAATTTCAGATTGAACCGAAATCATGGTTACATTGAAGCTTCCATAAGCATCCCAGCAAAAATTCCTTAACTGAATTTTTCATACGAACCATTCTGTGAGCACTTGGCTGCATATAAATAAATATGAAAGTTTTTCTGTTTCTTGACATATTATACTATATATACGTTATTTATCCGGTGGCATCTGTGTTTGTTCTGTGCTAAAAGGTGCTAAAAGGTGCAAGCAGCGTGCGCTTGGTGAACCAAAGTTGTTTTTCCAGAAGGGCGATGATAAACTATTCAAGCTGCGTACGAGTATTTCTGTTATTGGCTGGAATAAAAACAACAAAGCGAAATGGCTGAACATTTTTATTTTGTTATAGCAGATTTGATCGCCTAGTCCTATCTTTTAAACCATCAATCTTGTTCTGAAGAGAACACACAGTCTTTTCAAGGGTACTTAAAAAAGGGAATTGCGCTAAAAAAAGAGACACGGACGAGGAGAGGACATGGACGGGCGCAAACTCGCGACTGATTTTATTCAGAAAGAACACAAATATATATATACCTTGAAGCTTATCCAATCAATGCCTAAGCGCACATGCCATGAAAGTTCTCTCTTTCTTATACAATTTGATACTAGAATCGCTTACGCATTCATCACCTGACTTATCAATGAAAAAAGCCTCTGCGAGTTCACGTGCTACCTGGTTACGACTGCGCCTTAAGATTTTGGTTCTAGCCAGCAAAGGCTGGCATGCTTTATCAGGCGTAGCCAAAGGGCATGCGCCGCAATGTAAGGGCAAATTTGACCCTTTTCCGTTATTCATAGAGAGCTGATGTTCCCTTAGTCGTTCATTTATACAACGGCCCGTCTGGCCGATGTAAACTTTTCCGCAAGTCAGGGGGATCTCATATACAGCCCCAACAGAGCACCTGACAAACTGAGTGGCGTGACGTTTCGTGCAGTCTCGCACGCATTCCTCACCGGAGACAATCCGGGGGCACAAAGAGGCCAACTTGCGCGGGGCAGAAAATACCACCGGCACACCGTAGCGATTGGCTACATTCTTCAGGTTGTGGGACACCCTATGGATATAGGGGACAACCGCCGGTCTGGTCTTCGGTTGACCGCCACCTTCTTGAGGTGTTCTAGCATTAAAACTTTGCAGAAGCTTCTCTGCCACAGCAGCCACGACTGAAACAGGGAAACCAGCTTTCTCTAACCTGCCAACCTGATTGGTGAGGCTGTCGTTTACCAGATGAACACATCATTTCTGCAAGGCTTCTTTCAGGCACAGCATAACAATGGCGCGTTTTACCGTCTTAGAATGAGAAGATTCAAACGGCAACAGGTCTTTCCGGGCTCGTGGTGAATACATCCAACATGTGTGATCTGGTGCTAAAGTGATGTTAATATCTAAAAACTGTAATCTATCTTCTTCAGGTAATTCGTAGGTGAAGGTTAGACCTCTCCCGTGTCGTTTAAAGACAGATAACGTCTCTTGCACGGTGAACGTGTGTGTCAAACCGGGTTGCTTTTTAAAAATCACCAAATAATCGTCCACGTATCTAAAAACTTTAAGAACTATCTTGTCGTCTAAATAGCACACCAGATCACGATCAATGCTGGCCAAGAAAATGTTAGCCAATACAGGTGCCACACAAGACCCTATGCAAATGCCCTGACGTTGAACATGAAAATGATTGTCAAAAGTTACAAAGGTGGAGTCAAGATAAAACTCTAGTAGCTTCATGAAATTGTCCAGGGTTAGGCCGCTGGTGTTCTGAAAATCTACGACACCATTATCGTCGATGCAAGACTTAACTGCACAAAATAGGGCATCATGCGGTATAGAAAAGAACAGGTTCTCTATGTCAAAAGATACAGCGTAACCTAAAGATGAGGAACCCTGTAGGAAAGAGACCACATCACCTGAATTCTTTACAACAAAAGGGTCTTGTATAACTAAATTCTTTAAACACTTCTGGAGGAAAGAGCTAATTTCCCGTTGCCACGTATCCCTTTCACTCACAATGCACCGGAACGGCTTGTCATATTTGTGCGTCTTCACGGTAAAAAACAGTTCTAGGCTATTGCGCTTACAGTTGTTAACGGCTCTTGACAGTCTATCTAAAGCCAAGTCCTTGCATAGTTCTATGGCTTGAGCCTTTACCTTGGCTGTCTTCACGTTTTTGGTAATGAAGTTCCTTCTGACGGCGTCAACGGCCTTGTCGTGAAACAGTCCCGCTGGTAGCACGGCAAATCCTCTCTCCTTGTCTGCCTGCAGAAGCATCAGCTGATGATCCCTGAAGAAGGATACGACTTCTTCGGCGTCCTTTTCCACAGTTGACTGTCTTCGGCCCGCAGATACTTGAGGCTTGGTGGCCGTCCGCAGCAGGCAATCAACCCCATCCAGAAGACACCTTTCACGGTCTTCTTCACTAGCTTTGCGCGCCACTTGTCGATTCAACGACAACAACTCGTGCGCTGGCACATTAGGCTTCATGCTGAACTTCGGGCCTTTCTTTAGCACATCGGCTATCTTGGGTGGTAGTTCCGTGTCGGCCAGCAGAGAAATCGCACAGCCAAGACTTTTTTCCCTAGGCCTGCCTTTCGGAAGGCGCAGCAAAAGGCACTTCCACCAAAATTCGACCGCTTGGGAAGTCTGTCGCCGATAGCACTGTAACCTGGCTTCACCTATCCACCCGGAGTCTGTGCTAAAGGCGAGCAAACGCAGCCAGTGATTCAAAAGTCTGATTTGGCGCCATAGCTCCGATCTCAATATCTTGCAGAGGCGCTTGTTTCCCTGTTTCAGTCGTGGCTGCTGTGGCAGAGAAGCTTCTGCAAAGTTTTAATGCTAGAACACCTCAAGAAGGTGGCGGTCAACCGAAGACCAGACCGGCGGTTGTCCCCTATATCCATAGGGTGTCCCACAACCTGAAGAATGTAGCCAATCGCTACGGTGTGCCGGTGGTATTTTCTGCCCCGCGCAAGTTGGCCTCTTTGTGCCCCCGGATTGTCTCCGGTGAGGAATGCGTGCGAGACTGCACGAAACGTCACGCCACTCAGTTTGTCAGGTGCTCAGTTGGGGCTGTATATGAGATCCCCCTGACTTGCGGAAAAGTTTACATCGGCCAGACGGGCCGTTGTATAAATGAACGACTAAGGGAACATCAGCTCTCTATGAATAACGGAAAAGGGTCAAATTTGCCCTTACATTGCGGCGCATGCCCTTTGGCTACGCCTGATAAAGCATGCCAGCCTTTGCTGGCTAGAACCAAAATCTTAAGGCGCAGTCGTAACCAGGTAGCACGTGAACTCGCAGAGGCTTTTTTCATTGATAAGTCAGGTGATGAATGCGTAAGCGATTCTAGTATCAAATTGTATAAGAAAGAGAGAACTTTCATGGCATGTGCGCTTAGGCATTGATTGGATAAGCTTCAAGGTATATATATATTTGTGTTCTTTCTGAATAAAATCAGTCGCGAGTTTGCGCCCGTCCATGTCCTCTCCTCGTCCGTGTCTCTTTTTTTAGCGCAATTCCCTTTTTTAAGTATGTATGACCGACTAGCCCAACAACGTGCTCTCTTAAATTACTTTTCAAGGGTGTCTATTAGCGTTATTTGTTTTCAATTGTCAAAATTTTGGAGAACAGGTCATTTACTGTTTTTTTGAATATTAACCTACTGCTCCTAGAGGCTGATATTCCTGATGGTATTCTTCTCTGACGGACCACCAACTGCTCGAACAACTCACGAGTGTCTAATTCGTCAGGATCAAGGCTCAACTCCACGTCTCCACAGATCAACAATTCGCACGCGCAAAATATATCAGAAGCAATTTCTAAGTACTTTTGTGGCTACAGCAAAACCAAAAAGAACAGGTAATCACTCTTCAAGGTACACTAGTAGCTACAAACCCGCACAAGGCAGAAGAAGGGTCTATTAGGCAACATGCCCATTTTCGATGCGCCGTGCCCACAGGCATAACAGTGTGGCAGTGGAACTGCCGCGGCTTCGTCAAGAAGAAGGCAGTCGTCCAGCAGTACATCGAGCACGCGGCTCGCAAGCCCGACGTGCTCCTCCTCCAAGAAACACTAACGGACAAGCCGTCCCTTCCCGGCTACAGGGTGCACGCGGGCCCGCCCGACGGCAGAGGCCTGTGCACCCTGGTCAGGAAGGGACTCACCTTCGTCGAACACCGGCTAAGCAATGTCAGGATTGAACACACGCTCACCGAACTCATACCGACCAAGCAAAGAAAAAACAGCATCTTCATTTTGAACATCTACAGTAACCCATCGCGGAGACTCCAGAGGTTCAAAGCCATTCTTAACAAGGCAAGCACGACGGCCGGCCAGAGCACGCTGATCGCATGCGGCGACTTTAATGCGATGGATCCGGCGTGGGACTACGTCAAAAGTAATGCGAAAGGCAGAAACCTGTCCCAAGACGCGGCGGAACTCGACTATGCCCTCATAACCGACCCGGCTTACCCAACGAGAATTGGCAACTCCGTGTCCCGAGATACCAGCCCCGACCTCACGTTCGTCAAGAACAACGAACCGATCACGATCACGTGGAGGAACACGGGGGTGGACCTCGGTAGCGACCCCATGATATTGGAAATCGTCATACCGGAGCAGAGCAGTACCAAAGTCAGGAAACATACGTGGATCGATTGGTCTGCTTTCAAAGATAACAGAAATCAGGAAGCGGAAGAGACCGAAATCGACTACATCGACGCGTGGACCAAGATCCTCCAAGATGTTCGAAACTCAACCAAAGACATAGTAACAGACTTCGAAACGAACAGAATGGATAGCCGACTGGCCCACCTTATCGAGGCCAAGCAGTCCATTCTCAACAGATGGAAACAACAACGCCTTAATCGTAGGCTACGAAAGAAAGTCGCAGAACTCAATCGAGGACCACTGTCGAACGCTATGTGCGCAACAGTGGAACGAGATATGCAACGCTACCGACGGCCAGATGCACAATGGGAAAACATGGAACTTGCTGAAGCATCTGCTCGACGAAACTAAGACTAAGTCACGCCAAAGGGACCGACTGGCGAAACTCATCCATCGAGAAGTCACTAAACACGGCGCCGATAAGGTGACGAAACGCATCAGCGACAGATACCTGCCGACTACGCCCACGGAGTGCCATGGGCCGTACGGGGGGCTGCCCAACGCCCGTCTCGACAGAGATATAGACGTAGAAGAAGTTCGCACGGCACTGCAGGACCTCAACAACAGGTCGGCGGCCGGGCTGGACCGCATCACCAACAAGGCGCTTAAGAACCTCGACGACAAATCCATAGAAAGCCTCGCGAGTTATTACAACAAATGCTGGAAAACGGGAACGCTGCCGACGCAGTGGAAGAAGGCCAAGATCATCCTAATCCCCAAGCCGGGCAAGCCATCCGACACGGATAACCTCCGACCTATATCGCTCACATCTTTCGTGGGCAAGGTGTTGGAGCACGTCCTGCTCAACAGGTGGCAAGAATACCTCGAGAAAGAAGATCTCTACCCGGAAACGATCATTGGCTTCAGGCAGCATCTAAGTACCCAAGACGCCATGGTACAGCTCAAGCACCAGATCATCGACGGCAAAACTGGCGACAACAAAGCAGTACTGGGACTCGACCTACAGAGCGCCTTCGACAAGGTGAAGCACTCAGCGATCCTATCCCAAGTCTCGAAACTCAACATGGGAGAGAGATCATACAATTACATCAAAGACTTCCTCACGGACAGAACGGCCGAGCTCAGAGCGGGGGACCTCCAAGCACAGGAGAAGAAGCTGGGAAGCACAGGCACACCTCAGGGATCGGTCATCTCGCCGGTGCTTTTCAATCTCGTGATGATAGGAAGTCCGACATACGATATACGCGGACGACATAACGCTGTGGGTGGAATGGGGCAGCGATGCCCACATCGAATCCACCCTACAGGCGGCCGTTGATGCGATCGAAGACCAACTCGACGGAACGGGGCTCAGATGCTCGCCGAGCAAGTCGGAGCTCCTCGTCTACCCGCCCGTCAAGCACCGCAAACCTAAGAGCAGCCCGAGAGAGTACGAGGCAATCAAAGTCAAGACCAAAGTGGGAAACGCGATCCCAAGAGTCAACAAAATCAGAGTGTTGGGGATGACGATCGAGACGCACGGCAGAAACGGCGAGACCGTCACCCGGCTCATTGCGAAAGCGGCGAACGCCACGAGACTACTCAAACGAGTCACGAACAAGAAAAGTGGAATGAAGGAAAAGAGCCTGATCAGAATGATCCACTCGTTCGTCATATGTCACGTAGCGTACGTGGCGTCCTACCACAAGTGGAACAAGAGCGAGAGAAACAAGATAGATATACTCATCCGCAGAGCCTACAAGACGGCACTGGGACTGTTCGAAACAACGAGCACCAAACGCCTCCTGCAGCTAGGGGTGCACAACACGCTGGAGGAGATAGCGGAGGCCCAACGTGCCGCACAGCTCGAAAGACTGTCTACGACCAAGGCTGGCCGGAAAATCCTGGACAACCTGGGAATTGGATATCAAGGCAGGGAGCAGACACAGCTCTCCGTCCCCGATGAGATCAGGCGCAACATCAGAGTGGACTCGGTGCCGAAGAACATGCACCCTGAGTATAACAAAGGGAGGAGAGCAGCGAGAGCCAAGGCGCTGATAGACCAGCACGCGGCCGACACACACGCACGCTACGTTGATGCGGCTGAGTATGCCAAGATACACCGGTTCACGACGGTCGTCGTCGACGCGACCGGCACCGTTCGCACGACCGCCAGCACGAGATGCACCAAGGCAGAGCAAGCGGAGGAGGTGGCCATCGCCCTGGCCATCGCCGACCGCGACTACCACACAGAGCTATGCGACTCGAGGCAGGCGGTGAGAAATTACGCCAAAGGCAGGATAGCGAAAGAAGCTGCGCGCATACTGCAGGCAACCAAAAACGACAATGGCAGCAGACAAGTGAGAATCAAGTGGTTCCCGGCGCACGCGGGCGAGGCGTCAGACCGCAACGCCAACCACAACGAGACAGCACACGCCGAGGCGCGCACGCTAACGGACCGCGCCTCGGTCGACTGGCCGCTGTGGTTCAGCACCAAAGACCGAATGACGGACTACAACGAAATAACCAAGGTGTTCCGCCTAGCTCGCAGAACTCTTCCACCCCCTTGCTCGGGGCTCAGTCGAGAGCAAGCCGTTTTATTCAGACAGCTACAGACGGGCTCACTCCCCAGTCCGTTGCTGATGCATAGAATGTATCCCGAGACGCACCCGACAGACAAATGCAGAGTCTGCCGAACGGAGACTGCCGGCTTCGCACACATGCTGTGGAATTGTAACCAGTACCAGGAAGAAGCTAAGTCTGGGAGGATCCCGCCGCAACTGGAAGCAGCCGCAGGGAGCGACAATCAAGAGGAGCAACTCTGGGCCGTCCAGCAGGTCATCAAGGCGCTGGCCCGGCAGGGAACTAGCGAGCCGGCCACGGCGAGCGGGGACCCAGGCCGCGCGGCCGGTGCCCAGAGGACGACGTAGGCCCCGTCCGTAGCGCGCGCGCGCGAGCGCGCGTTCTACTGCAGGCCCCGAATAAACGTTTTACTAATCAATTGCGGGACGCCTTTTAAAACAGGATCTGTTGATGTCACGTGATAATTCGATGGCGGCGCTCCAGTCGTGAAGTTGGTGTGCAGGTCATGGAGATGACGATGCTTCACCAGCGCCAACTGTTGCCAAAAACACGTGTCGACAGCTGGTGTGTCGAAGGTGCCTGGCGATTCGGTTGGAATGTACTAGAACCTGCACAAGGCAGAAGAAGGGCCTGTTAGGCAACATGCCCATTTTGAATGCGCCGTGCCCTCTCTACCATCTACGTGCCCACGATACTCTACGTGCCCATGATACTATCGAAAGATAGTGTCGAAGATTAATGTATCTTCGATACTGCCCATGACAGCTAACTACTCTATCTTTACAGGGCATGCACCGAAAGTAATCACTAAAATATTCAGACAAATGTTTGACTTTAGTCAACCAAAAAAAGAAGGCAGGTTTCGAAAAATGGTTACTCAACAATGGACCACGATCGCATCATAAATCTAATGATTAAGAAATGTTCAATATACGAGTGAAGATGAGATACGTCTGGTGCAAGAGGAAGAGAACCATTGGTAATAAATAGTATACCCCCTCCCCCCATGTAGTACCCACCTTTGGAGGACCTTTAGGGGTAAATCGAATTAATGAATGAATGAATGAATGAATGAATATTTGTAAGCCTAAATCCGGTGAACAAGCATTGTTGCCTGGTATGAGCGGCAAGTAACATGCATGGATTGGGTAACCGCAAAGGTACCCACTTTCTAGAATTTTATATTTTGTGTTGCATAGACCGGAGCAACTGCTTCTGAACTTTCCGACTCCTTCCAAAATGCATTACTTCTTATCTACTACTTATCTGTTTCCTGCCTAGATGCTTTTCATGTTCGATAGTGATATATTGTGCCAATCGGCAACGTATTACACTTCGGGAATAAACGAATGCGTATGAAAATAGTTCGTTACACTTTCAACATTTCTTTGACACCGTTTTTGTAGGACATGCATTTAAAATTTGAGCAGCAAAATGAGGTTTCTTTGGAGATACAGTTACTATTCGCTCATCTGATTTTCCCTTTGATGCGCCAAGACCTCTGCGTGGTACTTTTTAACAGACCCTGCCTGTTCCTTTAACTACAGCTGATACCGTTGTATTCTTGTATTCGAAGAAAATTGTTCTTTCTAGCATTCTGAGTTGACAATGATGGTGCATGTCCATGCATAGCGACGATGTATATATTTTCTCTTGCGCGCGAGTCTAGTTGCTTTATGGTCTACGGACAAGATAGAGACAATAGGAAAGCCCAGTAAACAAAGCTTACCTCAGCTAAGAGGCTGGGACGTGTGCGATAATTCATCGCTGATCGATAGGAATGTACCTATGCAATAGTTGCACCTAACGTTTCAAGAATGCATTTGAAAATGTGCGCGTGTGCGCGCGTGTGTGTGCGTGTGTGCGTGTGTGTGTGTGTGTGTGTGTGCGTGCGTGCGTGCGGTGTGTGTGCGTGTGTGTGTGTGTGTGTGCGTGCGTGTGTGTGTGTGTGTGTGTGTGTGTGTGTGTGTGTGTGTGTGTGTGTGTGTGTGTGTGTGTGCGTGCGTGCGTGCGTGCGTGTGTGTGTGTGTGTGTGTGTGTGTGTGTGTGTGTGTGTGTGTGTGTGTGTGTGTGTGTGTGTGTGTGTGTGTGTGTGTGTGTGTGTGTGTGTGTGTGTGTGTGTGCGTGTGTGTGTGCCCGTGCGCGCGCGCGCGCGTGTGTGTGTGTTTGTGTGTGAATAGGAGTCTTATTTCTTGCTTTCAACCTCAACCGCTGAAAACAAACACTGAACTTAATCTTAAAATTAACAGAATAATGAAGCCAAGTTCCTTATGAAATGATCGTATTGCTAGACGAGCACAGTTGTACTATTCGAAGTATTTCTCCGCTTGTAAGCCATTGCAGGCCCAGGAATCACCACCACTTCGCCGCTTACAAAATTAACATTGCTTGTTATTTATCATCCTCAGATTAAAACAGTGAGTAGGTTTTGTAGATTTATTAGCTACACGCAGCACACTGCCATGAAACTGCGTGTCGCGGAAAAGTATCATGTCCTGGCTACTGGAATAAGCGCCGGTTTTATCGTTGGCATCAACACGCATACCACGTGATACCTAGCCCCTCTCGTCAGCTTGTAAGCCCAAAGATTACATGCTGGTCAGAGATCAGCTTCCATTTTTTTTTTTGGCTGCTTTTTATCTCTACAACCTGCGTTACTTCTTTAATGACGGTGCAAGTGAAGAGCTCCAAGTGTGACAATTTGCACGTTAATTCCTTTAAATGAACAGTCTACACTGGCGAAAACGCCGAGACAGACAGTACCTAATTGAGCTTTGACCGCGCATAGCTGCTACACTAAATCACCTAAAGAAATCAGTAATTTGTTAGTCGAAAATTATACTCGACAAAAATCTTTTGTTCCTAGAAAACGAGAGAAGTCTGCCGAATTTTCAAAATATAGGAACTGAAGAAACCAACTAGATATCCCAAGATATCGTACCTTTCAAAAAAATTTTCAACGTGGGCTTTGAATATAATACTTTATCGAGGGCAGTTGTCAACTTTTACTACAATAAAACAGGTCACTGTTGCACCTTACCCAAGTTGACAACTGAGGAGTACGGCTGAAACAAGCAAAAATATTCCCAATAGCCTCTTTAAATTGCACATGAATGTCTACTGATTTATTCTGAATAAAAATCAAATTAAACGGGGTCGAAGGGACTTACGTGCGATTAATGCGAAATTATTGAAAGCCTGTGGCTTCCTATATTAAATTGTCGGCCGTTTTGTTATCAGTCTAGGCATTTTTGTTGTGCACTCAAGCATGGTAATTTGCTCATTCGTTTGGATTATACTTCGTTTGGATTAAGGTTCTGAAGTCACTTAGGCGATGAGTGACTCCGCATTGGAGGGCTCCGAAAAGTTTTTGAACACCTGGGGTGCTTTAACGTGCACTGACATCGCACAGCACACGGACGCCATGTGTTTTGTCTACATCGAAACGTGGTCCCAGCGGCCGGGATTGAAGCTAGCTCCACCAACTCAGTAGTTGAGGTCATATTAATTAGCATTGTTATTAGTGTTAGAGTGAATTATATTTCTAATTCTAGTCAGTTAGTGAACATGTATAGTGTCAATTGATTATTGGTGTTATGAGCACCGATATATTGTTGTCCTCGGTCACATTTTGGTTGACCTTCCCTTGACCTCGGAGGTCTTTTGATGTTACTCCCTTGGTGATGGCGGATTTTCATTGCGACGGGTTTCTAATATTTCTGGCATCTGAATTTTTCTCTGAGTTGCTTTTATATGCCGACGAGTGCCGCTAGGACCAAGTCTGGGACCTTGCTCGCCCTTTTTCCAGGAATCAAGTAGTCCTCGGCCAAGTCCAACGCCTTCGACACCTTTAAGGACCGGCCACACAGCGAACACGTGGCCCGCTGACACGCGCGCAGCGGGCAAATTGCGAGTCATGTTTTCGTCCATCAATCTGAAGCTCCTGCCAATAAAAGCTCACTACTTCCTCTACGTAGCAGGTAAGCAAGCCACGCGCAAGCTTTCGGATGATGTCACTGTCCGTAAACCACGCGTTTGAAAGCAGTCTAGAACTGACTAACAGGTTCCTATTATGTTCATATATACTATATATTATATTCCTATATACCTGGTAGCTCCTTATGGTTACTCTCGAACTAGGACTGCCTCTTTGCATCCCTGAAAATAAATGTTCCCCTTTAGCATGATGGTCGGTGCTTATCCGCTGTGTCCATACGCTGCGGCTGTCCTCGCCTTGTAGCTTTAACGCGCTGCCGGTGAGCGAGAAGGAAGAGCTCGATCCTAAGAAACTGGGCCATCAGCAAAGCATGTTTCAGAGCTGCTTAAAAAAATGGCCGCAGTTTAATCATGGCTGAAGCAAGCTAATACAGCGATAGCTGGGTTTGGCATCGTATTGCGTGGTTTAGCGTTTGGTTCTGTATTATAATTGTTCAGGCTTCTTAGACGATAATGACACCGTCATAGAAATTTCAATTTTAATCACAACTAAATAACGACAACTAATTCAAGCATATAATTCGCCCAGTGCAATTATACGCGACATAATCTATCCAACGATATAATAAGATGTGGCGTAAAGTTCAATATTTATTACGAACAACTAATTAGCTGTAATTAATTACGATGCGTAATTAGTAAACTCCAATTATGCTCTACACAAGGTATCCGACTATATAACGTTGATCTCTGTACACCTGTACGAGGCATTACCTATGCAACAAGTAACACTTGTGTTGCTACGGTCTGAAGCAAAGGTTTGACATTGAGGCTAGGCTAAAGGTGAGCCGATCGCTCGACTTTTTGCATTCAGTATAGAACTCGCACCCTAAAAGCAAAACGATGGGGATGAAGCCAATATTACCGACAGCCCGCTGTGGTTTCTTGGAGGTTATGCTATTCGGGACTAAACCCGAAGGACGCGGCCGGATTTCGGCGCTGGCAGTCGTGATTCGATGGAGGAGAAATGAAAAAAAAAAAAAAAAAAAAAGAGGACCCCCCCCCCCCCCCCTCCCAATTTTTGCCGGTTTTTAACATAATCTGGCAGCTGACAAGTGTATGCTAAAGAACGTGCGGGAAATGTTACAAAACTCATGTTAAGGTATTAGTAATTACGCGTGAAGCTAGTGCAGGCATGTGAACGGGGATCTGCAAAGAGGGGCCATTTATGTGGCCACGTCACACACTTGAAGGCAGAGCTTAAGTGTCCCCAAAATTTTCGCCTTCATGACACTCCTATTGCTTTCGGAATAAAGTAAGACCCCATTGAAAAGTTCGCTACTGTGAAAGGAAGGTTCTATGCTGATGTTCTACTTAGAAAACATCGTATCTAGTGCTACAGAATTAGAAGTCATATAGTTTTATGGCAAGCTGCGCAGTCATGCGTGCGTAAAAACTGCAAGTAATGATATACTTCTCCAGTTGTGCCCTCTGGCTGCCATGTCTTATGTCCGCTGACCATAAACCGTTGTCTTATCTTTAGGAGACGTCAGATTTCTGAGAAGCCATTAATTGCAGTTATTGACACCTCTCGCAAAACGCTGGCCCGTCGGCGTATTACAGGCGGCACATCTCTATGGTGCACTGTCCAGCCGCGATATGGCGAAGGAAGGGGAAACTAGGGGTAGATGCAGGCGAGAGGGGAACTCTGCTTTGTACGGTGTACAATTTCGCCCAGTGCAGTCATCTCTGTTGACAGCACTACAACGTTCTATTGCGGCAATAAAAGCTGCCGCTATGCGACGATGGCGATTAAGTCGATCACACCACGACCTGCAAATAAAGAACCCTGTCGTACTAACTCAAAAGGAAACTGTCGCCCGGCAAAATCAAGGCTATTTTCGGGTTCGTTGAACCGTCTTGGGGTCACGCCCGAGGGATCGTGAAGGCAATCAAGCCGGAGTTCAGCATTTGTCCTGTCTATGAGCCTTCTCTTGTGTCTGCGTTTCCTTTGCGCTGCCGCTTTCTGCGAGGGCCAAAGAATTTAAGGAGGCGTCTCAATTATTTTTTTTTTTTTCTCTGTCAAAGCATCCCACTTTTAGTTCGATTCTTTCTACCGGGATACGCCTTTCTTACAAAGACTGTTCCTTACGCTTATTTGTAAATGTACTATAAATGGTCGCTCTTACAACCATTTCTGATTCAGTCATTCGAGAAGCAAGGTTGTTCACTGGTCCCGAACCTGCTCGCTCTATACTGGGACCTCTTTGAATAAGTGTTATAAACAGCAGAACATTCAGAGGTTTTCGTATTATGGGTCACGAACTGAAGGCATTACCTTATGAAGAAAACCTCACGCTTTTTTGCGCTGACACGCCAGGCATGGTGGTGGTGAAAACGTTTAATAAAATATAGAGTTACATGAAGGTTGATCTGGGGTCAGGCTTAGTGCCCTTCCCCTCACAAACACTAGGTGGAGTCCCTCGTACGGGACCCCAGTGGCATCCGCTGCCGCCATTGCTCGTTTGACCAAGGCCTTTTGGGCTTTCAGGTCGGAGCAGGCGAGTAGGGTCGCCTCCCAGTCCTCCCGGGTGGTGTTTTGGTTAGGTGCAAAGGCAGGGTTGGAATCGATGAAGTTATCTGTTTCAAAGATTACTTTAGTTAGGCATCAGGTGCTCGCATTTATCGTTCAGAGTTGCGGTCTCTGATTTGGTATGTGGGGACCGACAGCAGCTGAATAGGCAGGTGCAGCAGGGACAGGTAGACCAATTATCTTGGAGTCTTTTCGAATGCCTATAAGCATAGTTTACATTACGGCAAAGACCGTAAACTAACTCTTCATCGCTACGTCCGGACTTTTGATTTCCATGATTTCTCTATTTTTGGCAGTGCGCCAGCCTTGTAATCTGTTTCTCGCCGCTAAAGATTATTATGTACTCCAACAAAGTGGTTGCACAAGACTTTATATACAGCGTTTCCACAGAGTGTTCTCTACTTTAGTGTTTTATATACAGCGTTTCCACACAGTTTTCTCTACTTTAGTGTGTGATGTTTTCTTTTTTTAACCTATGAGGCGTGATAACTTTTGCTACCTGTAAGCGCCGGCGGTCTTGGTTTACAACTGTATGTCCGACGCATAGTTTCACGGTGTCACCCTTTTTTCGTGATGGTTCACGCCCAAAAGTACGCGAATGTTTAGCGAGTAGCTTTATTCATGTTTTACCATACTTCATTTATGGCGCCTTCTAATTTCTTATCGTCCCTGTTTATGGGATGTAGTGCATGACGAGATTTGACTGCTCGTTTCCTATTTGTTCATTTCTCCCCGGAGTTCCTGTTTTCATTTTCAAATATTTAATTCCTGTGCTCTTCCCTCCACTTATGCTCCGCTCTGTGTATTTTGATTTATCGGGACATGCTATATTCGAAAGAGTTTTAAAACTTGTCGCGTACAACGATTATTTTTTTAATAAGCTACACACTAAGATGTTGTCAGTTAAAAAGTGGTTAGAAAAGGGAAGGACAGTTTTGCATCTTCGATTAACTGTCACATTTGGGGTTGTCCAGAGATAATTGATTGTTGTTTCAATGATTGCAAGGACGGAGTGCTTTATCATGCAACTGAAATTTAATCAAAAATACAACTTGAAAACGCATCCTCTATACGATACCTCACGGCACTGTCTGTCATTCGTCGATGATCCCTTAGACATCTTCCTAATTGGATTACACCTCTGGAAAACGCGCATGATTCACAGACACTGTGAATCTATTGTTTCTGTGTTTCTGTAAAAGACCACTTCTGTAGGATTATTGTTCACTTATGGGAATTATATGCACAGACTGAATTGGAACCGGCTCTTATTCTTACTGATTCGCTCTCCGCACGTCTCTTGTCTGGACCATATTGCTGACCAATGCGTGTCGTATTGCACATCACGCCGATTCGGCCCTTCTTTTCCTAAATATCTGCAGCTCATGGTCATATAGAGCATTGTTTCACTGTAACAAATAAAATGTTGAAAAAAAAAAAAGAAGCAGCGATGGCTTAGTTACCTGATGCTGCGGCCAGGGACGCTTATCTGCGCACTTGGCCGTGCATGGGTTCGAATCATATTCGTGGCCACATGTTATTTATCCGTTATGTGTTTATTTATTATGCGCCCATCACGTCGTGTACGGCGTCACACTACATGATGACGGCAAAGTGGCTCCGGTGGCTAATGCTTCATGCCAGAAATTCGTCGGTGTGCGAGCTATCGTTCTGCGCATGCGCTATACCGCCGCTCATGTGCAGAACGCAAGATGCAGAGTCGGCGAATTTCATGTGGGCTGCATTGTTTTATTGCCTCACTGATTACCCCGAAGGACCCCTTTAAATAATAAAAGATGCAGCTCACTCTACAAAAAAAAAAAAAATAAATAAAGGAAATTCTACGTTTAGGTGTCTGCTCAGCTTTCCAAATGGGGCTGATGCTGTGCTTCTCAAATTCGTTTTCATTAGCATCGCAGGGGTGAAAGACATCTTGCATGCGGTTGGTAATGAATAATGTAGAGCTTAATTTATAGAAACAACTACTGCGTTCCTGTGTGCTAATATATTTCCAAATTTTCGCTTCATCTCGATTGTATATTCTGAATTTTTAAGTCATCCATCTTTTATGTGCATTATGCAGCTCAAGCCAGCGTACTTCCTTACCTCGCCGCCGTCGGCCGAAGCAATGGCATACCGGAATCGAATATCGCCTACATATTCGCCTTGATACCCATCGCTGCGATCTTTGTGAAGGTCCTCTGCGGCTACGTCGCGGACAAGACCCAGAATGTCACCGCAATACTGCTCATTCTCAACCTGTGCTTGCTTGTGTCAAACGGTATGGTGTTCTTCAGCAAAAGCGTTGTGGACTCGCCGCGTCCCCCGCAGGGACGCCTTGACTGCCCCGCCCGAAACTGCACTTTCATGAACCCTTTCCTTAACTGCACAAATCTCGCGCCTCAAGTTTGCAGCGTCGACTTTTGTGCTCAGAATGCGTCGAAGGTATTTGAAGTCGTCGTTTACGACAATATCTCGACTGTTCCCGCCGATGAGCTGTGCTCGGTCTTCAAGGAGAACAGCACGACGGCTCCAGATGTCGGCACCGAGGTGTTCCTGTTCTCCTGTGTGTGCTACGAAGCGGAAGGAAACTCGGTCAACTTCGCCGTTTACGTCATATTTGTCACCATCTCGTTCATGACAGGTGCCAGTGTGTTCGTGATGTCAGACGTTGCCACGTGTGAAGTTCTGGGAGACAAAGCGAACACTTTCGGCAAGCAGAGGATGTGGGGAACCATAAGCTGGGGCATCGTTAGTCCTATCGCCGGTATTGCGATCGACTTGGCCAATACAGCGACGAACAATCAAGCCGGATATACGCCAGGCTTCTATGTCTTTGCCGTGCTTATAGTGATGGACATGGCTCTATTGCACCGCATGCCACGCCTCAGGATGGGTGAGCAGTCCATACACTTTTTCAAAGACATCAAGAGCGTCTTCGGGGGATGTCAGTTCATAGTCTTTACGGTGTGGACGGGCTTCGCGGGCGTGTTCTTCGGCGTCCATGCCTCGTACAACGCCTGGTTCCTGGAGGACATTGGGGCTCCGAAGCTGGTCATCGGCCTATGCTTCACCGTCATGACTCTGCTGGCCGAATTGCCTCTCCTATTCGTGGCGCACAGGATTCTTGGCCGAATAGGATACTTTTGGTCGTACTGTCTGTCGTTCGGGGCGTCAGCGATAAAGCTGGTTGCGTACTCCTTCCTCGGCAACCCCTGGTACGCGCTTCTCATCGATGTCATCGGCGGTGCAGCATTTCCCCTGGCATTTGCTTCAATGACCGTCTTCGCCAGAGATAATGCTCGGCAAGGTACCGCGGCTTCTGTGCTGTGTGGCCTCAACGCCTGCTTCGAGGGAGTTGGTTGGTATAATATTACTATATACTATATAGCTCTAGTATAATATTGTTACGGGGATGCACTTAATGTAACAGCACTGCGATGGGCTGAACTTGGCGCTGAGACTTCAGTAGCCGTGCAGTGTCCACACTGTGAGCGTCGTCCTCTTTTTCAACGCCTTGTCGTCGTCGTCTTCGTCAGTGAGCACATCACTTTGGTACCGCGTTTCCAGGTAACACTACCCCCCTCGGCAAAAGGCAACGTCCCGGTGCGTATTAGGCGCGCGATGTGGAGGGGGAGTAATATGGCTTTAGGCGGGCGACATGTACGATTTCGGAAGTGGGTGTAGCAGTCGGTGACTTTGGGTGGAGCGGTGAAATCTCATAGGTCACGTCGGTCACTGGGCGTAGTACACGGTAAGGACCTGTGTAGTGGGGCAGAAGTTTTTGACACAACCCCACACGACGGCACGGAAGCCAGAGCAACACCAGAGATCCGGGAGGATAGTGCACATCGCGGTGGTGAGCGTCGTAGCGGCGTTTTTGAGTTTCTTGAGAGATGGTGAGATTCTGACGAGCAATCTGGCGAGCAGCGTCGGCTCGGGCGATGGTATCGCGGGCATAGGTTGTGACGGGGCTAGCGGCGGAGAGCAAAGTGTCGAAGGGCAGCAAGGGGTCTCTTCCAAAGAGAAGATAGAATGGAGAGTACCCAGCAGTGTCATGACGCGAAGAGTTGTATGCAAAGGTGACAAATGGCAGACTAATATCCCAGTCGCGATGACTGTCGGATACGTACATTGCGAGCATGTCGGTGAGTGTGCGGTTAAGACGCTCCGTAAGGCCGTTCGTCTGAGGGTGATACGCAGTGGTGAACTTGTGTCGAACGGAGCAAGAACGAAGTATTTCCTCAACAACTCGGGAAAGGAAACAGCGGCCACGGTCGGTAAGGAGTTGACGGGGAGCACCATGGTGTAGTATGACGTCGTACAAAAGGAAGTCAGCAACGTCTGTGGCGCAGCTGGTTGGAATGGCGCGAGTGATCACGTACCGCGTGGCATAATCGGTGGCCACAGCGATCCATTTGTTTCCCGACAAGGACTCGGGGAAGGGCCCTAGAAGGTCAAGGCCAACACGAGAAAATGGCTCAGTCGGGATAGCAATCGGCTGCAGGTGTCCAGGTGGTAGCACAGGGGTTTTTTTCCGGCGTTGACAGAGGTCGCAAGCGGCTACATAACGTTGGACAGAGCGGTAGAGTCCAGGCCAGAAGAAACGCCGGCGTACGCGGTCGTATGTGCGTGAGAGGCCAAGATGACCAGCTGTAGGAGCGTCGTGCATTTGTTCGAGAACGGCGGAGCGTAGGTGTTGGGGAACGACCAGCAAGTGCTCAGCGCCATCAGGTCGCATGTTGCGGCGGTATAGCGTATTCCCATGAAGGAAGAACAGGGCGAGGGAAGAGTCACGGCTATGTGTGCGGAGGCGGTCGATAAGAGAACTGAGGGTTGGGTCCAACCGCTGTTCGTCGGCTATGTGGGAAAAGTCCGATATAGAGAAGACACAGGGGTCCGACTCATGGTCAGTAGAGGAAGGGGGATCGACGGGATAGCGGGACAGACAGTCTGCATCCTGGTGAAGCCGACCGGATTTATATACAACGGAAAAGGTATACTCCTGCAAGCGCAGTGCCCAGCGGCCGAGGCGGCCAGCAGGATCCTTCAGGGAAGAGAGCCAACATAAGGCGTGGTGATCGGTAATTACAGTGAAGGGTCGGCCAAACAAGTAGGGTCTGAATTTTCCAACGGCCCAAACGAGAGCCAGGCACTCCCGTTCCGTAATAGAATAGTTCTGTTCTGCTGATGACAGAAGACGACTGGCGTAGGCAATAACGCAATGTTGGCCGCGTTGTCGCTGTGCAAGAATGGCACCAATCCCGTGGCCACTGGCGTCGGTGCGAAGTTCCGTCGGGGCAGACGGGTTGAAATGGGCCAACACAGGAGGATTGGTGAGAATAGCGATGAGGGTGGAGAATGCGTTAGCCTGTTCTGGTCCCCATGAGAAAGGAACGCCTTTCTTCAGCAGATTGGTGAGAGGACGAGCAACAGCGGCAAAGTTTGGGACGAACCGGCGAAAATAAGAACACAGTCCTATAAAGCTGCGGACATCACGGGGTGAACGGGGACATGGAAACGCACTGACAGCGCGAACTTTGTCGGGATCGGGTTGCACGCCGGTGGCATTCACCAAATGGCCAAGCACTTTAAGTTCGCGGCGACCAAAACTGCACTTCTTTGAGTTCAGTTGAAGTCCGGCACGGCGGAAAAGTGCCAAGATGGAAGAAAGGCGACTAAGATGGCTTTCGAACGAGGGCGAGAAGACAATCACGTCATCCAAGTAACATAGACAAGTCGTCCATTTGAAGCCGCGGAGTAAGGAGTCCATCATGCGTTCAAACGTAGCAGGGGCATTGCAAAGTCCAAAAGGCATAACCTTAAATTGGTAAAGTCCATCGGGTGTGACAAAAGCTGTCTTCTCGCGGTCTTGTTCGTCAACAGAGATCTGCCAGTAGCCGCTACGAAGGTCGATGGAGGAAAAGTAGCGGGCTCCATGTAAACAGTCCAAGGCATCGTCTATTCGCGGCAGCGGGTAAACATCTTTCCTTGTAATCTTGTTCAGATGTCGATAGTCGACACAAAAGCGCCAACTGTCGTCTTTCTTTCTAACGAGCACGACAGGAGATGCCCAGGGGCTGTTCGAAGGTTCGATGATATCGTTGCCCAACATCTTGTCGACCTCCTGCTGGATGACTTGGCGCTCAGAAAGGGACACACGATAAGGCCTCCGATGTACAGGCTTTGCATCGCCGGTGTCAATGCGGTGAGTCACAACTGATGTTTGGCCCAGAGAACCGGCAGCAAAGTCAAAAATGTCGGAGAAGGATAACAAAAGGTTGCGCAGGTCCTGAGCGTGTTCGGGGCTGAGGTCAGAGGCAATCATTGCGGAAATAGGGTCGGTAATTGTGGTGGAGAGTACGGGTGTTGGAAGGACGCTTGAATGTGGGCCAGGAGTGAGTGCACAAATGGTGCAGTCTGTGAGAGGGGACAAGGTAGCAAGGGATATTCCTTCGGGAAGAACTTGGGGTGACAGACTGAAGTTCAGAATAGGAAGGTAGGTGCTGTTCTGTGTAACGCGTACGATGAGATGAGGAAGAACGACGTTGCGGTCAAGAAAGACCTCGGTGATAGGGCAAGCAAGATAGTCACCGTCAGGCACAGGCGGGAAAGGTGACAGAGGTAGGTAAACAGCAGAGTCAGGGGGCAGGCGAGCGAACTCAGTGGAGCGAAGGCGGGGTGCAGATGGAGGATGTTCTGAGCAGACAGGTAGGTCCAAACGAAGAAGGCCGCTGGAGCAGTCGATAAGGGCAGAGTGGGCCGTTAAAAAGTCAAGGCCGAGGATCACATTGTGAGGGCACTGGTTGAGGACAGTGAACAAAACAGGGATGTGATGACCGGCAAGGGTGACTCGGGCAGTGCACTGCCCAGTGACGGCAGCAGTACTGCCATCGGCAACACGAACGGTGGGCGAAGCGGCGGGGGTCTGTACTTTCTTGAGGCGGCGGCAAAACGATGAGCTCATGATCGAGACTTGGGCACCAGTGTCAATGAGGGCAGAGACGGGAACACCATCCACGAACAGGGACAGGAGGTTACAGGGCGAAGAAATGGGCAGTAGAGGATTTCCAGGTCGGGGTACCAATGCAGCGTCACCTCCGGGGGCTGCATTGGCTAGTTTCCCGTGAAGCGGCCGGCAGAGGACGGCGAGGAACTGCGGCCAGGAAGAGGTGAACGGGAACGGCGGGCTGGCGGGGAAGGAGACCGACTGGACACAGGAGGAGGCGGAGTAGTATTGGTGCGGGGCGGCTCATAACGAGGCGTGAAACGGGGGTGACCGTAATTGGAGTAGCGGTCAACGTAAGGAAAACGTCGAGGTGGTGATGTCCAGCGGCTGCGGCAGTGGCGAGCGATGTGGCCAATACGCGAGCACGTGAAACAGATAGGCCTGTCGTCAGGGGTGCGCCACTCATCAGGATTGCGGTATCGGTAGCGTGGCGCGTAGGTGTTGCGGGGTGTAGCGGTGGCTACCATGGGAGGGACGGAGCTCGAACTGTGTTGTTCTACGGTGTGGCTACAGGGGACGCCCAAGTTGGCAACCTCTTGACGAACGACGGCTTGAATGAGGGATATCGTCGCTAGGTTGCTGTCCGAGGAGGGCGGGTTGGATGCAGCAGGGGCGAGCGCTTCTAGTTCACGACGCACAATGCGTGTCACATTTTCAGTGTTGGAAGGTTGCCTTAGGGTCGGCAGGTCCTCGCACGTGGAGGTAGGGGCAGTGTTGGGGAGCCGATCGAAGCGATGTGCAATGCGTCTGTGTTTGGCCTGCTCGAAATGTCGACAAACCTGCAAAACGGAGTCAACCGTAGCACAGTCCCGACAGAGTAGAAGATTGAAGGCATCGTCGGCTATGCCTTTGAGGATGTGCCCCACCTTATCAGGTTCTGGCATGTCTTTATCAACTTTTCGGCAGAGGGCCAGAACGTCTTGTATATACGTAATATAAGGCTCGGTAGATGTCTGGGCACGTTTGGCGAGGTCCCTCTTAGCGGCGAGTTGACGGCCAACCGGTTTTCCGAACAGGTCACGGAGTTTTTGTTTGCAAATATCCCAGGAGGGTATTTCTGCTTCATGCGTTTCGAACCAAACGCGTGCCGTGCCAGTAAGGTAGAAGATGACATTGGCCAGCATCAGCGTGGCGTCCCACCTGTTGTGCTGGCTAACACGCTCATAAAGCGAAAGCCAGTCCTCGACGTCGACCTCATCTGTACCGCAGAATGAGCCAGGGTCACGGGGGTGGGCTACGACGACAGTTGGGGTTGCGGAGGTAGATGGAGCCGCGTCGGTTGTCATCGTGACGGTTCCGAGGTGACGGCCACTGCGGAGATCCAGCGTCAGATTGTGTCGAACCCGCGACCTCCACCAAGATGTTACGGGGATGCACTTAATGTAACAGCACTGCGATGGGCTGAACTTGGCGCTGAGACTTCAGTAGCCGTGCAGTGTCCACACTGTGAGCGTCGTCCTCTTTTTCAACGCCTTGTCGTCGTCGTCTTCGTCAGTGAGCACATCACTTTGGTACCGCGTTTCCAGGTAACAATATTAATCTAAACTAGTAGTGTGGTGAAAACGTTGAGTGTGTGTGTGTGTGTGTGTGTGTGTGTGTGTGTGTGTGTGTGTGTGTGTGTGTGTGTGTGTGTGTGTGTGTGTGTGTGTGTGTGTGTGTGTGTGTGTGTGTGTGTGTGTGTGTGTGTGTGTGTGTGTGTGTGTGTGTGTGTGTGTGTGTGTGTGTGTGTGTGTGTGTGTGTGTGTGTGTGTGTGTGTGTGTGTGTGTGTGTGTGTGTGTGTGTGTGTGTGTGTGTGTGTGTGTGTGTGTGTGTGTGTGTGTTTATGCCTACCGACTATGACATCGACACGCGGAGTATATGGCTGGTGAAAGCGACGTGTCAAATATAGCGTCAAATTCTGATTGTTACAGGTGTCAGTGCAGATGTCACTGTAGAACATATAATGGGACGCATTTTGTCGTTGCTAAACTAAAATAAACGTACCGCGTAGATTAACAAATGAAAGGGTGCAAAGGAAGCCAACAGCGAAGAACGAAGTGGGATTACAAAATTAATCGAGGCAAAATCGCAGAAGCAGTCTCGAGACATGGCTGACTGCCGATAAATTGGAGAGGTCATTGTTTAGCTAAACATTTGACTCAGTTGGTAATGATTATACTTGCTCACGGAAAATAGAAACATGCTCTTTCCACTTTAACTCCCACCTTCCTCCCTTCCCCTACGGCGCGGTTCAGGTGTCCACAGAGACAAGTGTGACAGATACTGCGCATTTTCCTTCCTGTAAACCAACCAACCAACCAACTAACTTCGGAAATCTTCAGAAATAATTGCTTGTACGTTTTTCGGAAAGAGAAGCCGACAACCCGCGCTAATCGCGCCAATACGATGAATATTGTTGCATGAAAGTTCATCGTACCTTCTTTACACAAAAGTCCATCGATGACTTATCAAAAAATGAACTATGACTTTTGTTTTTCTCATTTCCAGGTGTCGTCATTGGAAACCTCATTGGTGGAGTATGTTTCGAAAAAATCGGGGGAAGGTTGACTTACCGGTACTTTGGCATTGCGGCTGCTATCTGCGTGGTCGGCTGTGGCCTCTCCGGAATCATCGTGCGCAAGCTATTCCCAAGAGAATCCCTGTGGAGCACCCCCGCTAAACAAGACACCTCGTAGTGTGTGACTCATTATACATTCAACATCTTGTTGCAGTTGCCGTGAGCTCTCTGGGAGTACTTTAAACTAACGGAGCAGGTTTTTCTACTTGGCCCGCTCATAGTTATTCATTGTGCACTCCTGCAAACGTGGCATAAGTTACTTAAGCATGCCTGAGCAAGTTCATACGATAGTGAGAATTTTATCTACTTAAGTAGAGCGAGCAAGAGTGAGCAGGCCTCAGTAGCACACAGCATTGTTCTGCGGCCAATCTCATAACACCGAGTGAAAAGGATGGTCGGGACTTGCTGTCAGACTGCAAAACCTGTGCCGGACGACTTACTTCGGAGGGCAATTTTGTAAGGACTCCATGAGAAGTGGGGTGCCACAACCAGGGCCCATATAGTTTTATTATTTATTTTACTACTAAAAGTGCCCTTAAAGGCCCCTTTTCGAGCGTAAATTAAGGGCGGGGGAAGTTGAAAATAGCACGGTTGTCGCAACCTTACACTTTTTCTGAAAACGCTATTTCTTTGGAATTCCAGTAGAAATTTTAAAATGTTTGGGTTAGCACAATAAAAAAAGTACAATGATGAAAACAATAGAAACCAGTATATGACTAAAAGAGCAGAAATGAATGACAACTGAATTCCACGAATATACTATGAATCATCAGAACACCCCCGCCGCGGTGGTGCAGTGGTTAGGGCGCTCGAGGACTGTACCCAAGGATGCAGGATCGAATCCCGACCGCAGCGACCGCTTTTCGGTGGAGGAGAAAAGCAAAGCACCCGTGGGCTGTGCGATGTCAGTGCACGTTAAAGAACCCCAGGTGTTCGAAGTTTCCTCGGCCCTCAACCACGGCGTCTCTCATAGTCTGAGTCGCTTCTTTGGGATGTCAAACCTTATAAACCAAACCAAATCGTCACGACTTGCGCATCATCATGCACAAATAGTCTATAGAAGAGGCATAAAAACTTGGGAGATGTATATGTTCCGCCCTAAATGTTTAAACAGGTACATTTTTAAATCTTCTTTTGATTTTTTTTTTTTAGGGCTTTTTTGTTTATTGTACACACCGCAACACGTTCACTGTCTCTCTAATACGCCTGGTACCAATGATCCTTCGTTTTGTCGCGAGCTTGTTTGCGAAACCATACCGATTTCATTTTCTGATCACTGTGTGACTCGGCTCTGAGGCAATCACCATCCATAATTTAGACCGCAGTGGGCGCTTTGGAAGTTAAACTCACCGCTGGTAAATTACCAAGAATTCGCTCAAAGCTGCAATCATGTTTTTTTCTGGAAACCTATACCCATGTTTACCGATTAGGAAATGCCGAAGCAGGGAGTACATGCGCCAGCTGTTGAACATGGCTCTTTTAAACTATTTCGTGGGAAACATTAGGAGCAGGAGCTTAACAAAGCACTTGTGCAATCCATACGAATTGGACTGTGCAGCCTCTGGCTTATATACGGATGAAATTGGTAGTGTCAAAAGTGAGTTAGAAAGGCATAATGCGCAGCGAAACATGGCGGCCATAACGCGATCTCGTACCAAGCGTGAATTACACCATGAATGGCCGTCGAGACAGGCTTTGCTTGATGAGCGCTGATTCGAGGATTGATTTTTAATAACATATTGGTTTTAAGTACTAGCGAAGTAACGTCAGAATTTGTGGATTATTACCTACTCGATGTTGTTTAATGCATCTGCCGATATACTATATTCGGACATTATCTCGCGTTTCACATCTCTAGTGACGTCTTTATCATGAGATTGTTCTATTATTAGGAGCTCTTTTACGTGGCAAGTGACAGAACTAGCAAATAATCACTTATTTTTCTCAAGAACTCCTGGTCCTGATGGGATTTCATGCGAATTTTATAAACCTTTTAAAACTGTTGTCGCTCCTAGCTATCCCACTAGACCTTCGAGATGAGTTTTCATGCCGAAGCCCTTCCTGAGTCTTCTGCAATATGCCGCACAGTCTTAATTCTAAACGGCACTGAAGAAGAGAAACTACACTCAGTGGAAGGCTATAGGCCCAACAGGTTGGCAAATGTGGATTACAAAAAAAATCGCTAAAATTTTATCAAATCACCTAGAGTTCGTAATGTCCGTCCTCATTGGCCGTCAGCAGACGTGCGGCTTAGAGAGAAGAGGGAAGGAGGGGGGGGGGGGGGGGGGGGGGGGAGGTCATTAAATGTAACGCGCGAAGTCCTACCTGTCAACACATATGACTCCATTGGAAAAATTTTTTGCATATCTGTGAAATGCCGTCGGTGTGATTTGCCGGCGAAAACAACAACTGAACATTCACCAGTTGGTGACGGTTCACTTGCCAGATAGCGCTAAACAGACACGGACACAGCGAGACACACAGGACAGACGCTTTTCGGAACTCCAAAGAGATACTTTGTTCTAAATTCGTACAGTGTGCGATACCTTGTAGAAACTCAACCTGACTACGAGCCTTATGTCATGATTCTCCTTATTGGAATCCATAGCTAATAGGAGACGCGCATGTTCAATCGCAGCGCTGAACCTGTTGTTCTACCCAGAATTCATCTTAGCCGAATGATACTGCAACTTAAGGACATTAATGAGGAAAATGACTTTAAACCATGCTGGCTTCCGCTGTTAACACGGTGTGTTTATCTTAGTCGCCCTTTTATTTGTATTTTCTGCGAAGATAGCGCAGGTAAGCAACGGCTGAGGGCTTTGTAAATAATATATGCCCTTTCTGTACATAACCACATATAATAAATACCACATATTTAAAAAGATAATTCGTGCCCTGTGTGTTTTTTCACCTGGAATGCAAAGGGCCGGAGTTCGAACACTAATGGCGGCAAACTTATTTTATTGAATTACTTCAGTTTCTGGTATATACTCCCATCCGAGGAGCATCCTCGCCAATTTCGGCTCCATCTCGATTCTCCTCGAATTCGTTAGTTTCACTGAATGTGGGGCATTTGAAATTGCCGCGCGATGTGTTGTAACCTTATGGCCCTGCCAACCAATCAGGAATTCTTCAGGTACGTTTGGCGACTGTTAGCAATGTCAAGTTAGGGCAATGGCTGTTCGGCATCATAAGCCCAACACGCTATCACGTAGAGTACGCAATACACCATTGTGATTTAGCTCTTGAAGTTTACTTGTCTCAAACTTGGTGGCGGCATCAGACTGCAAATAGTTTCATTCAATGATCGCGAGCGGTATGAACGACTTAGCAAAAAAAAAAAAAAAAATATATATATATATATATATATATATATATATATATATATATATATATATATATATATATATATATATATATATATATATATATATATATATATATATATATATATATATATATATATATATATATATATATATATATGATATGTTGCGCGTT
Source organism: Amblyomma maculatum (assembly GCF_055883805.1). Taxonomy (NCBI): domain Eukaryota; kingdom Metazoa; phylum Arthropoda; class Arachnida; order Ixodida; family Ixodidae; genus Amblyomma; species Amblyomma maculatum. The sequence goes on from NC_139344.1 coordinate 389,970,029, forward strand.
TAACTTTGTAAGGGTGACCACGGCAGGTAAAATTGGCGGTGGGTTCCTGAAAGAAATCTTTAAGAAGCGATAAGTGGTCAACGCGAAGACAGTTCTGGTAACCGAAACCGTCCTTTTAAAAGTGTGATCATAATATTGACACGGTGCAGTCTTTGTCTTCGCTCTGCGCTGATCGCGAGCGTGTGCCTTCTCGAGGCCAAGAAACAGAAGTTCTCCCGTTGAGGCGGGCCCTGCCCAGTTTGCTGCCGTTCTGTGCACTGTGACTTCTGTGACTTCTGTGTCCATTGGCGACTCCTGACCAGACTTCACTCCGCGACAATATGACGTAGATGATTAGAATACATAAAGCGTGCCGCACGTTTTTGGAAAGCATCAATGCTATTTATGACGTAAGTTTGGTCGGGATCTAAGATGTCAGGGGGGTATTCTATTTCAGGGAGGATTAAAGTGGTGAAGGTATACGTTTACGCCAGTGGGCAAAGAGATGTTGAATATTGCGATCAAGAAAATCTAAGGGGGAATTTTTGTAGCAGATACAAGTGTGATATTAATGAGCAGATGCTAGGATAGGGCAGACTACAAGTGAAGTTCAAGAAACTTGTACGTTGTATGTAGGCTGTTCACCGCATCATTGTTCACAGTGTGTGAGCTCTGAAACCAGGTTATATGATGGGTGAAAGACATTCTATGTTCTAGAGAGATTTAAGAGTACTAAACAGGAAGACTACCAATCACCTATTGCCCTTAGATTTTAATGCGAAGCTGTCAGTGCCACAGGAAATATTACAATCAAGCTCACAAAATAATGAGCAAATAATAATCTAATACGGGACGAAGCACATGTAAGTAAATCGACAATGAAAATTAGAAATGTAAGGGTGCGTTGAAGCTCAGGTCGGTGTTCAGGTCGACCGCTTAACTAGCGCGTCAGTCTCTTACGTCTTCGTCTTTTGTCTGCCGTCTTCTTTTTCTAGCCCGCGCCTTCCGACATACGCTCGTCGTCTTTGTAATCGTCGACAATTACCGAGCGTTGGTGTGACACTACAATTATCCCCGGGAGAAAAAAGAGGCATCCTGCCGACTCATGGTGTGGACACAACAGGCGGGTCGTAACAGGGCTTGAGGCGATCAACGTGCACTGTTTCGCCCGCGGCGACGCATATCCGGTGTCGGTACAAGCGGTTCTATAACGTAGTTCACCGGAGAGGTCTGGCAAATAACCCGATATGGGCCATGATATTTGGAAGCAAGTTTGGTAGAGAGGCCGGAAGGGGTGGCAGGAACCCAAAGCCACACGAGGGAGTCTGTGCTGTATGAAAGAGTTGGACAAGACGGTGCGCGAAGGAACTGCTGGTGACCTTGGTTCTGGGTTGTAAATGAGCGGGCCAACTGGCGACATTCTTCTGCATATGCTGCTGCTTGAGAGACGGTGGTCGCTTCGGAGGTGTCAAGGCGATAAGGAAGTATCGTGTCCATAGTTGAGGTGGGTTCACGGCCGTATAGAAGGAAAAAGGGGGAGAAGCCGGTCGTGCTTTGTATGGCAGTATTATAAGCGTACGTGACGAATGGGAGAAGCCGGTCCCAGTTTGAGTGGTCGGACGCGACATACATGGCCAGCATGTCACTTAAGGTGCGGTTAAAACGTTCCGTCATGCCATTTGTCTGCGGATGGTAGGCCGAGGTAGAACGGTGGACAATGCGGCACTGCTGAAGAAGGGCTTCAATGGTCTCGGAAAGAAAAACACGGCCACGGTCACTGAGCAATTCTTTAGGTGAACCGTGGCGCAGAACGAGATGGTGCAGGACGAAAGACGCAACGTCTGGCGCCGACGCAGAAGGTAAGGAAGATGTTTCTGCGTAGCGGGTAAGGTGGTCAACAGCCACGATGACCCAACGGTTACCAGCTGGAGTGACTGGTAGTGGCCCGTAAAGATCAATACCAACACAATCGAATGGTCGGCTGGGGCAGGGCAAGGGCTGCATCGGAACGGTGGAGTGGTGTGGAGGGTTTTTGCGGCGTTGGCATTCCTGGCATGCGCGAACGTAATGACGCACGAAGCGGTACATACCCTGCCAGCAATGGCGGAGGCGAAGACGAGTGTAAGTTTTCAACACTCCGGCGTGGGCACACTGAGGATCGGCGTGAAAAGCGGCGCATATTTCCGAACGGAGATGCCGAGGAATGACAAGGAGCCACTTGCGTCCATCGGAGAGGTAATTTCGGCGGTAAAGCATGCCATCGCGGATGGAAAAATGGCGAGCTTGGCGGTGAAGCGTTCGTGAAGCTGGGCGCAGAGAAGGTGTAGATAAAAGCGTGAGAAGAGAAGCGATCCAAGGGTCTTGCCTTTGTTCATTGGGCATGTCGGCAATTTCTAGCGAAAATGAGTCACTTATGGTGATAGCTGTCGAGTCAGAGCCACATTGAAGAGGTGACCTAGACAGGGCGTCGGCATCAGAATGCTTACGGCCAGACCGGTAGGTGACCTGAATGTCGTACTCTTGTAAGCGGAGGGCCCAACGAGCAAGACGGCCGGATGGGTCTTTAAGGGTGGACAACCAGCAGAGTGCGTGATGGCCGGTAACAACAGAAAAGGGACGACCGTAGAGATATGGGCGGAACTTCCCAATGGCCCAAATGATGGCCAAGCACTCCTTTTCGGTTACAGGATAATTCTTTTCGGCCTTTGTTAAGGTACGGCTGGCATAAGCAACAACGTACTCTGGGTTGCCGGTGCTTTCGTTGTGAGAGGACAGCGCCGAGACCTACACCGCTGGCATCAGTGTGAATTTCGGTAGGCGCCGTAGGGTCAAAATGGCGGAGAATCGGAGGCGACACAAGAAGGCGCCGAAGTGTCGAAAAGGCCTCATCACAGTCGGATGTCCAAGACGAAAGAATGGCGTCACCGGCAAGGAGATCAGTCAGCGGCGATATGATCGAAGCGAAATTGCGGACGAAGCGACGAAAATACGAGCACAGCCCGATAAAACTACGCAGCTCCTTTAGAGAAACTGGGCGTGGAAACTCAGCTACTGCACGGAGTTTCGCAGGATCTGGACGAACACCGTCTTTCGAAACAACGTGCCCCAATATAGGAAGCTGGCGAGCCCCGAAGCAGCACTTTTTCAAATTTAGTTGCAGGCCGGCATCAGTCAAACACTTTAGCACACGCTCGAGACGGTACAAATGTGACGTGAAATCTTTTGAAAACACGACAACATCGTCCAGATAACAAAGACAGTCATGCCACTTGAGTCCGCACAGAATTGTGTCCATCATGCGCTCGAAGGTGGCCGGCGCGTTGCACAATCCAAACGGCATGACGTTAAATTCATAAAGACCATCAGGTGTCACAAAGGCGGTTTTTGGTCGATCGTCAGCTGCCATGGGTACCTGCCAGTAGCCCGAGCGAAGATCCAGAGATGCAAAGAATTCGGCACCTTGAAGGCAATCGAGAGCGTCATCAATACGTGGAAGGGGGTATACGTCTTTTCGCGTTATCTTGTTCAAACGCCTGTAATCAACACAGGACCGTATAGAGCCATCCTTTTTCCTCACGAGAACAACTGGAGAAGCTCAAGGGCTGTGCGAAGGCTGGATGACGCCACGCTGAAGCATGTCATTAACGTGCTCGGTGATAACTTGACGTTCAGCAGCCGATACCCGATAAGGGCGCTGGCGTACCGGGGCGTGCGTACCGGTGTCGATGCAATGAGTGACTACGGATGTGCGCCCCAAAGATGTCCGAGGAAGGTGGAATGAGGAACGGAAGTGCTGCAGCAAGCTGACGAGCTGGTCGCGTTGATCTGCTGAAAGGCTGGCATCCAGACAGCCAGAAAAAGCTGCAGTGGAGTCGTCGTTCTGTACAGAAGCGGGCAAGTCAATAGTATCGAGTTGCAGTGGGGTTGGGTCTTCTGAGACGGCAGATGTCATAGCGTCATCAAAGGACTCGACATGACCAAGACGTTCTCCACGAAGAAGCGTTGACGGACAAGGCGACGGGTTAGAGACGTATATGGCGCTGTAGCCACCACAGAAAGTCAGAAGGGCGAAAGGCAGGACTAAGCAATGGCGACGATTAGCGGCGTGAGTCGGAGTGAACAGAACTGTCGAATCTGAAAAGCCGGCGCAGGAAACGGGCACGAGGACCGTAGAGCAGGCGGGGATGTCAGTATCTTCGGCCACAGTTATCTTATCGACGTGGAGCGGTGTGTCAGACGAGGCGGCCGGTGAAAGCGGAGACAATTCGATGCTGTCTCGGGCACAATCAATAATCGCATGATGACTAGTGAGAAAGTCGCAACCCAGAATCAGTTCGTGAGAGCAGTGAGGCAGCACAAGAAATTCGGCGACGTACAAAACACCCTGAATGACAATTCGAGCTGTGCACGCCGCAAGCGGTTGAATGCGATGTGGGCTGGCAGTTTGGAGAAAAAATTTCGAAACAGGCGTCGTAACTTTACGAAGTCGGCGGCAAAGGTTGGCACTTATAACAGACACAGCGGCGCCAGTGTCCACAAGAGCGAGAACTGCGACGCCATCAACAAACACTTCGAGAGCGTTGGTAGGAGAAGACGGAGGACTTGCACAAGTAGAGGAAAACGCAGTTCTTGCCTCCGGAACTGCGGCTGTTAGTTTTCCTCCGGGCCAGCAGGAGAGCGACGGCGCAGCGGCGAGAGGGAACGACGGCGGGGAGACGGCGATCGACGGGAGGAGTGGGAGGAGCGGTCAGGATAAAATGAGTCCGTAGAAGTGCCAGCAGGGGCAGGGGGAGGGGAAGGTTCAAAGTTTGAACTATAGTTATAACTGTACAGGCGGGGGCCATTGCGGTATGACTGCGTGCGCTGGCGACAAAGCCGGGCGACGTGGCCAGGAACGCCACATGAATAACAGATCGGGCGGTTGTCGGAGGTCCGCCATGGATTGTTGACCGGACGTCGAGGAGGCAGATAAGGGCGGGGCGGAGGTGGTGGCGGTGGTAACGGCGCAGCATACGCGACAGGGCAGGGTGGTGGTCTGGCGGCGACAGCGGCGTACGTTAACGGGGCTGTCACAAGCGTAATTTGAGGGCTCGGCGGTAAAACTTCTGCAACTTGCTCCTGGATGGTGCGTCGAAGTGCAGAATCTATCGATGGGGTGGTTGCGGCAGAAGCAGGGAGGAGCAGGGTGTGACACTACAGAAATAATAAGGGATCAATCATTTTGCCTAGACGAAAATCAGATGTTATGGAACCAAAAAAGAAAAACAGTTGTAATTATTAACGTAAGTATATTGTATTGGAGCTGAAAACATTGTGTGAGGGCTGAGAGAGAGGGGGGGAGGGGGTCATTTAAACTGTACATTTTGAGCGTATGACACGAGGGTGCTAATGGCTCTCGTCTGGCGGTTTATGATACCACACAGTGTGGAAGGTCGCCCGACAGGTATAAATGAGCCAAACCGTTATTACTTGCCGGCGTGGCCTAGGGGAAGCGTGTTTAAATCGGGATTCAAGGCTCCTGCAAGAATGGATTCCGACCTCAAGCCCATATCTCAAAGGCGAAGACCGAGTTGGCTACGCCTGCCAACTCAGCCATGTCATGTGGTCTCGTGACGTCACACAACGCGACGACCAATCAGTGCACTATCACATCACCTGTCAACTACCACCTTCTAGGGCCATGCACGTGATGCTTTGTTGACAATGCCGACGTCGAATTTTCTGCAGAACGAAGCATTTACCGCCAACGCTTTAAAACTTCCTATCCAATAGAGCACACTACTGTGAGAATTAAAATTGTTAATTTTTGGAAATGTCTAAAAATTAAAAGCCAACCTAAAAGCAAGCGTTTGGTGAGCCTAATTATAAGTCACTACTCTTTGTTAATCTATTTGCTTGCCTCGGAGCAAAACTGCTGCCAACCCAAATGGTCGCGCGTCAGTAGAGACTCATTGGTGCATCGGGGTTGTACCTTGTCAAGCAGCTGGAGGAAGCCAGAACTTTCTTCACTTTTTGGGATGCCTTCTCCTGACCAGGGCCCCATACCCATTGCTTGACTTTGTGACAGAGAAGTTCTCTCAGTTGGGATGCCAGTTATGAAAGACTTGGGACAAACCTTGCAACATGGTTAAGCATGCCCAAGAATGACCGCACTTCTTTCATGTTTCCTGGTGCGCAAAGGCTTTGTGCTGCATGCACCTGCATGCTTCACAGGTTGCATATTAACACCATCAGCGTCTACTGCCTAGCCCAGGAAAGCTATCTTGTTCATAGCAAACTTGCCTTTCTCGTAGTTTAGCGTTATTCTACATTAAAACAGCCGTTGAAGGACTTGCATCAGCGGCACATCATGTGTTATCCTGTCTGGACCAAGAACAAGAACGTCGTCCATGTTGTGACAATAATACCTGGAAGCCCATCCATAATCTGAGAGAACTTGTGTTAAAATATCTTTGGTGCTATTAAGTGATTCCAAATTGGAGTCGGCAGTAACAGAATCGTCCAAATTGTACAATGAATGTTGTTAGCTCCTGGCTTTATCGTGCGGGTTGAATATGGTAGAAGCCTGAGTTTGCATCCAGTTTTGAGAACATTGTTAGATCTGTTAGCCCACCAAGCACTTCATCCAAGCTTAGAAAAAATTTGTTGTGGTTTAGCTCTGGTTAGCTCTAGTTGAATTGCGAATGCAACGGCGGAAGCTTGTTTTGCCTTCTACATTATTCCCTTATCACGCCCTATCAGTGTAAGTTGCTACATTATTGGGGCCGCTTAAGCTCATCCTTTAGGGTTATGACGCGAGAGCGTAAGCTACCAGCCCACATATAAAGTCACGCTTCAACCAAGCCGTATGGACGTGCCTGCGTGTCGTAGGGGTAACGAGAATGCAAACGGTTCTGGCAGGCTTATTCTGATATCACCCTCTCATATGAAAGGAGCGACCCGAATTGGCAGCTCCTGCCCGTGGCATAGGGGTAACGTGAATTCAAATGTCATCGCAGGCTGATTTTTTTGTGAGGAGACCGTATAGCTATACGCCTCTTCACGGCGTAGCTTCGGCCACCCGAGGTCTCGCTTTGGCTGTCGTAGTAATGCTTTCGCAATAAAACGTGTTGTTGCTCTCTTTTAATGAAAAAGCATTTATCCAGCCACCCCTCTCCTCAAATTTGCTCGTGTGATGCCTCCACGTCTGCATGACATAGCAGCCGTAACGCCAGCCGCTGTCTAGCCACCGAAGCATGCGAACCCAACAGGTACCTTTGTGGTAGGTCTGCTTTCCCTAGCTACTTATTTCTGCTCGCCATTTGCTCGTACGGCAACGCTGAGGGGCCTCCATGTGGCGCCAGATTTCCCTTCTTATCCCTTCAGATTTCCCTTCGTATCGAAGTTGTGACGCAAGGATGCATAAACCTTCAATCGTACACATGCCATGAAATAAAAATTAAAGACGTTTAATACTTTGCCAAACTCTGTGCTATAGTCTCTCAATGCTAAACCGCCAAGCAAAACCTCTGATCGAGTGACAAGAAGAACCGAAGAGAAAACGTGAGAAGCAGAAGAAGGGGCGATCTGCTGAAATACTATAACGGGCTGCGAGACTGGATGGCTGACCGCAATTGAAAACTTATTATTCGCGCTGTTCACCTGGTACGTCGTGCGACTTTAGCAGGGCGATTGGCTAAACCCTGAAACAGTAGTAGTTAAAAAGTAAACAATTTAATGCATAGCCTGTTAGCATGTCTTGGCTGCATTCTGATGCACACCGCCACTCGCAATGCTATGCTTGGGAAAGCGGTCTTTCAAATTCACAATGTTATTCTCAAAATTGTGGAATGTCTTAGGTGAAGCATTCTGCATAGTCAGAAGACACACCACAAGGATGCAGTTATAACGTTAAAGAGTATATCTTTCTAAGTGACCACTTTATTCTTAAAACCGTTTATGGAATGATTAGCTTCGCTGATATAAAAGTAATATACTGATATTACTCTCCCGATCTATACATGCGAGTATAACGCACATTATTCTACAATTTTATGTTATGACTTGATTTGCTATGCATATACCATGTGTTAAACTAAATATAGTAGAGACAGGAACACGAATTCTAGCGGCAGCCTTTCCCACTGTCTCTCTAAAGTGGAATGCGCGTCTTAATCCTTTTTCGCTCATTTCGATTGCAGCCAGTCGCTTGGCATATGCCCGCATAGATTGCATAGGTTACGACTGAGCCCATGCGGATGAAAAGGTGCAAACACTATTGAACTAGAAAAAGTAGTAAATGGTTTATTTGCCGTAAGAAATACGCGTGCTATAAAAGCGTTAATTTACAAAAGTGACAACGTTTCTGCTACAGAAAGCGCAAGCGCACGCCCCTTCAAGATGGTTTTTCCGCAACAATGCTAAGAACTGCGGTGAAGCCGTCTTTCGGAGGCACGCCTTCTCGGGGCACGTTTTCTTGCCGGCGCAGAAAAAACTGGACACCTCCACCCATAGCGGAGATCTGATATGGTTAAATATTGACATCGCACGTGCATCACGTGCCGCACATGCCCCCCCCCCCCCCCCCCCCCCCCAGACGAAAATATGCGTATGCGCAAAGCGCGACCGATAGGTGACATGCGGCTTTAAAAATTGCGGGGCCGCATTGTCAACTGACGCGGCGTCGCAACATGCGTTATCGCGTCGCATCCCAATGCCCGTTGCCTTCGGAGTGCATCAAGGCACGTGATGTGCCTGCTCATGTAGTGGTCTCCCGCCGTGCTACAGGGGGACCAAGATAAGAGATACGGTGGCTGCCCTGCTGGATACCTTCCAAGCTGAGACAGGGAAAAGAAACAAAAACAAAAATAACTAGACCAATGTCATATTCAAGTAGGATAACGTAGGCTGGCTTTCTGCTCTTTCTTCAGCTCACTTAATCATAGTGAAATAAGTAGTCTATTAGCGATTATACTCTTTCAGGAAAGCTATTTTAGTGGTTAATGTTCTCATATAGCATATATTTTGATACAACTAGCATCACTAGCATGGTCTCACGTTATTTTAGGGGCGATTCTGTTAAGAAAAAGTTTTGATAAAACGAAAAAAATTGTGGTCCCTTCAAGATCGTCTTCGGGAAAGTCTACTGTATAGTTAAAAGGCTAGCTATGTAATATTAATTAACTAGCTTGTTATAGCTGTCTTCTGGTGTACAAAGCTGCTGACAACGCTATGTTGAAGAAAGCGGGGCTCTTGGTGAAAAATTCTATCTTAAAAACTGCTCAAAGGTTTAGGTGAAATACCCTCTGTATATATTTTCCCCCCATGTGTAAGCAAGAGAGTTTGTAGTGGTGGTAGCCAAAGCAGAACATTGTGTCTTTGTTAGTTGGTCACTGAATGCCGTTGGGCGTTTCGCGGGGCACAAGAGCAGCTGCAGTCTGGCAGTACGTTGGAACTTGACAGGAGCCTCAGAAATCCTGATGCTACAACGCATAATGGTACTGCGCTCGCCCTTACTTGAAGGTATTCAACCTTGCGTTTAAAATGTTTGCAAGCGAGTCGGGCAATTGCACGTGAACAAAAGGCGAAGCTGAGAACAAACACACAACACAATCTTCTCTATCCAGACGGCAAAAACCACGTGATGCCTTTCTAAATGTAAGTGCGAAACAAACTGCACTTTCGGCTTCTGCAGAAGATAAAATGAAAACCCTGAATTTGGGCGAGCATCATTCACTCTCAAGGCGTCACATAACTCAAGTTTTCGATCAAGTCCGCATGCTGGATACGGAGACCAAGACGAAAATGTATTACGTATGCACAGTAGCCCTATACTCTGCGCTCTACCACGCACTGGGGAGGCTTCAAGTATCAATTGTTTATGAGCGGCTCGTCTGGTTCCCCTCGAGCGAGGCCGCTAAATTTAGGTTGCACGTGGCAGCCCAGGCAAGTGGTGCATACGCATCTCTCACGGCTTACAGCTTCCAATAATACATGCCGAGGCGTCTAGTTCGCAGAACCGAACCGTTCGTGCGTTTCTGACGGTATGCACGTTGGCGAATCACAATTTAAACAATGACAAAGCAGTCAATATGGCGTGCGATTTGTTCTGTCGGCAACATACACCCTAAGCAGAAGAAACCCTGTAAAATAGTAAAAAGGGAGTAACGTGTCATCTAGCGTATTCCCTTTCAGAAGCAAAGTATTCTGTTCAAGCCCTGCGGATATTTTTATTATTAAAAGGCGGAACACCTATAGTCGGCAACGGAAGCAGAACTTCAAAAATGCGAAGCTCTCGCATTTACTAAAATTATAAACGAGACTTCAATCTCTTTTGATTGCTAACCTCCCGATTTCAAGTGCCGCGGTTAGATGTCTTCCGCGTTTGCTAATTACACTGATTTAATATTGTTTAGGATGAGCATATATGCCTGTGTTGCCAACTAGGATTCTGTATATTTAGTCTGCGAAAATCTACCAGATATAAAGACGTTTACTCTCTCTACCCCATGATTTTAAAAGGATATAGCTACTACAGAGAGTATGTTAGAGAACATGTTGCTCCATTTTTATTCTCTTGCAGTTAATTGATGTTTAGAGTGTAGTTTATTATTTGCGTGTGCTGTGGTGTCCACTATCAGGACGCGGAAGAGGTGAGCGCGTGTTCCACCTGGCAATTTGTGTAGCAAGTGGTCGTCAGCGAAAATGGACGCTGCTTGTAGCTGCAGCAATTGGCTCCTTGATGTGTCGTTCTTTGTTGCGGCTGTCATGTGACGACTCACCAAAACAAACATCAAACCGTGCTGTACAGAATGGAAGTTATGACCTGAAATATGTTTCATTCTATTGTGAGCACACCTCTTTTCAATAGTCATTAAACCATGGAAAAAGACAAAAAAGGAATCGTAAAAATTGCAGAATGGCATGCAACTGATCTATCTGGATTACAGCATTGAAAGAAGAGCGAAATAATTGAAACAAATACTACCATGAAAACAGACTACAGTCTAGCCCACATATAAAAGCCTGACAGTCATGCGGTTTGCGTGAGTGACATCCGAAGTTCGTAATAATTGGACTTGCCCTATTATAGCCAAAATGTCGATGCCAGACAAAAGTGTCATTTGCTTATTTCAAAAGTACTTTATGTTCTTTATTTCCTTTAGAGCACACGCTATCAATCCACTGTCTAAGCTCTCAAGCTCGGTCATGCCGTCACGGCAGAGACCCTTTCTGGCACTGGAGCCACTTTTGGGACGCGATCAGAGCTTGAGGGATTCAACGCAAACGACAGAGGACTTAGAACCCCGTCTTCGAAACCTCGACAAAGTTATGTGGATTCTCGTGACGCTCAAACTAGCTCGAACCTGGGCTCCACTTGCTTGTTGATCGAGACTTCGGAATGATGAAGGACTGAAGCTCCTAAGTTAGGAAAATCAAAACAAGTAGGCATGCTTACGGAAACTTATTTACACAATGAAAAAGTCAGGGGAACACCTAAGTCGCCTTACGTGCAGCAAGGCGAAAACATTTTGGCCACCCTCCTGCGATCCTTAGAACACCCTTGATTCACCGATAGACTCTATTTCTATCTCTCTAAGACTGCCTCTCTCTAAGAAAGAAGGTTAGAGACTTTCATCCTTGACTACCACTATCGGTCACTATATATACCAGTAACTAAATTAACTATCTCTATCAACATAACTGTCAATGACATCATCAATTGTCACCACTATCACTATCCTTATTATCACAAATGTTTTAACCATCATTGACTATCCCGCGATATCCCACCGATATCCTGCGGAATCTCGCGGACAGATCTCACCAACGCGAAATTTTCACCATGAGCCGAGCAGGGCTTTCGCCTTAAAAGGTTCGAACATCAAACGTCAATAAGAGCCTCATTGCGGAGAACGTTTAGATGAGCTGTTTTCCCAGGGCCCAAGGCGCCCTTGCACAAGCATACGGTACATCCCTCAAGACAGTCAGTTAATCAAACGCATCACTGTACAGATAACATGATGCGTGGGCTGGCACAGTATTGTTCCAGTAGGCGAGGTCACTCCTTGCCTTCTCTCAGAACATGAGAACGAAGAGGAGTCAATGATCATCCACTTTTCTAGAGCGGGCACGGCAGTGAAGACAGATTTATCTTCGAAGCACATGTGGTGCAGCGCCGGCTTCCAACAACGGTGCGTTTTCCACTATTTGTTCCATAAGGCTGCTATTGGAGGCGTCCAGTCGGTTTTTATTACCGGGTTCCACTTCTTCCAAACGGCATGCTCTCTGCTGTCCGTCGCTGTCAATAGACGCCCCTAACCGCTAAAGATCACCCCCGAACGAAGCGTGAGAAGACGCTTCAGGCCGTGTTCCTGCCGTGTTCCTGCGCGGGACGGCGCTTTTGTCTGAACTTCAGCATGGTCACTCGATGCGCCTTCAGCCCGCCAGCACGATCGCAACAGGATCTAGCGGAGAGGCTATACGACAGTGCATATATATCCAGCTCACCGCAGTTGGATCGTGATGCAATGCTTTGCGCGGATGCAGATTCGCTTAGACAACTATCCGCGGGGAAAAGCACTTTAAAAACAAATTGCTAATGTAAAATTTCAGGCTTGATTAATTGGCGTGCACTGCTCGCTCGACACAAATGTTGCGCAGACTGTCTGGTGCCTGCGCGCTGCCTGCGACGGCATCCATGTGACTGTCTGCGCATTGCAGCAGCGCAACAGGCGAAGATCTGATTGAGCACGCGGCGCAAGCCACGCGACCGATCGACCAGCAAGGCGTATCTCTTGACTGATAAATCTTCGTTAGTCTATCCCCGGCCGTGTTCAGTAGTTTTGTTTTAAGTCAGGTTATTTTCTCAGTAGCCAACGGTGACAAACACCTGAAGCAACAACGCCTGCAGTCAGTTGCAGTGCTGATATATCATAGCCTCCTATAACTAGACAGGGTCAAACGAGGACTAAAATGGGAGTAAAAGCGTTCCTGCAGAGTAAAAAATGATCCCGGAACGTGAGAGTAAAAACCCATTTCATACGGCACGATGAGTCGACTTCTCCGTATGCCGAGTGCACGCGCTGCAGGAAGTCAATCACTGCCGTTGCCGTTCAGCTATCACGCTACGGTGCGGTCCGCTCGGAAGCTCTAAATGACGTCTCCAGACAATAGCCCGTTGTCAACGTCGGCCAAGGTCAGTGTACGCGCGCACGAATGCCGTGGGATGTGTGTTGCAGCCCATTTCAAAGCTGGCTGCAATGGGACCATGATGTAAGTTTTGCGCAACAGATGGGGATCTTTGTGACAATTATAACACAGTGTCTGAAGTTCACCGTCATTACGCACGCAACACATCATGCCGCTGCAAAAGAGTGATGTGTATGACAAGTTATGAGGGTGATTATCTGCTTTTTATTGGCACAAGCTGGACTGAATGCCATGACATGATGCATATTGGCCTGCTCAATGTCTAGGCACAGTCTCCTTTCCTAAGCAATTCACCCTAGATAAGTTGAGCACCAGGCCAGAGAAAGCTTGTAGCACCCGTGTATCACCATGTATCACCGGCAGCAACGTGGACCAAACTACTCCTCCTGCATGCGAGGCAGGTGCTTAAGCATATAAACCATCACTGCATTGTGCATGACAAGTTATGCAGCTTAACACTCCAGATACGGTTTTTCGGCAAAATTTGGCACCACTGCAAGGGCATCCATGAGCAATTTAAGCTATGTATATTAGGTCCATTCATTTCGTGACATGACGCTGGAAAGAATAGCGCCTCAAGTAACGTGCGAGGTAAAGGCAGGATGAGAAAATTATCCTCCACATGAAGTGTACGTGAAAAAGATTGACCCGATCCTGCCTCCTTCAACATTTAGAAAAAATTCTCTCGGCCAATAAATGCGAGAAATCCATGTTTCTATGATGACCACTATGAAGTGGATGAAACCACATGAATCTCCACTAAATAGCCCAAGTGAGCTTTCTCTGCAGAAGAAGGTTGTAGTGCTTTCTTGGGGTACAATTGACGACTTGCTGCTTCATAAGTACACTGTCAGACTGCACTTCTTGTGTGTAAGTCGTCCAAGAAGCATGTTGCCAATTTTCACAAACTATAGGTGGTGCTGCAGCTGAGCTAAGATGGCTGTTATGATGAAACGGAGTCAGGTTAAATAGCCTTCAAGTACAGTTAGCTTCATTATTTCTATCACTGGAGAATTACTGTAACTGTAGCCAGCTCCCCAGAATCTAATGAATTTGATACCTATAGGAATATTTCCTACTTACAGTGAATATTACCACGCAACTAATATATATGCGATAGAAAAGCACTAGCGGGAACATTTTAACTCATCACAAGGGGGATACAACCGCAAGTCAGTACTTTAACTCCATATCACGTAATATGCATAGCAGGATTATCTTTTGCTATTGGTAGCAGATGCACTAACACTATAGCTCAATAGATGACATGGGTGAGGACTGACCTATGGCCCCATATATCTGATGTAGAGGTATGCTTTTCTCAATCTACCTGAGCCCTGCCACACTGCTCCACCTTGCAGGCCATGAACATAATGTCGCCATATAACTACTGCGTCATAGCGTTGAATCTTCTTTCCCCTGCAGAGCGATCACAGCAGCATACTGAACGGCATCGACTGGACTGTCTTTGAAACACTTGTAAAAAAGGAAACTATACAGAGTTTTATGTCAGTTTAAGAGAAAGCTATTCGATAACTTAAGAGCATATAGTTTTGAACATATACTATGCGGTTTCTTCCACAAATCTAACAGAGGGATATCTGGTACACTATTACTAATGTTTTAACCTCTACTTGAGATTTCAGCATAGCTGCCAATATTGAACAGTGCAAAAGTACCAACAAACAAGTGGAATAATTTATTGCGCCACAGTTTCACATCTCCATGTTGTCACAACAGCTGGCAGTAATCAGGCTGAAAGATGTTAGTTTTCCTTTTGTAATGAAACACACCCTGCAGCATTTGCGGTCCGCAAGCCTGTGCTGTCCCAAAGCAAGCCCACCAAGTATCAGGAACGTGCACCTTAAGTTTTCTCCTGATGAAAAACATACCAACAATCACACTGGCACATAAAAGAAATCACTCCACAGCAATGCCGACTAATGCCAAGCTACAAAGGATCCTGTACAAACATGAGCACAAGGTCAAAATTGCTTCGTGCAGAAAAAGCATACAAACAATGACCACTTCTTTAGGAAATCTGTAGCAGATGTCACCTGCAGTCAACTCATTTTTTTTGTTTCTGGCATTACATACAGAAAATAAAGGTGCAGATTAGTTTGAGACAAAAGATTGGAACCTCAGGGTTGCCTTCTAGTCATGGAAGCCGTCAGCAGTCCAGTGTTATGTCAACTGATCATTATGTCGGTAGATTATGACTTCCGGGTTGGAGCAAATGAATGAAAAAAAAAAAAAAACAATAATAAAGATATTTTTGGACCTTGGGGCATATGTTCATGGCGTGAAGCAATTCATAAATGCTCCCAAATGACTCAAATATGCTACAGAGACCAGACCTTGTGCATATTTTTCTTTTTTCAAGAACCATTACAGCTACTTATTTTGCTGTTGCTACACAGCCAAACAGGCAAGCTTTGAGCATCATAACTGCTACAATAGACATTTCCAACTTGAATGCCCCATATCACTCATTGGACTGAAATTTGGACCTGGCTCTATTAATCCATCATGCCTATAGCAGGCAAGTACAGGGTTCAGCAAACAAGATCCTCTTCAAAGAGTTGTTTGCAACACCAGGCGAACAAGGACGACTAACGAGGAATGTGATGACGTTCAGGTTGGAGAGGTCTATATCTGGTGCCGAGTTTACAAAGAAGCCTCAAATGTATGGTAGAGTGCAATATTTTGTGATATATGTCCGGGAAGCAATCGCATCTCGAGTCACTGACGGAGGTGCGGTAACTCCCTCGCGCATTTTCAAAAGCCCCTTCCTCCACTTCCGCAGGGCGCTTTTGAATGCTCTAAAATTCTTCAAGGTCAGAAGAACTTGTTTCTTTCATTTCCAGAGCCGCTGCGTGCAATGGCCCACTAGCAGTTCAGGAAAAGGACTGAAAAGTGTGAATAAAGACTCGTGCATCCCATTCAAAGCTGCACGAGTTGTAATTTGCTTCTGTGTGTAATTACACATCCAATAAACAAAGTCTACTGCATTACCAGACACACAAGCAGCACAATTTTGGTTTGTCTTGCACATGACAATGGCATGAGTGAGCAAACACCACAAGATGTGGTAATGCAGGCTATTATCTGGCCCAAGCAGCTCCAAAAAGCAGACCCTGTTCAAGAGACAACAAAGTAGGCTGTCCAAATTTCCCTGCAGCAGTGCATACACATAAAATAAATGCCACTACAAATGATGGGTTTCGACAAATAAGACTATGTTCTAGCCAAACACAGCTTAAAGTTTAAGGTTTTACAAGCAAGGATGAACCAGTAAAGCTTCACAAGCAAAGAAGAACAGTTTAAGTCCATAAAATGTAGCCCCAGTGTTCTCGGGTAGAAAATCTGAATTTACACCACAAATGCGGAGACTATCATAAAAAAATTTATAACATTAAAAAAAAAGAAAAAGAAGACAGACTGAAAGTCAGACACATGTGCAAATCCTCTAGTAAAAGAAAAAAAAAAATGCTACACTCAGGCCTGGAATCACAATGACAGGCTGCTCCTGTTTCTGGGGCTGCAAACTAAGCCCACACTTAATGCCAGCAGAATTCGACATGAGCTTGCATATATGGCCATGTGCAAAGAAGACATCTTAATCACAGTGTTTTCTCTCGCAGACGGTTCCCAACATCACACAACAGATAGCTTCGCGTGCACAAGACTGACTGGACATGGGAAGGCACAGCACATATGAAACGGATGGACATTCCCGTGGTCCCCCGGAAATTGTCAGGAGACGCCACGCTTCGAGAATGGTTGCTTCTCCTCACAACCTTGCTTTGTCTAAGGCTTCGCAGGGAGCACATAGGAGGCTACAGTACGGGCACTGCAGCAGTGCCAAAGTTTCCCGGTCGCCAAAAGCTGTAACCAGCCACAGTTCCGCTTGGTGATATTACAGTAGAGCTGAACTTTCTCTTTGCATCAAAAAGGGTATATCGGGCCACTAGAACCAACGTCACAGCAACAATACAGGAAGACGCTACACAGACTAGCTGAAATTTGTGCCTGAGCACAGAAAAAAAGCAATGACAAGAAAACTATCTCGGCTTCCTTTAAACACATATCAACCTTCTATGGCACTGTACTATCGCACTCAATATGACTTGCAACACACGAGCATGTGGCCGCAGCATTTTTCGGAAGCGGCGCGCCTGAAAACTAAGTGGAAAGGATTCTGCTGTTCCAGCAGTCAGCTGCATCCCCCAAATTAGGTGATAACAAAAGGAACGAAACAAAATAAACTGCGACATGCGCCTTGCATTCGTCATGCTAGCACCGGCGATGCGATAATGCCATGGTACTGCCAAGACCAGACGGCACAGGGGAGAAGACTGAGCGCTAGAACAGCGAAATCCTTTCTCTTTCGTTTTCAAGAGTGTTGCTTGTCGGCTCCACCATGCTTCCGGGGAGTGCTCGGGCCACGCTGCTTGAGGTTGCAAGTCATATTGAGCGCAACTGTACCTTCATTTAACACATGCATCAGGCTTGCTGTCCAAAGCAAACCTGCAACCATACATCTAGAAGCAACAGGAGAATACTTGAGCCTGCATCTGTAACACATTGCCGAAACAGTGGAGCTTCAATAATGAATGTCACACTGGAAATATACACACTGTCGGGAGATAACATGAGATGGCAGTATAGGGCAACAGAGAGTGTATAACAAGGGCTCCTGAGTCAGGCGGAAGGGATTGCACTTGGCGACGAGATGGCAGGCTTACCACACCTGCTGGCACTTGGTCGGCAACCGACAACTGTGACACTGGTCCAGTGCAGCTCACACATGTACGAGCAAAGAAGGGAGACTGAAGACTGTTTGCACAGGGGCAGCCATCCAGATCGTTGCGGTGGATGTGTGTTTCAATGGTGGAGCAACAGGGCAACGGACAAGCAGCCTATTTGGCCTTCTTCAAGGCAACACCTCGCTGCCAGGCCAGGACAAGCCTCACAGCAAAGTAGAGCGAAAACATGTGCACCTGGAAGGCTACGGTGAGGAAGGCATACCAGAGCACAGCCACAGGGTAGCCCTGCCACAACTCGACGCCTCGGACGGCATGGCCGTGCTGCACATAGGCATACATGTCGCGGAAGAAGTAGACTGCAGCTCCGAACACAGGGCACAGTCCCAGGAGGAACGTGCCGATGGCGTAGGCCTTCATGCTACTTGCACGGTTGCGGCGAATGGCCGTAAGGCCAGGCAGCGTGAAGACGAGGCTGGCAAGCCACACCCACTCCCAAAGCAGGGGCTTCGGGATATACAACTCTTCCAGCTCGAGGATGAAGATGTCCAGCCGATCGAGCACATCCTCGGCTAGTTTGGCACACATGGCCAGGAAGAGCAAGAAGTGAAGCAGCATGGAGAACTTTAGTCGTGTCTTGTAGACGGCACTGAAAGGATGGAAAATAACAGCAACAGTCAGAAAACTGGCAAAATTACCTGCCTCCAGCAAGAACACTTCTCGTGCTTGCGTCTGAAAAGTCTCACATGCTCAAGTCTCGATCATATGCTGAGCAGCCTTCATGGTTTATAAATATCTCTGAATAATACTGCAAGTGGTGCAAACACCGAAGCTGAGTAACATATTAGTCAATTTTTATTGAGCTCCATACCACGGCCTCACCTGGTAACCAAAAGGGAATGACGGTTCGTAATACTTCTCACACACAAATTGCTCTTCCTTTTCTGCATTACAGGAATTGAAAGGTTAGCATGCCGGATGCCCCATGGTTATGAATGAACTCATAAAATGAGCTTTGTTATGCAGTACACATCAGTGTATTAAACAATGAACACTGCTCTGATTAGATGGCTATGACTTCCTCTATACTGCACCAAAACAGTAAACCGAAGCATGGGGCTTTTTCTCATCTGCTGCAGATTGTTTTCCTGAACCTCGATGTTTATGGCCGACAAGTAGCGGCAGCGCGTAACGACCGGCGGGTCTCGCGAGATACCTGGCGGCAATTTTTGCTTGTAGTAGTCATAGAGACATGTCGAATGATGACATCATTTGCGCCAAATATCGCGTTTCTACTGGCTATATAATGAACATCCTTGTAAAATGGCAGGAAGTGCTCAAATGATGTTCCATTCACGCCCAAGCAATCCATCACAGCATCGGGAACGATTTCAGTTGGGAGCACGCTGTCTGGATCGTCACGACACGCCGCGGAAAGAAACCTGACAGCTGTGAGCTTGGCCAAGAAATTCGATCACCTATGCAAACAACATACACAGCCTAGCGAGAAACGGTAATGCACTCAATTACGAAAAAAACATAGGAAACACAGCGCAGTACAGCTAGCCGCCTAGCCAAGTTTCCGGTATCCAGGAAAAATCTCCAGCGCGGTGCCACGTATTGCCTCCCGCGCTAATTTTACAACACGGTCCCTCCACTTGCCAGCCGCCACAAAAGCCTGATGTTATATCGCCCTTATATTTACGTGATACACTTTGTCCCCAATGTTTTTTCTATCGTCCAATTCGCTTCGATGCCTTGTATACCAGAAGTTATTCCGGCTGTTCCTAATATTAGCAACGCTTGCTAAGGGTATTTGCTCGAAGACAATTGTTGTACAGAACAACTAACCTGATTTGGTAGTGCGATGCCACTTTCTGTCGATGATTGAAATCACTGCCATCAGTGCCGCTAACGTGGATGCCGCCTCGAGAAGCCATGTCTTCTGTTATTCTTCGTACAAAATTTGAGGAATCCTTGATCGAGGTCGGCAAGACGACATCGTCTCCCAGCCGGAAGCCCTATGTCATTTCCGGTTAAAACGCACTAAAACTAGTTATTGAAATCTTATTTACTGCTGATTAAAATAAAACTATTTAAGGTAAATTAATTTTGTAATACGTTTTTAAAATGATATATTTCACATATACTGGTTTTCATCTTTTATAAGTTACGAAACTGTTCATGGTTGCTCTATGCAAAACTGGCCGAATCCACTTATACGGAAGAGAGCATAGGGAGGGTGCCTTATATTTCATCCTTTTGCGTTCTTAGGTTTGCGTGCATGTTTCATCCCGAACCGAACAATCTCCACGATTTTTGTGCACCTTCCGTGTAACTTTCGATACATTTTCGTCGACTTCCCATCGTGACCCGTTCGAAAACTCAAAATGACAGCTGATGAGGAAGAGGACATCCCAGGTAAGCTCACTCCCGTTGCTACAGTTTAAAGATGCTCCCGTCTCGAGTTCGCCGTGTTCTTTGACGCCTGTCTCTCTATTCGATTTAATTTCTCATTCTCTGGTCAGTGATGGGCGGGCGCATCCTGTCCGAAACCATCGCACAGGATCAAGCGATCGGGGCGTGGAGCACGCTTCTCCGGTGTACCGCTATGCGGAGATGACCACTCCTACGCACGCAAACGGGTTCGCACCGCATCGGTCGCTATGCAGAGACCGAGCTAGCTCACGAACGGCGTTTGCTGTCTCCGGGTTTCCCGGAAGAGCACGTTTTTTTTCTTCTTTTTCACGGGCGTGTGCGCGACGTCTCGAAGCGCGCTACGTCGCCGTAGGTCAGGGCGAGCGTAAAATGCGACCCTCGTACACTGCGCTCGTCGTGATTAATTACGACTCCGTGTTTGAGAGGGGAGGGGCTGCGCGAGAGGGTACGCGCCGTTACGCCATATGAACGCTGCTTCGCGACGATTTCCCTCGCTGCGCGCTCGGCTGGCCCGATATTCTTGCTTTCTGCGAGCGGAAGAGTCGCGCCGTCGTTGCTAACTGGCAGTACGTGGTGCGCGGTTCCCTGCCGTCTTACAGACTGCTTATTTTGGAATCGGGCCAAGGTTATTTGATTGTGACAGACCGGGGGTGTGGCCGGTGCGCTCTTTTTCTGCGTGGTGTAGCGCGCATCGCGACGCCGCGTCGGTAGCGCGCGCGTACACATAGATCCGCTATACCTTGGAATGTGGTCGCACGTCTATGTAGTGGCAGGCGGAACTCTACCTGTTGGTCAAGGGGCAGCTTGCATTGTGGTCATCGTTGTCTGATTTATTGCGGGCGTCATATGCGGTCTAGATCGCGCTTGACACGATGTAATGCAGTTTACATTTGATCTTTTTTTTTAATTTTCTTGAATAAACTGAGAGTGAAAGGTATATATATATGTCTATCTTTGTGAGAAAATTCGAGCTTTTTGGCGTGTATAATGATGGCAGCTTGCGGCATGGTTTCATCTATGGGAAGGAAGCAAGATTGATCTGAGCTCATATAGGTCTAGTTCTAGCTTTAACATTTCGGTCATGGATTAGTGCACAGGTATTTTATCTATGCTTGGTCAAACTTGTCTTGATGAACTACAATATACCTAAGGAAGCCACCATCTTGTTATCAGACAGTAAAATAAACAGCTTACAGAAATGCGCGATTCGAACTTTCATTGAAAAGAAGACCAAAAGAGGCAGGGAAAGTGAAAAACTAAAAGAGTCAAGTAAAATAGTGGTACACTCAGTACACTTTCATCAAGCATAATTATAAATTGGCCTTTTTCGTCACTACATTTGCTGCCTCTATAAAAGAAGTGCCACATATTATTCTGACCCCATTGACAAAGGCAACCAGTGCACATATTGCGTTTCCTTCCAGTTAGCATTTTAACAATTTTTGACATATTGTCTTTCATTGTTGCAGTCTGCAAACTAAAATAGTCTTTATTTCTGGACAATTGCTGAGTCTGTTTGGTTCTTGTGTTCACCTTTCAAAAGGCTCTGGGGCAGTATGCACCTTTGGAAAGACAAGGTTTGCTGGCAACATGCCTGGAATGTTCTGGGTGAAAAACGATCCTGTCATTCATGTGGCCTGCGGGGACGAGCACTCGGTCTTCATAACTGGTATGTGCAGGTTGCACAGCATTTGAACTGCCTGCCAAGCATGGTGTCACTTTTTTGATGACTGTTGCAGCTGCGGCTGCACTTCCAGGAAAACAAATACACAGTTGCCTGTACCTTTCGGTGAAACATATTTGATTGCTGCGTAGAGCATTGGTTATATATATGATCTGCTGTGCTTGATGAAGTAGTTACTATTTTTCTTGAATTGGCAAGCCTGCTTAACTCTTTCATTACCACGCCTATTCAAATCAATCACCGATGATCGATGCTTTAAATCACCGATTTTGACGTGCTGGAATCGTTCCTCATGCACCTAGCACCACCCACTGGTTAGTCTAGACACTGTACTTGTAGAACCAGTTTAAGTTTTCCCGCTCTGGCGACATTCAGATTTTTGGTAGACATTTTTGAGAGCTAATGTGATCACATATGTGTTGTTGCATAGGGGGGCGTGGTTGCCGCACTTGAAAAAACAAACAAAAAAACCTGTCACTCGTGGTAATGCAGCATTAGCATCAAACTTTTGTGATCAAAAGACTTTCAGCAAGTCAAATATCGAATCATATTGCCGGGTTTGTTATCTGACGATGTTGAGTGGTGACTCGAAAATGGCGCCAGCTATTCACTACTGAGCTTTTACTCCGAGTCTTGGTCATTATAGTCAGTTTGCAGCAGATTTGGTTTGGTGCCTCAGGAACACTAGGAACTGCTTCACCGCATGGCACAAGATATGAGGCTGTTTTCACCTGTAGTTTTTTTTTATGTAGCTGAAGAATGGCCTTATACAGATAGTTTATTTTCTTACACTGTGTTTCTGGGTCACTGATCTTCAAAATGTATATTCTAAATTTTCTTTGTTAATAATGCATTTGTAGATGCCGAACGTTTCTGTCTTGTTTCTTCTATCTTGCCTCAAAAATGGGAATTGTTCGTTTTTTTGTGTGTTCCTTGACAAATTTTCTGTTTTGTAACTTGTTTTTGGAAAGAGCACCTATATTATGCGCATTTTTTAATGCCGCAACGTGTACTGCAGTATTATTTCTACTGGCAAAAAAATATCCTTTGAGACCTATGAAAAACGACCATTTTCTCGCTGTAACGAAAAAGTTAATTTAGCCTGAAGGAGTTGCTTCTATTGATGCTATACACGAGGCACATTTAGAATGAGTTTAATAGTCTGTGAACCCCTTTTCCGATGAAGCAAAAAAGTGATCACAATGCTATAATGTGATAATCACAATCATTTTTATCACTTTTGTTGCCTTTGGCCTAATATTAGGTATGGCCAAAGTAGTGCTGCCTTCACTGGCTGCCGTCATCATGGCCAAATAGTTGTACCAGAAATCCAGCACGCAAAAAAGCTTCTGTATGATTGGATTAGATTTTTTGACTGCCATCACATACTGGGCCTGCCACGTCAGCTTTCTTTTGTTGCGAAATGCGTGTCAGTTTATGGCGAGCTGAGCTAGTTAGATCCTGTGTTGGCAACCCACCGGACTAAGCTGGGAATGTGCATAATGCCAAAAAATGGTTGATAATATTAATCCTCAAAGGAAGCCTATTTGTGTCAATGGTGCAACTTACGTAGCAGGAACGTCATTCACAATTGCCTTGTGATTGGATGAACAAAATGCACTAATTTGTGACAAGGCTTTTGCATAAGTACCTTTAGTATATTAGTTGCGTTAAAAAAACAGAAAAAACAACCAAACTATGGAAGTAGTGCATCAGTTTCCAGAGGGAGCACGCTGCGACTGCTGAGTCCACGCAGCGGCAGGTTTAAACAAACTGCCGTTTACCGCATTTCGCTGAATTGAATCACTAGATCGAGCACACACACAAGCTGTTCATGAGATTAGTGCCAAAGTGACAGTGAAAGAGTTGAAGAACATGCGTGCTTGAAATTCTGCTGCATACTTGCCAAAATTTTTACACAGACATTTCGCTCGCTTAGCCAAGTGTATGGGGAGGACTGTATAAGCCACCACCATGAGCCTAATGCAGTTCTATGAGTGGTTTAAGCATTTTGAGCACAGCACAATGTCGGTCGGTGACGATTCCAAGCATGGAGTACCTTCCACATCAAAAGATGATGACGCCATATTGTGATTAAGGAAAACCTTCGTTTTACTGTCCGGGAAGTTGCTGATAAAGTGGGAATCGTCATAGGATCATGCTAGTAAACTCGAGCTTTATCGTGTCAGTACAATATTTCTGTTGCATTTGCTTACTGCCTGTCAGAAACAGATGCATGCTGGAATCAGCTAGGAACTGCTTTCCACTGCCAGTGGCAATGAAAACATCAAGAACCTCATAACAGGCAGTGAGACGTGGGTTTATGGCTACGGCGTCGAAACGAAGGTGCAGTTGTTACAGTGGATGGGCAAAAAGGGTCTTCTTGTCCAAAAAAAAGGAAGTATGCATGAGTCTGTCAAAGATCAAAGTGATTTTGGATATGGTCAGACGGTAAACAAGAAAGTCTATTTAAGAATTCTAGCGCATTTGACGGATGCTGCGCTTGGAAGGAGGCCTGAACTCTGAGAAAACCAGGCTTGGATATTGCATCATGGCAATACGCCGGCTCACGCATTGCTCCTTGTACACAGCTACATTGTAAAACATCACACTCCTGTTCTGCATCATCCACTGTATTCTCTGGAGCTAGCCCCAGCAGACTTTTTCTTGTTTCCCAAACTTAAAACTAATATTGTAAGGGTGTATTTCCAAACCATAGTGGAGATTCTGGCAAGAGATCTGTGTGCCATCCTTGAATATACATTCCAGGAGGCTTTCCAAAAGTGGAAGAAATGATGGTAACAGTCTGTTGCCAGTAGAGGTAACTACTTTGAGAGGTACCAGCTTAAAACGTAGCAATAAAGATGTTATAGCAGAAGTTCGGTTTCTTTTTGAGCACACTTCATATTTGTTGTCTACACAGTAAAGAAACAGGCATTGTGAATTAACTTGTTAAATAAAAGAAAACTCCACTTCATATAGTGCCTGTTCTGGTCAATAAAAGCCCAGCATGGTGGCACACTCATGCTGAACAAAATTTAGTGACTTTTTTTAAGGGAAGGAGCGGCAGTATGTTGTTTACAGTGCATTGCAAAAGGTCTATACGAAGATGACTGAATTTTTAAGACTGAAATCTGGATTATCTTTGGCAATGGAAGAGAATATATATTAAACTGCTGTTTTCTTGTGGACTGGTGCCAAACTGTCTCATGGTGGTTTGGTTAGTTGCCTTAAGGTAATATACGCTGAGACTGAGTGAAGATGCTGCTGAGTTTTGGCCACCTTGTGTCAAGGTGCATATGAGTGTTAGCATATGAGCTTTTTAATCAGTGCACAGGCATATGTGCGCGTGTCTTGTGGTGTGAGTAGGCCTTTTCTGCCTATTTTTTTTTTTCCATTGGGGCTTTTACTTAACACTTAACTGCATCTTGTTCTGCTTAAACTTAGAGTTGCAGTACTCTCAGTGTGCCTCTTTCCCATGTGCTGTTTCCAGCTGGAGGCCGCGTGTTCAGCTTCGGAAGCAACGAGTACGGCCAACTTGGGCATGGTCACAAGAACACTGTCGTGCGACCCAAGTGCATAAAAGGTACCACCAGGGCAAGCCCTTGCTGCTTTCATTGCGTTATTAAGAGGCCACATAGTGACTTGTGTCCTGACTAAGACACTTCCTAACTGCACTGGTATTATACTGGTAGAAAGTACAGGGAAAGAACTAATGCAGTACTGTCAACACCCACCATGCTAAGCTTATCATACATAGGCATGCTGACTCCTGTCTTTTTATCTTATCTTATCTTATCCTTCTTATCTTAAACATTCTTATCTTATGTTTTCTTAGCTTTTTTTTTTTTTTTTTTTTGATGATACACTTGTCACTGACCTTGCTTCTCCTCTTATGCGAGAGTACCTACTGCGCACAAGAAGTGGAAGGTAGCTAGAGACTGGATGACCTTTGTGCAAGGGCGAACAGGTATGTTTTAGGGCGCCTGTAGGGTGTTGCCGGGCTGAATGCACTTGTCATTGCTTGTCAGCCAAGCTGTCTCAGTGCACTTAAGGTACACTGTCGTTGAGGGGGAACTCTCTCGTTCTGTGTCACAAAATTCTGTAATTGCTCGAGGGGATTGTAATTCGCACACCCCACAATGTTCACAACAAAAGAGCGATGACATCACTGCACAATTTTTCATTGGTCTACAGAGCCGTGACGTCATTATATAGCCTAACTTCAGCGGTGAAACTACAACATAACAGAAAGAAACGCACAAGGAAGAGAACCGGACACGAGACTGCCTGACTTCATGCTTAGCATGTAGCATTCTTTTTCTTCATGCACTCGTTGTGGCTTATTCATGATTATTCACACCTCGTACGGCTTAGTAGAATGCGGATGCTGTGCAGATGATGTAGAGAAACCGTTAATATGGTGGAATCGGGAGTTCAATGTACCTTCTAAGAGCACATTTGCAGGAAAATGGCCACGACGAATGCTATTAATCTATACTGTTCAGTTTGCTGTATGCATGGAGGCCTGTGTTTTTGTGGCAGGTATGTGCGAAACGTGAAGTGGTAAGTGGTAGATGTAGTAGTGGGAGTGTTTCTTGAAACGCCCTGTGGGAAAATGAAGGTAACATCCTTCGCCCGTCAGTCATGCGTGGCTGTTTCGCTTGAACGAGCTGAATTCAGACTCTGAAAACCAACGCTTCGAAAACTAGATAGGGTTGCTAATACACCCTTCAAATATATGATACACACACACACACACAAGGAATTGCAAATTGATGTGAGGAAATCTCTTACATTGTTTCACACAGGCCAAACCTTTTGTCATTTCAGCACTGAAAGACCAGAGAGCTGTTCTTCTGGCATGTGGACGAGCTCACACCTTGGTTGCTACAGGTAAGAACAACTATATGTGGCTTTGGTGTTCGACTACATTAAAGCATTAATGCCTGCATGGAAACCTTACTTCGACAGTCTATCGTCGAACAAGCTGACACACTGCACGAATCTGCTAATGCCTAGACTTAAGTTTCATCGGAAACTGTATGTCGGGTTTTCGAGCAGGTAAACTAATAATGTATGGTGCTTTTTAAGTAAACTTTGTTTTTTATATATATATAGTGTTTCACTTTCTTTAACTTTCATTGGAGTGAACAGCCGATCTGCTATGGTGCTAACCACAGGCTGATATGCACACACACACACATTCTTGCTGCCATGAATTTATTATCATCATTATCACTATGACATTTGCTAAGTGTACTATACCAGAAGTTGAACATACACATGTTGAGTCCTCAATGCTGGATGTACTTTCTGCCACAGTCTGCAATCGATGGAGCTGAAGGAGTACTTTAAATGGCAGGGAGATAGCAGTGTATTTCAATTGAAACAATAGTTTTGTCAAATTTATGACTTTTAGAAATATAGTTCAGCTTGCTAGTTTTTTATTTGATCAAGCTTATCTAATTTATTTCGTGTTGTATGTGTCTTTACTTTAAAAGTTTAACCTTTTTGGGGATGTTCTGCAAGTTTTACACCGCAGCTTGAAAATTACCTCCGTGTTGAAAAACTGAGGTCTCGAATACCCTCCGCTTCTTCTTCCCAGATGATCACAGGGTGTATGGCTTTGGCGTCAACACCGAGCATCAGCTAGGCCTCAGCTCTCAAGAATTCCAGCACGCCGAGCCAGCACTAATCACCGCCTTGACTGGGCTGGAAATCAAGCAACTGGCCGCCGGCGCCGAGCATTCTGTCGCACTTACAGGTTTGTTAGGCGCTAATTTTTATTTTTTTCCTTTTTTCCCCGCTTCACGTGCGACTGAGACAACACATGAATGGGGCAGTTTTCCTCGGAATTTATATTGCAGTCCGATGCCTGCTTTGTTTCTTCGAGACCAGCATTGTATCATACTATGTGGTTGATGCTTGAAAGACTGCAGACTGGAGGCCTTGTCATTGTTCATTGTCGGCCTTCGTTGCTGCAATATTCTTTACCTTAGCACTGTTTAACAATCTTCAAGTGGTGCAGTGCAACGGCACGGAGCCATAACAATATTTTGACTTGTGACTTAAACTCAAAAGTACTCAGAAACTTTTTCTTTTGAAATGAATTAGAAATTGAGAAGTAAAGGGCAGATTTTTTTTTTAAACAGCAGGATTAGGGGTTGCGGACATCTGCTATTTGGCCCACATGATTGCATTCCGTATGTGTTTTTTTTGTGTGCGTGTGTGTTTCAGACAAAGGGACAGCCTATGTCTGGGGTGGTGGGAAGGAAGGCCAGTTGGGCCTCGGGACCAAGACCACAGTTCCTTCACCGTTAGAGCTCAAGGTGGACATCCGGATAATGTGCATTTCAACGGGCTACTACCACACGGCCATTGTTTCCGGTGAGTCGCACAACCTCAAGTGGCTCTTCTAGGGGCAGAAGACAGTGAAGCTGCATTTTTCCTGGCAGGAGCAAGGTGTTGTGCTAGTTGGTATTGGCATAGGGAATGAAACTG
The DNA here is from genome assembly GCF_055883805.1 of Amblyomma maculatum. Taxonomy (NCBI): domain Eukaryota; kingdom Metazoa; phylum Arthropoda; class Arachnida; order Ixodida; family Ixodidae; genus Amblyomma; species Amblyomma maculatum. Next base: position 389,998,592 of record NC_139344.1, read on the forward strand.
CACGAGGGGCACGCGTTAACAGCAATAATGAGACACATACGGAAGCAGACTACCAATTGAAAGTTTATTTTGTAGTAAAACATTTAGGAAGGCAAGAGCAACAGATGAAAAATTAAGTGCTGCTGCATGACTGCGCAGAAATCGTGGAAGTCATTTAAAAGATGAAAAGATTACAAAAGAGGACAAAAAAAAAAGCTGCAGGAGATCAAAAAACTGATGACTGTCAGATCATCATCATCAGCTGCGAAGGCTTCTCCCATATTTCTCCAATTAACCCAGTCCTGTGCTAGCTGCACTCACTTGACCCCTGCAAACTTCATAACCTCATCCACCCACTTAACTTTCTGCCACCCCTTCCCTTGGAATCCAATTCGTTACCCTTTTCGACCGTCGGTTGTCCTCTCTTCGCACTGCATGCCCTGCCTATGCCCATTTCATTTTCTTAACTTCCACTAGAATGTCCAAACTGTCAGATAGTCATGACTAAAGAATAACAGGCAAAAATGATAAAAACCTGGACAAAAAGGATGAGTATATAAGTGATAAAAACCGTAGATGACACAGGAGAGAATAAAAACAAGGCAAAAGGGATGATTGAAGGCTATCAAAAATGGCAGAATACGAATGAGCACCTAGAAAAAGCTTTTTCATCACACCCATGGCATAGTTACAACTTTGAGCACCAGTTTTAAAATAGCTTAAAGGAGCAGAGATGCCAAAAATTAGTCAATTTGTTCTGTCACCGGAAAGGTGTGCGGTACATCCCAGAACATGAACAGGCTGTGGATTGTGGAAAAATTGCTAAAAAGTTTGTATGATGGAATTTTTCTTTCCTGCAATTTCAATTTTAGTTTAAACCACCGAGTGGCGACTTTGGCGTCACAGATGAATTGAGGTCACTTCAGGCGTGTGAAACCTACAGTGGAGGCAAGAAGCAAGGCGCCTATGTGCTGTGCGATGTCAGTGTTTGTTAAAAATTTCTGGAGTCCTCCACTACGGCGTCTCTCATAGTATGAGTCGCTTTGGGACGTTAAATCCCCCAAATTAAACGAAACTTGCAGTATGGCTGCTGCTTCCTTCATTTTAATTCAGTAATTCACATTTACTCTTTTGCAAACCTGAGCAAGAGCTGGAATCTCAAGCAGCGATTATGTTGTAGTTTTTTCATGACTCAGCTTGATCTCAGCTTGTCTGTAACATTACTGCTGTCTTTCAGAAGGTGGAACCAAAAACCAGTACTGCAAGAGGAAATCAGTTGTAAATTATTTAGCTAACTTATATGAATTTCACATTGTGACTCGTGTATCATTGTCTTTGCACTATTCCAAAGAAACAAACAGTTATCTAAAATTTTTATGTCTGTATCCCATTCTTTTGTTGACCAATTTGAGTATCTTGTAATAGCAGCATATGTTTGACCTCTAGTAGCACTTCTGGTCGGTTTCATAATCAAGAAACTGCATATTGCAGCTACAAAGCGGGCAAGAAAAGTTTTCGTAATGCCTTACATCCGTGAAGTCTGGCATTGCCTAAAAAAAAATTGCTCAACACGCAGGCATGGATGTTGTCTTGTCTACTCCACTCCCAACAAACTTTCCATGTTCTGTTTGAGAGCTAAAGATAACCCTCCAGTCCTGCTTGAGCGCTGATCAATACATCCCTGATGCAAGTTTGCACTTCTGATTTTAATCGTCATAACTGGCAAAGATGAGGTAGGCTAGTATCCTGGGAAATCATGAAAGCACTCAAGGTTCATCATGGACTCCACTGATCATTACTGATTTCACACTAATAAGTACCTCCTTTTCTGTCCCTTTAGTTGCCCTTTGAACCGTTTTGCTCCTGAATTAACTTTCACTTGGCATGGCCTGCTTTCTCGTATGTCATGTTATTGCTGTTTGTCCATGTTACTCATGCTGTTTTGCTTGTTTTCCTGGCTAGGATAGTTTACTGTCCTTTTGTAATTCTTGTTTGCTTATCTATATACTGTAGCATACTTTTCTTGGTATCCCAATTCGGATGTTTTGATGTTCAGAAGGAGTAATGGTAAAGCGGAAATTGGTTGTGACATCATTTTAACTGGCGACCTTGACCTTGCTGGCATGGCAGATTGTGTTCCTAAGATAATACGACACCTTTGAGAGAGAAATGTTTAAATGCAGTGGATGCTTCACATGTACTTCTTACAACCATGCCAGGCAAGAGTATGGCCATGAGACTTCAATGTACCGAAATGTGTGGTAACGTGCTACGTATATTGTTGCATGTAATTCGACATTTTTTATTCCCAGACACAGTCATTTGAAACTGCAGGCTTGAGCTATTTATTGCTGTGTAAGGTAGGTTTGGCCGATCTGTGGGTGTCTCCTCGTGCCAATGCCCGTTCCCAGCTGAATTGAACTGCGTTTGGTTTGCCCAAGTTGTTCATACTGGCAGCCGCTTTCCATGACGAGCTGTAGACTGCATGAGCGCAAACTTCCGGTAGCATCTGGAGGACATGTGTCCTGCCGGAGCTCTACCATATTTTCCGGTGTATAAGACGCGTCTTTTTCACAAAAATTTCATTAGTGCGTCCTATACAATGGTCGCATATTATGGCCTTCTTTTTCGTTTTACGCAGCGTTCATAGGTTAACTAGCCACCATAGCTTAACTTTATCGTGAAATGGTGACGGTAGCAACTTCTTCAATTACAATGGCCATGAACGTCTCATATGCACCTAGCATTAGTAGTATAAAATAAAAGTAGTAGTATAAAAAGATGGCAACGTTCACGCTCTTTGGCCTTTCCACACTGCCAAGGCAAGTTGACTAACGTTTCCAGTTGCGATTTACAACATTGTTTGGTGGCTACTGCATATGTATTTTCCACTTCCTGCGCATGCTTTGCTGCGTCGTCAAAGTGTCCTAGCACAGCGACAAACAGCGCAGTGATTATGAGTGCGAAGGGGATGCCGTAGCACTTCCGCGAGAAATCAGCGAACTTATTTTGATAGCGCGTCCGAAGATGAAGCCTTTCAAGGCTTTGAGTCGATAAAGAGCTGATGCTCTCACAGTGCAAGAGTATTTTTGGGCGTGGGTATTGCCTTTTTTTCTATCAATTGCAGGCAAAAAAGTTTTGTTTTAGGCACAGAATGTTTCGCGGTGGTCGCGCAAGCATTTATAATCAAATCCTACTCAGAGCTGTGACTGCGTTGCCGGTCCACTGTATCTAGGCGACTCCCCAGAGATGGAGTAGGTTTCAATTAAGAGAATAATTACTCGTTAGCAGCTGCCTGACTGACACTGTTTGGCTACGTGTCCCTCAGCCAGGATGGATTTTTCTTCAAACTCTGAAGATTCTGGGAAAGCTGTACAGCTTTCTTTTGTAGCCTGCAGCTTGACTGACTGCATTGCATGTATAGTGGTACTTGCTAGAATTTACTATGTGTATCCCTGTGGTTAGGGGTAGTGCCCACTGCTTGCTGCACTCAAGGCTGGGCTGTGCTATTTTAGCTATACTGAATTGTTTTGTTTTTTTTTTAAGTTATAGCACCAAGGGTATTCACATTCTCGAAAGTCTAAGGAGCGTAATGGCTATTGCAAATGGCGAGCTACAATCTCCATCTGCATCCAGGTGCTTAACTGTAATAGGTAAAAAAAAAAAGTCAACTTTTCGAAATAATTTAACCAGCTCACTAATAACACAATTCACCTATTTTCTGATGTCTATATACACTGGTGTTACGGCAACGCATGGCCATCTCTATTGTCACGTGATGGTGACAAGTGAAAAGACTTACATTGCACTGGAATGAATTCTTCATTGGCCTGACTTGCACTTTCAAAAGAATTAAGAAACTCAGGTGGTGGCGATAGTAGCAGGCGTGATTGTCGGTCGTCAAACTATGAATAGCGGCAGTATTCAGCAGTGCCCAGCATAAGTTCGGCAAAGAATCTTTTAGAAAAATCGGAAGCTTGGAATAATGCGGAAACAACTGTGCTTGCCGTCAATCACTCCAGTCAAATCTCGGCATATCTCACACTACAAGAAAAGTGAAAAAGACTCATCTCGCGACACCGAGCGTGAACAAAGAGCATAAGATCATTCTGTGCGCATAGGGCCTCATGTCGGCGGCTGTTAAAAACAAGGAATAAAGATTTCAGTAGTTTGCGGCATTATCTGGAAAGGCTTATTTTTAGATATTCTGATTCACCTTCGCCGAAACAACCAGTATAGGAAATTTTAAACTTCCACCCCTCTTCTTTTATGTGGGGAAGCACTGACTAACACCTGATAGTAAGTGGCAAAAGTAGTGCTCCTTTGGTATGCCGGCATGCTGTACATAACCGTCATGTTGGTGTCTTTGCAGTGGACGGCATTTTGTACACATTTGGAGAGAGGGATGGAGGGAAGCTTGGCCTGCCAAAGACCTTATGCTGCAAGCGCTACAACAAACCCACCGAAGTCTCGACGATACCGGGAAAAATAGTCTCGGTCTCTTGTGGGGGAACTCACACGATGGCTCTGACAGGTACAAAACGCCTCTTGTCATCTCACTTCGCTTTCACCTGGCCATGTTTGTCGTAACTGTGCTAAATGTTGGGGCCACCTTTTGCTAGTAACCTTGCTTTTATGCAAGTTCACATCGTTGGAATTCTAACTGCTCATCTAGCTAATCTGTTAAGGTTATGTCATTAGGCTGCATATTGAAAACGTTGACCGACACTGATGACTGCAGCCCTCCGTTGCTGTTCCTTCAGCTGCATATATATTCTTGAGCATAAAGTCTGTAGTGAGGACATTTTGCAGATCTTTGGCAGGTGAATATACTAATCAAATGAAACTTGATCTTGCTGTAAATTCATGATTGGTTCGTCCTTCGTGCCATGTGTTTCACAAAGAAATGTGCATTTAAGAGACTTGTTTTGAACTGAAAGTGAATGTGTTAATTAGTTGCGCCATGAGAGAATGTGGCTGTGGAAGCATTGACACCATATGTAGTACTTTGGTATACTTATGTATGAAGTCTTTATTTCTGCATTTAATAGGTCATCCTTTGCAGCAGAAAGGAGGTGCTCTAGATTTGTTTTTGCAGCTCCCAACTGCATCAACTTATCGAACGAAAATTCTTTCATTTACAGTTGCGCTTAATAGAACAAACTCGTGATTTTTGTTTCTTGCGTGCGTTTCCTCCTCTTATGAGTGCATTTCTTGCACCTTTGTTTGATATCTGAGGATGTTCGCAGTGAAGGCAGGGCAGTAGACAGTAACGAGCATGCTGAGATTTTAATTTGTTGCAAGAGAGACGATAATGGCTTCTCTTGGAATACTATGCCTGATTGGGCAACACCTAGAGAGGTTTTGTTTTCTACAAGCGCTTACCAGTGGCTTGGTGCATTGTTTCAAGCTTTAGGCTGTCCTGTCTCAGTGGGTGGCTTTTTTTTTTTGTTTTCCTTCCTTTACTTGTAGCTGAGGGCAAAGTATACGCTTTTGGTGATGGTCGAAATGGCCAGCTAGGACTGGGAAACAAGACATTGCAAACCAACAAGCCGCAGCTTATCCCTTTCGTCGAAGGCATCAAGATTGCAAAAGTGGTCTGCGGAGAAAGCCATACGGCTTTCCTATCAGGTGAGCTGGAATTTTCACAAATGCTTTTCTGTGCTGGGGTACTTCTTTCCTGGCATTCATTAACATTACTGAATCTCGGGTATCTAAAGGGGGGGGGTAGTCACAACATTGAAATTTTTTCACTGTGTAGTACTACTAGCCGCAAGCACAGATTTCGCCGATGTCTGAAGCCGCTCTCTCTCTCTCTATACGTGACCTTGAAGTGGGGAAAAACAAGGAGGTGACGCGTGTAGCACGACTTAGCGAACCCAACCGTCGACGGCTGCTTTTCTATAGAGGTGGAATGGAGAGGCGTCAGTGGTGCTGTGCGATGTCAGTACATGCTAAAGATTGTCAGGTGGTCGAAATTACTCAGTAGCGCTCCAATATGGCACCCCATTCTCTCTTTCTGCTTTCACTCCCACCTTCCTCCCTTCCCTTATGGTGCGGTTAAGGTGTCCACAAAGTGTGAGACGCCAGACTTCTGTATCGGAGTACCCGGGTTCGAACACGACCGCCTGTGGCTGCGTTTTGATGGGGGCGAAACAGAGAGGTGTTTGTGTGCTGTGCGATTCAGTGCACATTAAAAATTGCCAGGTGGTAGAAATTACTTCGAGCCCTCCTCTACAGCTCTTCTTTCTCTCTTTCCACTTTCACTCCCACCCTCCTCCTTTCCGTTATGGCATTGTTCAGGTGCTCGTGAAAAAAATGACTGATATTGCGCCTTTCATTTCTTGTAAACCAATTTAATATACTTTAAATAAACAATGCACACAGAGTTGAGTCATATGCATCAGAACATCTTATATCAAAGCAAAATGAAGCATAACAAACTGTAAAATGCATGGAAAAGTATAAAAGTTGGGTAAAAAATGCTGTGCACCTACTTTGCATTTGATTAAGTATGCAAATTGGCTGTAATATTTTAATACCGATGTGTGAAAACAATTCTTAAAATATCGAATTGATTATGGTATAAAGAAAATTGCAGAAAAAGATAAAGTGGAAATGTCTTAATTTCCAAGAAAGTGTCTAGTCATTGCAACCCAAAATTTGAGCAAATCTAGGTAGACACGGTGCCATAGTCATAAGCAGACTGTCATTTCTGGCTCATGACAAGTCCAGCTCGTCATGCGCTTTCCGGTACTCCAGTCACCGTTTAAAAATGAGAAGTGCTTATTTAAAGCATTTTCCGGACTGTTGAGAGATGGCAGCACAGATACTGCAGTTTCTTTTTCTTGGCCTGAACGGAGAAATTCGTCACCGCACTAATGAAAATGGCGAAGCATGAGAGTGGCGATGCGAATGACTCGAGCGACTCTGAAGACAGCAATTTGCTTCGCTCCTCTGGTGAGGGCAACGTTGGCGAGGACCTTGCCACCAGTGAAACAGGAGATGTAGAATGAAAACAAAACAAAAAAATAAAAACAAGCAGGAACTAATGTACATGGTGCTGTGTGATGTGCTGCTTGTACAAGAAAATGCGCACCTAGTGTAGGTGGTGAGAGAAAGCACCAAGTGCATTTCCGTGCTTTGAGTGCCGGCACACTTCTGAAAACATTCAACGTAAAAGTTTGAGTGATTTTCTTAGTTTGACAAATGTTTCATGACATTTACAGCTGTTTTTTCGGAACCACTTTCTGCATGCTTTCTTAGGAACCCCTTGAAATAGCCACATTTCCACACAACACAAATAGGCATGATAACGATCGCTATATGAAAGAAAAAGTTTTCTTGTGGTCTTTTTTTACACCAACCAAAGTGCTAGTTCTTTTAATAAAAGAAATGACCATTTTGATATCATTTCTTGAAAAAAAAAAAAAAAAATGTGCGTATGAGGTTTAAGAACCCCCAGGTGGTCAACATTTTCAACGCCTTCCTCTGTGACGTCCCCTGTAGTCTGAGCCAGTTTTGAACATTATTCTATAAAACCAAGTCAAACCTAGCCAAGCCCAGCCTGACTTGATCTTACCTCTTTGGAGCGGAAAGACTGCTTTTAAAAATAAAAATACATTGACAGCAACGCTCCAAGGCTTACATTTGGGTTCATACATCTGACAAATGCAGGGTGGATAGCTACTATCCACACGGGCCAGCAGTGACGCTCAGAAACGGAAACTATTCAGCCAGGCTGCACAGTGACAGTGACGCACCTTGCGTCAGCATCTATAAAGAGGGTAAAGGGGCTTTGGCCACACTTGTGACTATGCACATGTCACATGTGCACCATTACAGTGTGCTCCATTACAGTAGGTGGGATTTGTGCATGATCGCTTGCCCGACCGGTGACACCATGACTCTGCTTTCGTTGGGAGTACCCCATGCAAAATTCTGCTACTATAGGGGTTTTCCAGAATCCCACAGTTAGCCAAAACAACATGACGGAGCTCATGCTGGAATAGTTTTGAAGGTGACATTATCAATGCCATTGGTGTGGGCATTAAGAATGGTACAGGCAATGGAAGAGGTGGACAAAAAATCATGCACTTTAGCATTGTGATTTTTCTGATGTAGGTGATTGGCCTCCTGTTTTATCAAGTGTCGAGCGCGGAAAAGCCCACTTGCAAGATAGTATTGCATGCATACGCTAAAATAAACAAGCGAAGTGGAGAGGATGCCTTTCCGCTATTTTCCTTACACTTTAGACTCTGTCTGAATAATTTGCCCAGTTACTGTGGTTTTGCCTCAGACAGATTTATGAAAGTTTCTGAGCGTTTGCCACTGCCGAATATTCGGAGCTTTCAAATACCTGATTCTCAATGTCAGCCGAATACCAAACATGTTCTATCAGTATTCTGCGTTTTGATTTGCATACTTCTAGTGATTTTTTTAAGAAACTACTTCTTTCATATCCAAGATGTGCTATGATCCGCCTTGTCTAAGGGCATAAATTTGGTGTTCTTTGCCGTTTTAAAAGCCTGTGCAGAAAGTGTTATGTTGTGCCTTACATCACACTTTGTGTTTTATCATGAGTTTCATTTTCTAGACCAGCTAGTTCTAAGGGATTCACCGATTGGCACTCTTAGCATGAATACTGACATATTAATACTATTAAGTTATACCATGTCAGTTGAGATGTATAGCTGTCATGTACGGCAAGTAGAGCTATTGGCCGCAAATTGCACTTGCAGCATTGTCATGAATGTGTGGTGTAAGTAGCCCTTCTATAATCTATGTTTTCTTTGTTTTTAACTAAGCTCTCAATGATTTGTAAAATATTTTTATTCATTGCTTTGCGAGTGGGGTACTTGTCTTTTTCGGTATTGTGTTCTTTGCCTGGTGCAGCTTACATAATGCGGTTTGATATTGTTTAGCATGTTGATGGGGAGAAAAGAAAAAGGAACCTTTTAACAGAGCAGTGTGAAAGTGTAGAGGGAATTAAGAGGAGACAATCTGTTGAAGCCTCCAAAAGAAATGTTTGATCCAGGGACATGGCAAAAAACTGTGCAGGTGTTTCTGCGCACATTTCTGTGGTGCCAATATATTGTATATAATATATATCTTTTTGGCTCTTTCTCGCTAAGATAAGAGGCAGCTTCTGACATGTGGAGATGCTCGTCATGGAAAGTTGGCCCTTCTCACCAACGATGCATCGGCCAACCAGTTCTCCCCCGGCTTAGTTGAAGAGCTTCTTTCCTACCAGGTTCAGCAGGTAATGCCTTAAAGGATGATAATGACTGCATTATTCAAAGGCATTTAGAAAATGAAGTCAGGCTGTCATTCAAATGTTATGTTTAATGTTTTGCTTAGCAACTGGCCTAAGGAGATTTCCATCGTATGTTTAAAGTACCTATTCTCTTTCTTTTTTATTTCTCTCGTTCTTTCTTTGTTTCCTTCCTTCTTTCGTTCTTTCTTTCCTTCTTTCTTTCTTTTTGTACAAGAGCTTTTTTAGCCCTCTTGAAAGCAGGGGCCAATGCAGGCATTTTTACCCATATACATGCATGTATACAGGCGTATGCAAAAAAGAAATGGTCATATTTGCTAACATTTACTGTATTGTATGCGTTGGAACATTGCGATATGCACTAATGGACAGGTATATACTGCATTGCATTCTAAAATCGAATGCGACGTGACGTAGCTGCACTTTGTTTCAAGCATGTAGAGCTGGCTTGGTGCGTTTCACGAGGTACGAGATGCGAATTCGACAAAAATGTGCCAATGTTGACAGCAGAATCCAGATGCGGTCTACCCCCGAGGTTATCAGGGCTACACTCGGGAAGGTTCCGAGTCATTGTGTCGGTGCAGAGACCAGCAGGTGTGCACAGCAGGAGTGCAGGGTAGTCGCTTTAGCTGCAAAGCTTTGCAGCTTTGAAAAGCCTAATCAGGGCCCAGCGGTGATGCCTGCTGTAATGTGGCTGCTGTGCAAGCCAGTGGTACCTTACTCACTGGACACATGGTATGACAACTTCACACTAGAGGGAGAAAGAGAGGCTTTTATTTCCTGAATATCACCAGTCCGGGACTGAGCACTAACTGCCGTGGTTTGGCCTCGTGCGCCTCGTTTTGTGTCTATTGATGCGACCATTGGTTGCGTTAGACCACTGCGTCACCTGGTGTCACTCATATGTCAGACTGCAGTACACACGTCACACCACTGCATCACCAGCGCGGCACTCGTACATCACAGATTGTATGTGCGAGCTCAGAAAAATGAAGCCCAGCATTGTTTCACAGTGTTATGGCACATCGTTGGGAATGAATTTGAAACCTGGCCTCTGTTATAGGCACCTCACGGTGTATCTCCTCAAATATATTTTCTTTTCCTTTTTCCTTGCAATTTAGTCGGTCGGAAATGTTCGATCTCTTTCAGTGGTGCGATAGCTTGTAATGTCAGATTAGCCCATTCAGACTGTGTCAGCTGAATTATTATTTTTTTCTTCATTGTGCTGCTTTTATAACGGAATTGTGGCGCATTGCCATCCCTCCTCACTAGGTTGCCTGTGGCGGCTGTCACACCCTGGTCCTCGTCATTCCCGGTTCTGGACAGGAGGTCAATGCGAACAATGAAGCCGGTGCCACTGGCGACGTCAACGCTGCGCGCGCCAAGAGACGCCACCGAAAGGTACGCCCCTTGCCACTACCACCTTCGGAAGCTAGGCTGATGCACCACTGTCGGAGAATTAGTGCTCCTTTTGTTTTACTGTAACAGGTTTCCACAGATTTAAGGCGAGCTTTACATTTAGAGAGCCCGAGTCACAACACAGAGCAGAGCTACCTAGGGAAAAATCTTTGACCCCTGGGTATGCTCTGTGTAACTTGGGTTCTCGCATATGCTGGCCGCATCTATTGGTTAGATAGTAGACAAGCGGGATTTTTCACTTTCTGTCATTTCTATGCTGGTGTCTTTTGCCAGGAGGCATTTGTTCAACGTTTCTAGGTGCTCTGTAGCCACAGTTACAAGTTATGTCTGTCAGCCTGCTTTGAAACTGTTTCTGTAGTGTATGAAAGCATATGGACGCTTGTGCTATGCTCCACTATACGCATTGCTACCATGGTCATTTCTTGGGTCACGTGACCTCTGTCCATCTTTTTGCACCAATGGAGCATATATTTCCTTCCGCATACTTTTACACTACATCTGGAGCGTACCAAGTTTTACTGTTAATGAAGAAGGGTCGATAGCTGTGCAAATCAATAATGGTTCATTGTGGATGGTACAGTGCTAAAACAGAAGAAGGAAGAAGGCCAATGTTATTGCTGTTGCTGTTCATTTTGCAAAGGTAAAAAGATGACGTACGTGAGAGAGAAGAAAGTTAGGCCTAATACATGTGAAGCACCACCTCAGAAAACAAATAAGCATTGTGAAAAAATGGCATAAACGATTTCTCGCATACTGCAAAAAAAAAAAAAAAAAAAAAAGAAGCATTGTATCCTGCCATCGGTACCTTTTATTCAGCAGATTTCAGTACTATTTAGAGTGCCTATGACAGCAATGGCCTTCATGAACTTATCAAGTGCCAGATCCATGCTCAGATCAGTAGCAAAAACAAAATTACATTCAAAAGAGTGGATACATGCAAATTCAAGCATAGGCATGAAGGCAGATTAGAGTACTACTAATATTGTTACCATTACGCTCATTGGAGTGGTGAAGCGTGTGGTTTTGTTGCCGTACTTGTACTAATGCTGTAGTGCATGAGCGGCTTCTCGTCGCCATATCAAGGTCTTCGTTGCTGCTAAGGCACTAATATTTTTGGCGCGTGTATGCGTTTCAGGCAGCACTCATTGAGAACGACCAGGATGAGCCCGATGCCTGTGAAGAAGGTCAGCATCGCACTTTCTTTCCCCATATCAAGACCCGATTTGAAAAGCCAAAACATTTTATGCCGGTTTGTGTTTGATTCACTATCACATGTGATGCTCTCTTGCATGCAACGTTTAAGTCTGTCCGTAGGTTGTCCAATGGATGCGCTTCTGAGCGGCAAGAGTAGTGTGAATAACAAGAGCTGTTTGGGGGAGTTAGTTTTAGTAGGTGGTATACTTTAAGCACAGAAGCTCTGGCGCTCCTTTGATCTTAACTTTAAAATAGAGTGGAACTTTGTGCCTCTGAGGCTTACTACGTGGTGTCTTTTTGCAGTGAATGAAGACATGTCTGGAATAATTCTTCATAGAGGTTAATGCATTCAGTTTAAAATGCATTAGGTGAAAAAACATACTAAAACAGTAATTTAATACATGGGCTCTCAAGTTACTGCGTTATGGGATTTCATTTCTACACACGCATACGCACATGCACGCACAGAGAAAGTGGGAGAAGTGAGAAGCTTGCGTTGTCCTGTGAAAATTCGGAGGCTGTATAGAAGTGTCTGCATTGATATATTGTCACACGAGATAAAGGGCCATTGCTGTAGCTGTCACTTTCCTTAGCATCTTACGATTCCTGGTCCATGCAGCGTTTCCACAAATTTATGCAGTTAAGGTTCCATTCGTGTTCAACTGCGCAAGTTGGCTAGCCTGGTATATCTCACTAAATGATGGGCTTAATTTGTTTCAGCATTCAGCTAATGCACCTTTGCATATTAATACTCAAGAGTTGCGGTATAAATAATTTTGGTTCCCGGGATTTGGCTCTGGCAAGGGCTTTTGAACGACTGGTGCAAATACTATGCTTTGCCGCTGTGATGTAGTAGATCTGGCATTCACCTCCTCAGTTTTGCACATTAGTGCTTTCAAAAAGAGTCTATTGATATTTTGGTTACTAACCATACTTTTTATAAAGAAATTTGCATTCATAAACCTTTGAAAGCTGTTTAACGATGTCATTATGGATTAATGGTTAGAGGTACTGGTATCGGTATCCAGCACCTCCACCAAAATGTTACGAGGCGGCAAGCCGATGAACACAGGAGAAAGAGAACCGAGAGAAGGTGACCGATGATTACGAGATGATTTTAATGAATCACCGCGGGCCCATGCCACTACCCACTTTCTCGTCCGTAACATTATCTTTTGTCTTTCCCAGACTCTCACGTCACAGCGAGAGTTCTCAGCGAGACCAGTCGACAACCTCGGAAGGCTCCACTGCTTGTCGAGGCTGAAACGGACACCAGCATCCGCCATGTGGACAGTGATGTCAGCGACGATGACACATCCGAAATGTCTGTGCTGAACAAGGTAAGAACACACCAGTGTAAACAGTTCTGCTCAAATTGTCTGCTGAAGTGCGGAAACTGCATTTCAAAGGTCAAATTTGATTAACTCTAGCAGAATTTTGTGGTGAGGCTCGAGGTACCGATGCTCCAAGAGCTGTCGAACCCGCACGAGAAAATTTTGCTAGCGCTGACAACATTGTGTGATGACATTGAGCTTGACATCAAGCTGACAGCCTGGGACGTAGAAAGCTGTGCACTTTCCAGCAGATCCTTGAAGGAGTGGAGCTGAATGAGTTTCAGTATTGTAGCAATGACACCTTCTCAATTGACATTCCTTTGTCTGTAGTAATCTTTTTGTGCTATTTTAGATAGCATTGAGGTTCAAAGCAATTCGTGCTAGCAACCACTCAGCCAGTACAACGAGGAGCACATGTTATTATAAGTCGAGTTTTGCTCAGTGTAATACTTATTTTCGCTTGTCTTTCAGACACAGATAATCAATCACATCGGGTCTAAGGAAATACTGTCCACCCTCGACCATGAGGAGAAGCCGCCTGGGCTAAAGAAGGTGAGGGATTCATAAATCCTGAAGCACCATGGTCCTGCGTTGCTTTTTTTTTGGTGTTAGCTGTTTTACGGCTGTAACGGAATTCTGAATGAGTTTGAAGGCAGCAGCCATAGCTTGAAGTTCTAGCGGACTACTATTGTATTTGCCGAAGATAGTATTTGCCAAATAAAATGTTGCTCGATGGAGGTGTGCTGTGTGATGTCAGTGCACATTAAAGATCCCCAGGTGATCGAAATTACTCCAGAGCCCTCCACTACGGCACCCCTTTCTCTCTTTCTGCTGTCTTTCCCACCTTCCTCCCGCCCCTTAGGGCTGCTCTTCTGGTCAAGATATCGCTGAATAAATGGGGGATGAGGCGGTATTTTATATTTTCTTATTATAAGCACACCCCCTCACTTTTAGCATTGTAATAAGGAAAAAAAGGGGGAAAAAGGGGATGCTTAAAATCGAGTAAATATGATATATGAGAGTATAGAACTGCATAAATAGTACCTGTGAGCTGGAGAGCTTGGTTGCCGCTAATTTTCTCCTATAGGGTTTGTCTGTTTTCTCTCTTGATCAGCAAACAACTACTGGCTAAGTACCACATCTTATTGCTTTCCTTTTTCAGAATGTGTAGTTTATTTTTGAGCTTGTTTCTCTACCCTCTCTTTCCTCCCTGGTGCCAGGAGTCTGGAAAATCTCCACAGGAGGTACTCCAAAACGGAGATAAGGCCAAGCTGAATGGTCCCAAGGAAGAGCAACCTGTGGTAAGTGTTGGCGGTTCGTTGTTTCATCACTGACGGCCACGAGGAAGTCGATAAGTTTAAAGTGCCGAACTGACGGCCAGATCGCCCACTTCCCATGAATTGGATCCCCTTTCATTTGAAATACTAAATGCTTAATTATTTTACTGATTTTTGCACATCTTTACTGTGGAATTTGAGGGTGCTTATTATTATTTTTTCTGATTAACCTAATCACATCGATTTGTAGCGGGTTATCAGTGAAACAGCTACATGTAACCTGGCACTCGTGTGGCATTTGTTGCAGCCATGACCATTGTCCAGTGTAGTAGTCCTCTTTGTCAGAGTAGTTAATTAAGGTAAGGAGCAGGAATTAAAGCTGTAGCTACAAGCATGATAATATTACCTTGCGTGAAAAATGTTGAGGCTGGTATTGTTGGCATCTTAGAGCCTCTCAGGCTTTTTTTTTACCCAAATGTGCTTAGTCATGGCAAAATCATAGGCCTGATATCTTCCCAGTACATTAGTATCTTGTGTCATCGGCTAGGTACCTGTTCCGGAGACACCAAAGAAAGCAGCTGCTACTGCCAGCCACCCAAAAACGGACAGCGAGGGCGAGGAGAGGCGAGAAAAAGTGCGGTGGCTACCCGCACACAAAGACTCGCCAAAGCACAAGAAGGAACTGGAACGCATGGCAGAGAAAGCCATCGAGAAGGCCGCCGAAGACTCCTCGGACAAAGGTAAGGCATTACCGGCTGTGTGCCACTTCTGCAGTCATTCAAAAACACTCCAACACTCATGTCTCTCGCGCATTAGCCGAAGCCAACACATTGTCATTGGCATGCGATTCGCCTTTGCGCCACTGAATGTATCTTGCGGTACGATCAACCGAGACCAGAAGGAAGAATTGCCGTCCACTTGTACACCTGCTGCCGGATTCTGATCGGAAACATGCAAAGACTGCAATTTACTGAACGTTTTGTCCGGCAACATTTGCCGCTAGCCACAAAAATTTGTTGCTTGTTCCTAATGTTTTTTCACTATCACCAACTTACAGGCACACCAACGAAGCGCACTGGAAAGAAGAAGAAAGACGCAGAGGCAGACAAGGAGGCTGCAAAAGGTATGTGCTACAGTTTACTGCATTTTAATTTTATGTGGTTATGCATTGACATCATTTGCTATAGAAGATGTCCGTAGAGCAACTGGCGTTGTCCAAAGAAAACGAAGGCTGGAGAAACAGGGAGGCACTGCTAGCAGCTTGAGCTTTATAGGACGAGCATGGAGATGTATAGTAGCTCAGCTCAGGAAGTGTGCAGAACAAAGTTTAGGGACAATCAGTGTGATTCTTGCAGTGATGTGCGCATTAGCATTAGTGACTCAGCTGAGTATCTAATTTGAGTGGGCAAACTGAAATGACTAACACCAACCCAATTGAGAACAGTCAGTGCAGGTCTGAGAGAGAGAGATGGTTTAATGGAAGCAGGAGAAGTTTACCCTCTTGGAGGTGTGAAGAAGACTAATCTTCCCCATCCCCTCTCTAATTCCACTCTGGCCCAAGGCTTCGAACCTTATCATTGGACAGGTTTTGCACGGGTGACAGTAGTAGTGCCGATACATTGAAAGAAACTTGGGAACGAAAAGAAAGCGTAAAACTGTGCACAATACTTTACATTAACAAATCTGATGTAATGTAGCAAAAGTGGAATACAATTTTGCAGATGGAAAGGGAGATGGCGACAAGAAAGATTCGAAGGTAAGGATGCACCGCAAGTCATTCTTGCATGAGATTTTTTCTTCTTTTGCTTCATGCTACTCTCTTTAGTCTTCGCTTGTTTAGTAAAGAATCTTCAACTAAATTTTATTGGGAAAATTAGATTAGATCTTCTTAACCTAAATATTCTAAACTGCATATTGAAGTCATGTTACTAATTGAACTCTAATATAATTTTGTTCTGTCATTTCCCAAGATGTTGGCAGAGTTGTACATATGGCATTCAGTTCAGGGTATAGACCAACACTGATCTGTGATGCAATCCTGATGCCGTGGTGCTCCTGTCGCCTGGCTGGGCCAACAGACAGTGAAAAATAGGCTTAGCATCCACGGGAATACATGGAAAGTTCTTGTCTTCGAAATGCCATTGCACACTTCTCTCACTCTTCTTCGAAGGCCTCCTCCATTGGTGTTCTGTGAAACTAGAGAAATATTTCAGTAAGCTTTGCTTATATGTATTTTTATCGGTCATGCTGCTGACTGATACTCCCCTACGTCTCATGGTGTTTTACAAATACTCTGCACTTAAATTGATGTTTCATACTTTCGGGATCGGTTTCAGGATATTCACTAGTGCTCTTCACAAAACGATGACATCGCAGACACACTGTGAATGGGAAAACTGTTTTGGAAGCATTTATTGCCATGGGTGCTATTTATTTATTACCTGTGGCTGCTAAGCCTACTTTTCACCCCTCCACTGAAGTCTGCTGTAGCATCTACGAGCATCCCCTTTGTTTGTAAACAGGGTGTTGGTCTTTAGAGAGACATTTTTGTTGTGTAGTGGTACTTTGTCGGGTAATACTTCGCGTGTATGCTTGATGTTGATGCACTGTGCTTATCAGTTAAACTGTAAATTCCCAACCTTTGTACATTTGTCTTTTGAAAAAGAGTTGCACTGCCAAGTTAGAGTATACATTGACAAAGCATACCTGTTTCCACTAAAACCCATCCTTGCACTGTGTCCTCTGCAGTCATCAACCTGCGTTGTCATGTGACCTCCTCCTCTACACGACGGCCACCAGGGGCCACCACCTGCCTACCCTTGTTTCTAAATGCTTGACAAGGCACCACACACGTGGCGACGTGCCTCTTGCTTTTATCTGCCCGCACCTCGCTTTTTTAATCCGCTCCCAAAGAAAGCAAAGGAAATGAGTTGTGCTCGTGTGTTGAATGCAATCCGGTGATTAGCATATTTTCTTTTGCCTATTGCTGAACAGAGTTGTCCCAACAGGTGTGACATTTTTGTTGTGTGTGTGCTGCTGTTTGCTGTTTCGTGGACAAGCACGTTTCTTGTTTGTGCGGGCGCGTTTGTTGATCTTTTGCTCGGTGAGTGATATCACAGTACAACTGTCACGTTTCTCAGGCTTTGGACACTTGTTTTAAATGTCTTGGGGAGCCCTGAACAACATTATTTGTTACATGTGCATGTCTTTTCACTACAAGTGTAATTAAATATAAGTATACCATATTTTCCATGTAACATATATTGAGCTGAATCAAGTTACCAGAAAAAAATGTGCTATGTGGCAGTACATATTTAATGCTGTCACAGATCAGCATGTTTATCAATGTTATTTGAAAGCTTTTAATTAATCTGTAAATGTAAAAAATTTTTCACTTGATAATATTCAGGGCATAAGGCTATTGCTTCAATTTTCAGAAAGGTTTCACTGTCGCAAAGTTCCGTAGTCAAGCTAAAAATAATATTTTGGAGACTTAAGCACCATTGTAGAATTCTCAGCTATAGATTATGTCTGTTTGTTTATTGCCATATCTGGGTCTCATTTTTCTCAGAGTGCGGAAAAGATTGGTACAATAGTGATATTACTATACCTGTCGAAGTAGGGTGCTAACATAGTCTTGGTAATATTGCGGAGCTTGTTAGCAGAAAGGCTGTCTATGTTGAGGAGCACTTACTGAGATCGAACCATTTGATGGATTCATGCTATGTCAGGCTGTGTGTATTTTTTTTTTTTTTTTGCTGCATTAAAAATCTTGTCTTATGTTACGTAGAGCACTCTGTGAACATTTACATGCATCTCTTGAACTGCTTAGATGAGTGGCAATCTTTGTTGCGGCACTTAGACGCCATGAAAAAGCCAGTTTAGGAAAATAGCATTATTACAAATTTCGCTTGCCTAGTTATTTAGCCGTATAAGAAAGTTTTGATTTTCTCATTGCGATGTGCCTAAGCCATGTATGTTTGTGATGTCTGTGCAAGTGTTCAGTGTAGCCTTGATAGTAGGCACTCTTGCATAGGGCGTCTTTTTATTTTTAACCAACTGCTTTTTTCTTTTTTTATCTCAGTGCGGTGGGCAATCGCTGTTGAGAGCTGAGTTCAGGCTAATAAGCCCAAATTATTTTTTTTTCAGAAAGGGAGCTCTTGCTCGACTGTTGTTCAGGGCTGCTTAAGAAAAAGTGTGGCTTTTTGGCTGTACACATCAGGTAGCTTCACGCAGTATACTCACGTCTAATATACTTTCTGTGTCCATCTGCTTCCACAAAAAAGTGCATGTTCTGCAGGAAGGTTTGGCAACAAAAAGGGGGATAAAGCAGTCACTCATTATAAGGGCAACAGTAAGAGGGATCCTGATGTCTTTAGGTTGTGTTAAATAAGCTTCAAAGCACTGCGCCGTTTAGTAGGTCAAAGTGCTTCTCCTTGACGTTGACCAAATCGATATGTATTTTAAATATTTGCTGCTCCTGAAACATAATATGCGGTGGGTAAATATTGTCACGGCATCTTGATCCCAAAACTTCGTATTAGGCGAGTCGTTCTTCTCCGTCTCATCATTCTGTGCTGCTTACGAGGGCTTTACTTTTTATTACCATTCACTCGTAGAATTCTAGGGTGGTGCACCCACACTGCCACTTGTCATTCGTGGTAGTTAGTGCTCATGTGCAGCAGTCTTGGCAAGAACAAAAGCAGCTGACTACAGAATAGAATCAGTCGTCGGCTAATAATTACTTGGCTGTACATGCACTCATATTTTTGGTGCAATTACATCGGCACGTGGTGAGGGCATGCAAATGAATTAACATTCTATACCATTGTGACGCAAATGCTCCACTCTGTTTGAATGAATTTCTGCCAACATTTAGCAACCCTTGGCAACTCGCTAGCTGACGTAGTAGTGATATGCATTTGAAGCAGTGGGATGCTGCAGTACGAAGCCCGGTGCTTTTGAAAGCATGATGTACTAGTGTACAGTAATTTATGTTGAAAGCAGTCTTTCTTGATGCGGAATTTGGGTCTTTCACTAGAATCGCTTGACTTTATGACTTGCTTAGGAGTGTTGTTTTTTTCTTTTGCAATGTCAGGTGTTCATTATATTGGGTTCATGTGAAGGTGAGATGAAGGTACAGATATTTTCATTTTTTGTTCCATTCCGTTGCAAGATTACTTGGCCAAACTATACAACCAGCTGTCCTTAATTGTAGTCAGTTTAAAGTTATAAAGCTCAAGGTAATGCTTTTCTGGCGTATGCTTTTAAAGGCTCGATATAAAGACCTAGTCGACCTGTAAAATGTTTCGGTTGCTTTCCAGGTTGCTTCCCATTCTGACATAAAAGCTTTTTCATTTACCGTCTCTTCATAGCATGTATAGACCTCTTCACGAGCCTCGTTGAAACTGGTTTGACTGGGCTGTGGGGCAGGTTTGGGAGAGAGAATCCTCAACTTTTCCTGTGCTAGCAGCACAGCCCAGTTATGGACTTTGTGCTTTTTTTTTCCATTTTTTTTTCCAAATGCGAATGCACGATTACAGATAGTTACCAGTGTAATAAGATACATGCCATTTTATAAGTTACGTTTCACACCGACGTGTTTATTGAAGGCAAGCTGCAGGGGTATGCATGCTATCTCATGCAGGTTGTTCATTTTTATGTGAGAAGACGTGAATGCGCCCGTAGTTGAGCTCGATGTGCTGTGGCCTAAATTTATTGCTCAGTTTTGCATTGCCCATTGTGGGTTATTCTGTGTCACCAAACAGAGGTGGCCATAGCTGATAGTATATAGCCTTTGCTACAACTGTATGACTGTGATTGCCTATAACATCCAGGGATCTTAACGTACGAGCACGCTTGACATGACTGCAAGCAAGCGTTTTTGGTGCCACATGAAATGGCTTTGAGTACTTGAGTTTCAATGCAATTTCTTGCTGTTCATTTTATGATCCATAGCTGCCTTTTGTGAAATGCAGCAGACAGCGAACTGTGTCAAGAAACAATCAGAACAGACAATGCTTTATCGATGCACATAGCGACAGTAACTCATCGCCTTGGACTATATTGTAGCTACTAGTCTCTCATCACTCCTGATCATTATTGATATTATAGATGCAGCTTTGCAAGTTTGGGTACTGCTTTTTTATTGTACTATTTTTCTGTGCTGCAACAAGGGACTTTTTTTTTTTTTTTTTTTTTTTTTTTTATACTCATACTGGCTTGCATGTCTGCCTAGCTGTACATGAGGCACGCTAATGAATTGCTGCATTGCAACATCCTGGACTGCATATTGGAGCAGTCTGTCGGCCAATACATATTGAGAGCATAGCATCGTTGTCGTACACATTGTATTGCGATCTGCACTATTTTTGTACACACACGTTTGGCAAGGCCTCAACCCCAATGTTCGAGTGCAGTGGTGGACCAAACTCACCTCCTTTCACAGCAGCTGTGAGATTTCACCGAATACCCGCCCCTCGCTATCGGTTTTCTGTTGGCATGCGTTTAGGATGTTGTGACAAAAGCAACAACAACAACAAAAAGTTCGCGCTCATTTCTCGCTCTGTGGTGTTGGCTTAAAACTACACATTGTTGCACTCCACAAATGTAGGTAGAAAAAAAAGACTAGAGTAGTGCACAGCGATGACTCCTTTTTTGCAAACACTGTTGTCGTAATCATCTGCAAGTGCTGGCACTAAAATGGCTGGTATACAGTAAGCCTCTTCAATGTATATGGTTTGTTGTGTGTGTTTACAATATATTTACTGTTGAGAAGTGCGCAGTCTGCGGGAGTAGGCGTCACTCTGCCAAGCACTGCCTCTTGGTGTTCGGACTGGGTCTTTTGTGGCATAGTCTTTCATTACAATCACAGAGATAGCATTGCTGTTCTTCTCTTGGCAACAGTTAGGTAGGTACTTTGTTGCTGTTGCAGTCATTAAGACGGGAAAGCCACCGGTATGAGCATGTATTTCATCTTTTCTGTCCTTGTCCTTTTCTTTCAAATGCACCAAAAGCTGGTTTCAGAAAAGTGAAAAGCGGAATTTTCAGAGCCATTCGTGTTGCTAGGTTGCATCTGTGCAGTTCACAATCTGCTAAATGCTTTTAATTCTCATCATCTCGATGAAGCAGTCCCAATAACAGTTTATTTAAGTTAGTCATTTTATCTCTGGTATCTACATTCACTGTGATAATTTAAAGTAAAAAAAAAAGGAGACTGATGCTGGGAACTTCTTAGGCACTGAGTCGTATGATCACTCGGAAAAGATTACTTCTACAGCTGTCCAGAACTGCTGTGATGAAATAGATTCGAATGCAGATAGGGCAGTGCTACAAGGCTCAAAAAATGGGTATAACCCCTGGGAAGCCTGCTTACAAGTTCCCATAACCACACACGCTCCAAGTAAACAAAATTTTTCGCTTTGGGAACTTTCGCACAGACCAAATTCTGTTAATGCTAGAACTAGTGGCTTGGATAAAAAAAAAAAAAAATTGTGCCGTATAGTGATCGGCTCCAATTGCACTGCTTCCGCCTTTTCTGTCTGCAGCCACCTTTTGAGTTGCCTGCCTACAGAGCTGCTATGATGGCCATAGTTTGCCGCCTTAGACTGCTGTGCCTCGCGCTGGTGCCTCTTGGTATGCTGCGTACATTGGTATCGATGCTGCCAGCCGCTCATGTTTGGAATGCAACACGTATACAATCCACGGTGTGGGCTTGCAGTTCAAAGTGACAGTGTGCCCAAATGAGCATTGTCATGCACGCGCTGCTGATTTTCTTGGTTACCAAGTTTTTCTGAAAGCTGTTTGTATCCTCCTGTCGCCTCCTATTGGAAGGGTTTAGTTGCTAAGTGCTGTTACGTTGCCTCCATTGCAGAGTGAAATATTTCAGTTCATGTTATGCTTGTTGTGTGAGGCTTTCTCTTGGGTGTATAATCCCAGACTGGATGACAGTACTCTGAGTGTGCTGTTGGTTATACAAAGCTTAGTACCTTCATTTGTGATGCTCACATCATTCTAAAAGTATTACATTTCTTTCACTATGTAAATGAAAAGGTGGCTAGTATTGCAATTCCATAATGTACTACCACCAGCCACCCCCAAAACAAGAGGCAATGGGTGATTAATTTCCAGTACTCGAGCCACTGTTATGGCCAATAATTGTAGAATATAACTATTCTCAGCACAATGTAACACTTATGTGACAATGACTTTATTGAGGGCAGCTGTTGTTGCAAGCACGGAAGAGATGCATTGCGCTGTAATCTCACTATGCAGATAAGAGCGTAGATCTGAGGCGTGAGCCAATTGCTTACTAGATGCTTTTGCAGTTGCTGAAGTGGCACATACTAAATGCATTCAAGAGCTTGTCTGAAGTCAACGACATCTTCTATACAGGCTGCCTGTTGTGTAAGCTGTTGTAATGTTGGAAGCTGTGTATGAAATAAATATTTTACAAAGGCAAACTTGGCAGATTTCAACAAATTATATCCATCAAGAAGTACAAAATAAAGCATTTATTCTAACCTAGTCTCATTTTAAACATCATGCTCATTCATGGCTGCAGTCACCAAAAACACCAGCTCTCCCAATCTGTTTCCCTCCGTTGCTTAACCACTTCAAGCACAAAGTATCTAATCTGCAAGGTCAACTCATCCACTCTGAAGCTGTGTGAATGTGCATGCACCATTACATTTCTCATATAATGGAGCCCTAGGTGTAGTGGCTGGTCTTCCTTGGTTTCAGCAAATTTCCTCTTATGTGTTGCAGACAAGGCTCAGTAATAATAGTGTGGGAGATCCTTTACCATTTGGACAATATACAACATGGCCTACGTTCTTTTCTTTTTATCACTTTCTTCAATAATATAATTTAAAAGGTCCCTTAATGAAGAAAATTCTGTTCGTCCTTGCGGCTCGTTCTTGGGTATCCGTGGAAGAAATGAACCGGCCTTCTGCCTGAACTCTTGCAGCTGAAAAATGGGATGGTTGTAAGTGGCACGTAAAGCATGGCATTCGAAATGTGACAAACAGCGTATGCATTCAGGACTCTCCTCTTTGCTTATTTAATTCTGTTTTAACACGTACACAAAACAGCCGATTATTATGCCAGTTTTACAGTCATAGTAGCAATAAATTTCCAGTTAAAGGAACAAAAGTGCGTTTCTGGAAAAGGCTCGACTTCAACTGCGAAACTTTTTCGATTTATGGGGCTGAATCGTGCAACGATCACAACGCAAGAACCGTCGCAAACCTGTCAATTAACGCCACTTCTATAGACCTTGGCATTGAACGGAAGAGCTGTCGAAATGCCTCCTCTATAGATTGTTTGAAACCGGTTTCGCTAAATCGTCTACTATATAGCGTGGGGTCCAGTGAACAACATGGCTGCGCCCGTACCTTTGCAATAAGGCCTTGGGCGCTGCCATACTGTTCACTGGACTGGCGTGATCAGTATGTCCGTTGGTCAGAATCGACGTTATTCACTTGAGGCCACGCTACCATGACACAGCTAGTGCACCTTGTCCGTGATCGTCGGTGGCACCAGTGCGCGTCGGTGAAGGTACAGTGGCGGCGAAAAAAAAGTTGGCTGGGTATACAGTAACATAAGCTGACACTGCTGATATATGCTGCAGTGTGCATCGCACCGGCTTTCTGCGTCGACTCATGCTTTGTTTATCGGTCCCACTGTGGGTGCGAAGACTCGTCATATATAATGGTCACCGCTGTGATCCGGGTGTAGGCTCAATTAGAGTGCTGCGTGTGCCTTCGGGAGAAATAATGAAAGCATGCGACATCCATCCTGCCCAGTACCCTTCCCTGTCGAACCATCATGAACGTCACCTGTGTCGTAGGCTGTTCCACTGTTCGGCTCCACCGTTTTTATTTGCAAAACCACGCGTAGCGCTCACGCACTGGTTGAAACATCCCTCGCTATGCTGAGCTGTCCTGCCGGCTTAATGCTGTGAATCCAAGTTCATACAACTAAAAAATAGGGGGACACTTAAGCTCCGCACTTCATTTTTATTTTGAATATTTTTAAGGCGAAAACCTTTCTAGGCTCATGGAACAAAATCCCGCGCACGAGAGTTGTGCATGATATCTGTGGAGGTGTTGGATGTGTGCGCGATAGGGTGCCTCGATGCGCGCGCCCGGCGCGCGGGATGAAGCTGGGACAAGTGGGTCGCCGCCGCTTGCGGCGGGGGCTGGCCTGCCACCGAATTTTTGTCTGTTGTGGGCCGTCATTCCACCCGCCACCGCTTCGGTGGTGGACGACTGCTATTGCGGCGGCGCGCGTCTTTCTCTACCTCTTCCTTTTCTTCTCTATTTTCTCTTCTGTTTGCACGAGGCAGCGGAGGTGGCTCAGCTACAGAGCCAGTAGCAGGCCCGTGCTTTTTCTTTTCTTCCTGCAGCCACAGCAACAGCCCGGCGCGCGTATCGAGGCACCCTAGTACGCGAGATTCTGCAAGTTGTGTTCTCCTTGCCTAGCGTTCCTGCCATCTGCAATCCCACACTTAAACGCGCGCCAAGGAACTCCGCGCGACAGGAGCGATGGTGTACCGTCCAAAGTGTGACAGATACTGCGTCTTTCCTTTCCTTTAAATAATAATTGGTTCACAGGAAGAGAGAGAGGCAGTACCTGCCACACTTGTTCTGTGGAGATCTGAACCGCGCCAGAGGGAGGGAGGAAGGTGGGAGTGAAAGCGGGAAGTGAGAATTGTGTACCGTAGTGGCGGGCTCCAGAGTCATTTCGACCACCTGGGGATCTTTAACGTGCACTGACGTCGCTCAGCACACGGACGCCTCTCCGTTTCGCCTCCATCTAAACGCAGCCGCCGGTGGTCGGGATCGAACCCGGGTACTTCGGCACAGTAGTCGGGCATCTTAATCGCTGCAGCACAGCGGCGGGGCCTGTAAGCCACTTATAATTATATGCAGTTCTGCAACGAACGCAAAGATTTTTTATCTTTTAGAGCCTGCAGGATGCCCCGAAGCTGTGGTGCAGTGGTTAAGATGCCCGACTACTGTGCCGGAGTACCCGGGTTCAATCCCAACCGCCGAGGGCTGCGTTTCGATGGAGGCGGAACGAAGAGGCGTTCGTGTGTTGTGGCTGTAGGAAGAAGGAAAAGAAAATGCACGGGCCTGTTACTGGCTCTGTAGCTGAGCCACCTCCGCTGCCTCGTGCGGACAAGAGAGAAAATAGAGAAGAAAAAGAAGACTTAAAGAGCACCCTAACCAGGTGGTCGAAATTACTCCACAGCCCTCCACTACGTCTCCGCTTTCCACTTTCACTCCCACCTCCCTCCCTTCCCTTACGGCCAGCGCCATCTAGAATTTTTCTAGATGGCGCTAGTATAGTGCTCTAGAATATTCTCGCCCACCGACACGTGATGTCACGGTTGCTATGCAGAGCTGCGCCCCGGCGCAGGTGGTTGCTAGGGAGAGAGGAGTGCGCCGATGTGCGGGGGAGAGGCCACAGCTGGCACCGCTCCAAGGCACGGACGGACGGACGCCGCGAATATGAGCCATTACCCTTGGGCTCGCAACGCGACATATAAGCGAGGGATTTTTGAGAAAGCCTCAGCAAGAGTGGTGGCACCATCACAGTACCTCGGACATCTTTTAAAAACCGTTACGCAAAGTGAAAACAAATACATAATGTCAACGCTTTCGACTTTAAAATTCGCTGTGGTTTAGCTCTGGCTAAACCTGCTAGACTAGCGAGAGCTAGATGCCCTTGGCTACGCTTGGGTTTCGCTTGAAAGTAAGACACGGTTTACGTGGTTTACGTAACGGCCTGAACTTTTGTTGCGGAAGCAACACTACGCTAGTCGGTGAGTCACTTTGCGGAGCCCCCGATCAGCTAAGCTGCGCAAGGAGCGAGCGACGTCACACGGAGCACGAGAGCCGCGTCGGAGCTAGGTTACAACAGAGGACAGAGGTGCCGCCGCAGCAGCGTCAGAAGGGAGTGACGTCACACGGTGCACAGCTGGCGCGCCGGGGCAGCGCCATCTAGAATTGGCCTGCGCGCTTTCCTTCTTTCCTACTGTGACGTCACCCTACTTTTAATGTCGGAACATGGACGAGCGTTTGCAAAATTATACGGAGATTTTCGAAAATTACAGGAAGCAGGAGACTGGTGCCACATTACTGGTGCCACCACCGGAAGTCTAAACAATAGGGAGGTAGTCGCCTGGCGGTGCCTGCAAGCTGGGAACCACATAACTTCTCAAACACGGTCTGGGCATATTATGTCCAGATGGACGATAGAAAAAACGATAAATGCAAGCACTGTGGGGACCCTCGACCACATAATCTGGGAATGTGCTAGCTCCCCAGGGGCCAAAGCAAATATAAATTGTAGAGAAGCCTGGAAAGTCCCGCTGCGGAGCGAGGTCCACGCTCCGCAGCAACAAGCCATCCGCCTGGCAGAAGAAGCCGCGAAGAACTAAGATATATCTGCCTGCTTATGATCGCGAAGGTCCCGGCTCCCGTCCCGTAGGCCTGCGTGCCGGGGGCAGGAACTAGGGGGCTCCCTATCTGGTGGAAGAATAAAGTTATCACACATCCCATTTGACCCGTGAAACGCGCCGGTGGTGGTGGTGGTGGTGGTGGTGGTAAGAACATTTATTGGCGATACAAGGGCCAGGAGGTATGTTTGGATCAGCCCATAAGGGACCGGTCCTTACAAGCATTGGGTGGAGGTCCCTAGCCTGGGACCCCAGTGGCGGCTGCCGCCGCCCGGGCGCGCCCGACTAAGGCTTGTTGGGCCTGTAAGTCGTGGCAGCCGAGCCAGGCCGAGCAGGATCGCCTCCCAGTACTACCGGGTTGGGTTGTAGATGGAGGGAATAGCCGGGTTGGCGGGACAGGCCCACACCATGTGATAGACGTCGGAAGACACCGCTCCAGTGTGGACAGCTGCCACTAAAGGAGGGGTCAAAATGTTTTAGGGCTGCCGGGCACAGCAATGTATTTATGAAAAGGCGGAGAAGGAGCCGCTCATCCGCCTTTTTGAGGCATTTACATGGGCTGGGGTAAAGGCGATGACAATTTTGATAGTAAATCGTGATATCTTTGAAGGTGTAGACAGGATTAAAATCAGGTTCCTGATCGGGTGCGGAGGAGAAAACAGCCCGGTGAGAGAGCGCGCGGGCGGCTGCGTCTGCTGCCTCGTTTCCTGCCAAACACTGATGAGCAGGGGCCCATATAAGGTAACGGTGTGCGGTGTCCGTATCCCGTATGCAATTTAAGTAGATTTGATAGGCTAGGAAGGGAGTCCAGCCTTCGTTCTGACAGGCTCCTCGCGAGTCGGTAATTATGTATTTTGAATCTGAGTGTGAGGCCGTGAGAGCAATTGCCACCTCTTCGGCGTATGTTGTACTGTGGGTTCTGAAGGTGAGACCATTAACCGTTTTGTTGTTGTGAACTACAGCGGCCGTGTACCATCCCCCGTGGTGAGGGCAGGAGGCGTCCACGTAGTATATACACCTGTTTTGTTGCCATAATGTCGGGCTAGGGCTTCCGCTCGTGCCAGGCGCCGACCATTTTGATCTTCGTGTGACATATTGGCTGGAAGAGATCGCACACGGAGGGCGCGCCTCCACAGTTCTGGAATGCGAAACCTGTCTTCCATGAGAGTGTTGTGTTCGATACGAAGTCGAGCAAGAAGGCGACGACCCGACTCCGTTTGCGATAAATGCGTGTACTGGTTTGTAAGGTGCGCCTCCCGGAGCTCCCGGAAAGTATTCACCACCCCAAGGGCCATAAGACGGCTGTTTGACGTAGTGATGAGGAGGTCCAGAGCACGCTTAATAATTTTGCGAAGGATGACCTCAAGGGCATCCTCCTCTTGTCTCCGTAGGTGGAGATAAGATGTCGAATAGAGAATCCGACTGGTCACGAAAGCGTTTGCCAAAGGCATCCTTACTTCGTAACCCCCCGCGTTTGTTTGAAACCAGGCGGACCATGCGGCCCATCTGCTGGTTGGTCCCCCACCTTACGGAGTTTGGACAATGTAGTGTCTGACCGCCTGTGTTTGTGGATGTATAGTCCGAGTACCCTTATCTCGTCAGCTTCGTGTATGGGACAAAGTAGGCTGGTCGACTGGGCTGAAGCGGTCGCCGTCAGGCACGGCCTGCCAGCCACCACCCGTGATCAGGAGCCGGGCCAGCACTTTAGTATTTAGCGACTCCACCAAATAATGTTTTTCACCACCAACACTACCTGTGGATCTTAAAAGTGCGATGTCAGTGCACGTTTAAGATCCCCAGGTGGTCGAAATTACTAACCAACCCCTCCACTATACAGCACCTCGTTCTCCCTTTTCACTTTCACTCCCACCTTTCTCCCATCCCGGTTAATAATACCAATAATAATAATAATAATAATAATAATAATAATAATAATAATAATAATAATAATAATAATAATAATAATAATAATAATAATAATAATAATAATAATAATAAATTTGTTCACAGCAAGGGAAATACTTGTTTCGACGCACACCTGAACCGCGCCATAAGAGCAGAAAGATTGAAGAGACAGTGGACAGAAATAGGAGCCGTAGTGGAGGGCTATGGAGTAACTTCGACCACTTTGGGACCTTTAACGTGCGCTGACATCGCACAGCACACGCATGGCCAGGGCGCATGGCCAGGGCAGAGGCCTTAGCTCACCAATAAGGCTGTTGCGACTTGCCCGACGCATATTGCAATCTAGCTGCTAAGTAGGACCAACTCCGCGTAACCTGATTTGGGCGCCCGGTCACCAGGGAAACGAACAGGCCAATCAGGCCGCCCGCGCACTATATCCCTGTCCTTGGAAGCCTACTCCCAATCAGACAATCTGGCCCTAATATTTAACCTCGCCGATTAGGAGGTGCACAGGCGCTACCAGGCCCCTTGTAAGGGACTTGATCGCACTGACGAGCGCCTCATCAAAAATTCTTAGCAACACTGTACTGTGCAGTTAAACAGCGATTCAAAATTCTGCACGATCGAGGTCAAGTCCGTTCCCCTGCTTTTGGCATACTGGGTCGCCCGAGGCCCCGCTATGTGGATCTGATGTGGGTGCCTGCGCACTCGTTAAGTGCGGCATCCTGGACCGAGGATCGACCACGGCGCACAAGTTACCAGCAACGGTCACGAAATCCTCCAATCTGCAGAAAATAGATTTTTCGATCTATGCATTCCACAAACCGAGGTTTTTTAAATTGGGTTGAGGTGGCTTCTGATTCCGGATTCACGAAGGAACGCATGCACTCGTTAGCGAGCTGACGCAGTCCTACAGAGCCTCCTTAGATAACGCGCAATACTGTAGCGCAGATTACAGACATACACTCTTCGCAACAATTACCTCATCCCACTACCATCCCTACTTCCCAACCGTGCCTGTAGCTTATGTCCGATACCCTTTGCGTCTTCCCTCCACATTCTCTCCCGCAGCCCCGAAGTAACCCTGTTGTATTCGGAGGACCCAGCCATAGGAGGAGGTGGTGAAGGGTGGCAGTTCATGGCCCTACGGGGCTGGGACGGTAAGTCAACGCTGCTTGCGGCGAGGGCTAGCCAGCCACCGAATTTTATCTGTTGTAGGCCGTCATCGCACTCGCCACTGCTTCAGTGATAGACGACGGCTGTTGTTGCGGCGCGCGTCTTTCTCTCTCTCTTTTTTTTCCTTCTCTATTTTCTCTTCTGTCCGCACGAGGCAGCGGGGGTGGCTCAGCTAGATAGCCAGTAGCAGGCCCGTGCATTTTCTTTTTCTTCTTCCTACAGCCACAACAACAACAACGACGACCCAGCCATACATAACATCGCCAACGCTCGGGTTGCTAGTTTTACGAGCCTTGTGGTCGTGCACGGACCTGAGGGCCTGCATGCTCCGAATTCCTCCGTCTAAACCTTGCTTTTATATATGGCGCGGTTAGGGTTAGGGTTAGGGCGACAACTGTGACAGATACTGTGCTTCCTTTCCGATAAATAAGTTTACAATTCACATATTGAAAAGGCACAAAATCAGGGGGACATTTAAACTTCGCCGTTAAAGGCATGACGCGATAGCGCTGCACATACACGGCCCAGGTACTCCCCTGATAGGGCTGGGACAGGTAGGTCACCGCCGCTTGCGGCGGGGGGCTAGCCTGCCATATAATTTTTATCTGTTGTAGGCCGTCATTGCACTCGCCACCGTTTCGGTGGTGGACGACGGCTGTTGTTGCGGCGCGTCTTTCTCTCCCTCTTCCTTTTCTTCTCTATTTTCTCTTCTGTCTGCCCCGCCGGGGTGGTGCAGTGGTAAGACGATCGACTACTGAGCCGGAGTACCCGGGTTTGAACCCGACCTCGGCGGCTGCGTTTCGATGGAGGCGAAACGAAGAAGCGTCCGTGTGCTGTGCGATGTTAGCGCACGTTAAAGATCCCCAGGAGGTGGAAATTACTCCGTAGCCCTCCACTACGGCTGCTCTTTCTCTCTTTCCACTTTCACTCCTACCTTCCTAGCTTCCCTTTCAGCGCGCTCTTTCCACTTTCACTCCTACCCTCTTCCCTTCCCTTATGGCGCGGTTGCGGTGTCCACAGAAAACAAGTGAGACAGTTACAGCGCCTTTTCCTTCCTATAAATAAAGCAGTAAATCCCTTTCGGTGCGGTTGAGGTGGCCACGGAAAACAAGTGAGACAGTTAGTGCGCCTTTCCCTTCCTATAAATCATTCAATCAATCTCTTCTGTCTGCACGAGGCAGCGGAGGTGATTGATTGATGTATAAGAAGGGAAAGGCGCGGTAACTGTTCCATCTTTACACAGACTCTCTCACTGCCCTTAAACAGCTTAAGGCCGTTCGACGCACATTCCAAATAACACAGTCCATACATTTGCTATGTTCAAAGTACCCATGTCCTATTCGCATACACTGGATTCGCGGCCATGCTCGCGATCCACATAATATACAAGCAGATGCTATGACGCATATAAACACATCAGGCGATCCACCACCTTCCCCTCTTCCCCCAGACCCGTTCCTGTCCCACGTTTCCGATTCGCAAGTTCTGCGCCAGCGAACACGCGCTCTCATTCCTCCGTGTTCGCGCCCTCTCCCCCGTAGTCTTACTCAGCAGGAAGAGGTGACAGTGCGCCGGATCCGGGCAGGGGCAGCTCTGACCCCATCTGTTCGACATCGATGGCGGGAAAAAGATCTACCAGTGCCTGACAGGTGTCCTCACTGTGAGACTCCACCTGACGTCTGCGATGTGCGTCACTTGTTGTGGACGTGTCCATCAACGACGCACATTAGGCAACGGATAATCATGAAGATGGGCCTGCGGTGGAATCGCGAGTGATTATGAGAAATGGACAATGGACAATCGCTATACTGCCAACCTTCTCGAATACATAAGCACAACTGGACTTCCCTCCTTCTTTTAACTTTCTATCTCCTGCATCCCATTCCCCCTTTCTCAACTTATACCTTGTGGCAAACTCTTCGAAAAAAAAAACTGTCTCACTTCTTCTCTGTGGACACCTCAACAGCGCCGTAAGGGAAGGGAGGAAGGTGGGATTGAAAGTGAAATGAGAAAGAGGAGCCGTAGTGGAGGGCTACGGAGTAATTTCGACCACCTGGGGATCTTTAACGTGCACTGACATCGCACAGCACACGGACGCCTCTTCGCTTCGCCTCCATCGAAGCGCAGCCGCCGAGGTCGGGTTCGAACCCGGGTACTCCGGCACAGTGGTCGGGCGTCTTACCACTGCACCACCCCGGCGGGGCCGCAGCGGAGTGGGTTAGCTACAGAGCCAATAGCAGGCCCATGCACTTTCTCCTTCTTCCTACAGCCACAACAACACACGGGCGATGCCCTTTTTTTATATATATTGCGATATTGGCTTTCCATTCTGAGCAGTGTGATGCCTTTGAGCACATTTTTTTGTTCTAATCATGTAATTGATCGGTTACACGCTAACGTAGCATCAAGCATCGGCTTTTCATTCTGAGAATTTTGACACCATTGACCCGCCCGCCAATTTTTAAATTAATTACAACAATTCCATTAACTCGCCATCCCTATCAAACACCAATCGATCATAAATCACAACCACGAGCTATCATGACACGATTTTTTAAGCAGCCCCCCGACTACTTCCGACACGTGGCACCGACTACTACGCCGACGGCTTTTCGACCGAACTGGTGGACACCTCAAGCTGTTTTTCAGTACCGCACAACGCGACCCCGGTATTCCCCTGATGGGGCTGGGATAGGTAGGTCACCGTCGCTTGCGGCGAGGGCTTGCCTGTTACCAAATTTTTATCTGTTGTAGGCCGTCATTGCACCCGCCACCACTTAGGTGGTGGACGACGGCTGTTGCGGCGCGCGTCCTTCTCCCCCTCTTCTTTTTTCTTCTTTATTTTCTCTTCTGTCCGCACTAGGCAGCGGAGGTGGCTCAGCTACAGAGCCAGTAGCAGCCCCATGCATTTTCTTTTCCTTCTTCCTACAGCCACAACAACACTGAGATTTAAGGTTTTCGCCTCAAATTTCGTCAATTAAGGCGAAGCTTGCCCGTCCCCCTAATTAAAACCGTCAAATCGTGCACCTCTTTCGCTCAAGCCATGCTTAAACACCCACCATTATATGTGTATATATATATATATATATATATATATATATATATATATATATATATATTTTCCAAGTAGAGGAGGCACTGGTTGTACGAGCCGGATGTTTTTTGGGCGTATCAATTCACTGGCACAGTTTTACAAATCTGTGACAGGTTTGTGATGTTACGGACGGCAAGGAAGAAGAAGCGGGCAGTGGCGCGGGCAGGAGCGCTCGCGCTAGGCCCGCGAACATTCATTAAACGTCATCTACCATCGTCATCGGTCATGTTCTGTCTCCTGTCTTCATCGGCTTGCCGCTTCGTAACAATATTATCGTTGCGTATGAGGCTACAATAGGTCGCGCTCGCGTAGACCAAACATGTACAGTCTTTGTCAAAAGTGCAGCACTCATGGGGTCTGCTTCTGAGCCACTTCGTGCGGCTTGTAATGCAGTTCCAGTGTTCCGAATCACTTGAGGGTAAGAAGATATTTTGTCTTACGTTCTTCAATGGGAAGGACCTCCACTAATGCTAAATCAGCGCCACTACACGACTCAGAAGCAGACCCCCTGGACTCTATACACTTTTGACAGAGACTGTACATACACACTACAGTCGTGAAAAATATACAGCCATGACCCTTTTGGCTGGATATTTTTGACAAAGGCCATCCCTACAAAAGTTGGTATCTCACGTACAGCATTGACTGCAAGTTTATCATCCCAATACGAAAGCATCGGTGCTGAAAGCCCAAGACTCACATTAGAGACTCCCATCGCCTTCCATGCCAAAAAACAGAAGAGAGAAAATCCTGTGACGGAATAGAGTGTTCCCCTTCCAAGAGCTCGCAACGCAAGCTTAGATCCGCTCTCGTGTAGCTTCTGCGATGCAGTCAAGCCCTGTGAACAAAAAGGAAAAGAAGAGAAGGATTCTGAGTATTTTTGCGGCCTTTACGAAAGGCGAAAGATCCGAAATTTCGGCAAAACTTGCCTGAGCAAACGATTCAGGGTCGCGTTTCTTCGCATGCGCTAACGTCATTCCGAATCCGAAAATTGCCGCCGCTCCGGCAACTCCAATAAGGAATGCAGCTTCTGAAACCAAAAGCTTGGCTTAAAAAATCGCCTGCTGACAGAAATTAACAGAAAAGGCGAGGTATGCATAGTTGCTGCTGGACAGTCTACCTGCATATTTCTTCACAGTGCCAGTTTTACAATTCTCTGTTGTTTTTTCCGGCTCTGCTGTATGATCCATCAAAACTGAGTAAAAATTTGAAAACAATGCTAGCTTGTACAGCGATAATCCACGCAGCTGCACAGAAAGAAATATCAGGATCACGGCAAAACACCCCACGTGTGAACAGAAACCACATTTGTTGTGGTTTCTAAAGGCCAGGTCGGTTTAGTATATTTTATACATAAAAGCGATACCTTCATGGCAGCACTACAAAGTTACAACACATATATCGTTTACTTATCGCCAGTTTATAACAATAAATAAAATAATTTCTGGTAAGGTGTTGTATAAATAATTACTTTTTTTTTTACAAACAGAGTTGACTTTCAAAAAAACATGAAATGCTTTGTAGCGCTCCCTAGTGAAGACGGGTAGTTTTAGCGGGTGTAGAGTGCCGTTTTCTGCTGCTTGTGCTTGCATTTTCGACGAGAAACTGTAGCGAGTTCTGGCGAGTTCGACCCCGAGTTGCCGTCTGCATAGTCCACATTCTTTAGATGTCAAATATTTCCGGAATGTAAGCAGTTTTCTTGGCTGAAACAGTGGTGGCAATGCCCATACAACCGTTTCCCTCCTCCGGCTGTTGTGACCACCGTACCTTGTCGTGACCCCTTTGCCGTGTAATGTGTGGATGGACGGTGTTTTCTCCGAGGTTACGCGTCTCTCTAAGCCTAGCCCACGCTCTGTGCTGCCTTGTCGGCCTCATGAATGGTGATTTCCGCTCTGAAAACCTCTAGCGAAGCAGCACCGGGCAGAAGTTTCGGGGGCATCGGCCGCGCAGCCGCCAACCGATGGTAGGCGAGGCCACTTACTCCAAGGTTTCGACTACACTGCCGTCCGGCATACCAGCCTTTGAGGACGGCCGCAACGGTAACATGCCGCAAGTGGTCAAGAAATGGCAAGTCTTCCCCGGAAGAAACAAGTTCTACTGCGATGGCAGGCTCATGATGGCGAGACAGACTGGTGTGTTTTTCGTCACCGTAGTGCTCATCGTTGGGACGTGCACGCTGTTTTTTGTGTGCGAGTGAGTAGAACCTGACTATTTTCGTGCTTGTCACCGGGATCCCTTGCCGAATCCGTACTTTATTGCTCAATCTTCTGGAACCATTCGTGTTGTCGACGGGCACGCATATAGTGGGCGCACGTCAGTGTTTCTAGGCCATCGTCAGTGCCAGCGCCGCGTTATCTTTTCAAAGCGTCACTTAGTATCCACCAAACCTGTCATTCCAATTTGTTCCCGTTTTGCATCGACGTAATCGTGTTTAGCGGTCAGTGCGTCACTTGCATAGGGCATCTGTTGTTTGCCGTTAGTTAGATTTGAAGCATAGCTTTGACGTATTTAGCGGGGTTTTAGCACCGCTTTTCTATGGAGGATCCTGCTCCGACTACTTTGGGGCAGGTGAGGATGTTCAGAGACACTAGAACTTGCAGCTTAATCACAAACCTAATGAAAGCTACTTATTGTTTGCACTATACAACGTCTACTGGCTGTTACTGCTGTGGCAGTTGTTGAGTCATTTGATAAGCTTGACACTCAGAATGAGGCACTGTTGGTGGTAGTGTGCCTTCATAAAGGCTGTTGCCTATCGTTATGTTGGCTTGATTGCAAAAATTGATTTCCTTTCACTTGCTTGTGTCAGCTGTGTGTCATAGCATGTCATTTTTAGTCCGTCTTCCGTGGTGAAGTTTCTATTGTTTCTGATGCACTGAATGATTATTATTCTTGCGTATTGCTCCCATCAAAAGATGGCTGTCACATTAAACTGTTGAACTGGCAGTCTTATGTTCAGTAGCATACTGTTTGAGTCACTATTGCAAGTTACTTTTGTTTGCATTTGCTATAACATTCATGGTTAGAGGGCTGTCTTGTTTGCACGTGAACTTCAGATGTGGGCAGCGCTCAGTTGCAGTTTTCAACCAATACCAAGTTCAGCATTGGTACATTGCCCGGTTTATTCAAGACTTGCAGTGTTTGCAAAGTATATTGCTTTGCATAAGGAAATTCTTGATGCTGTGTTGCTGTGTCATAGAAATGACAACACCTATGCAATGGACTAACTAGGAAAATGTCTATATTGGCTACGTAACAAGTATTGCATAAAATCTACTTCTGCATGCAATGAGTGCAGCTTTGACAAAAGCCTTTTAGGCAGAGTGGCTACAAATGCCCATTTCTGTTAAAGGGACAGAGCACTGCACTTTAAGGGTCCTTTTTTTTGCACAGTGGAAAGTTTTCTGTTTCGAGTGGTCGATTCCATAGCAGTTTTGTCAAAAACGCTGTATACAATTTTTAGCCAGAGTTTTTCGATCGGTTCATGCTCCCATTTTTAGTTTCTACACCCAATGCTCTTACGGCACAGGAACGTACACCTCATCAACGGAAGTTTTAGTGGGCCATGGTCACTGCTTCATCCAAGGAATTCGAAAACTGTGGCTCCATCTAGAGCCAAGCGCTAAAAGCAAATTATTGGCGATGCGAAAAGTGGGTGGTTTTTGCTGAGAGCCCCACCAGAAAGACTGCAAAATATAATAAAACAAGGCGAACGCTTTTCAAAGAATAGACAACAGTGTGCACTTCCTAAAATCAGTGACATTCTCCTGAGATGTGGTCACGTGGGTTACTACAGTGATAATTACAGTGCTTCACCACAAGAGGCCACCTCGGCCGTTTTCTTGCGATTTTCAGTGCCAAATTAAAATTATAAATCCTCCTTTCTTTGATATAGTAGTACTCGATCTATACCATGCGAGGCAAGACCACCATAATCCCATTACATATTTTGGTCAGTGTTCTGTCCCTTTAATGATGCTACCGGGTACATCTGTTTGGCACTTGGCATCTCATCACCTGACCTGGTCTTAACTGGGGCGGTGCTGTTGTGTTTTGCTTTGATAAGCATGTAAATAAACTGTTCGAAGTTTTTTTGTTTTTTTCAGCTTTCCCTACCTTTCTGAGCTTCTGTTTCCCCCTTGCAGTTGCCCCTACCTCGCCCGTGAGATAAGCCCGGCCATCCCTGCAGTGGCCGCAGTGTTGTTCCTATTTGTGATGTCAGCTCTATTTAGGACTAGCTTCAGTGACCCTGGGGTCATTCCTAGGGCCAGCCCTGAAGAAGCAGCGGACATAGAAAAACAAATAGGTGAGTGGCTTTTCTCAAACATTGCAACATGGGTGATTATGTTCCAGGTAAAAATTAGACGCATGTATGCATGCCCTTCTCTGGACAAAGCAGGTAATAGATATTTTCGTTTCTCATTTCTGTATATTCCAGTATTCTATGGAGCAAGGCTCTGTTGTTTATCAGGCTTTTCTGAAACCAGGTGACCTGCTACATATCGATTGTGTTTATGTGAATTAGCACGCATGTGCAGTGTTCTAATCTCCTTAGTTTTGTTTGTTTCTTTTTCAGTGCAGTTAGTTGCAGGAGGCTCACTGCAGTTCTACAGCTGTAGTGCTGGTTTTCATGACAGGCTGACCGCGTCACCCCCTGAACCTTATTACTTACCAGAGTACTGTTTGTAGTTACACATTTTTTTACCACCTTGTACAACTTCACGTCTTTTATGGTCTCATAATGACCTCAGCAGTAACTTGCACTTACATTGTCCTGTTGGTGGTGATCAAGCTCCAAAAATACTTTGCTAGCTAAATACATAATTGGCATTTTTATCACAGATGTTTTAGGAGGACCGTTATAGGACAATTAGGGCCTGATTGTGACACGTCAGCTTATGTTAAGGCAGAGCAGTCATATCCAGTTGCCATATTATGTGAAGAGGCAGTGTCGAGGTGCATTCTTCCTGTGTTGTTGGAGAGGGGTTTATATGAGATCTTTAGCACATTTATGTTTATATAGGCGTCTTGTGCAGGGCAATAAATGAAAACCAAAATTAGACTATGTTTAGGTATTCTAAAGAATTGATGAAATAGCATTGCAGTGTGGTGGTGTTGCTAAGTAGTGATCATAATTAGTAGTGCTAGTTAATAGTGCAAAGCAGCAGCAAAGGTAAGTAGCATTGTTAGTTAGTGGTCTTCATTTCATTCAAGTGTTGCTGTAATGTAACATGTGGTTGCTGTCCGCTATAAGACATGGGCTGGTTGCACAAGGCCCCCAAGTTATTGAATGAATGTTCCTTAGTGATATAGAGATAGTGCAACTGGCTTGCAACAAACGGCAAGTTTTGTTTGATTCCCACTGGACCATTTTTTTTTTTGGGTGTGTGTGTGTGGGGGGGGGGGTATTTTTCTTTCTTGGTAGGCATTTCACAGCTGTGAATGAAATGAAGTCACAACCTCTGACCGTCATCACTATATTGATCAGTCGGGGAATTTCATTGCGACCCCAGCTTTTCGACGAACGTGTGCACTAACTTCATTGTGTTAAAACCTATGAGACAAAGAGGGAACAGCTTACACTTGAATAGGGCCTCAGTTAACATAGTGGAGATGTGATAGTGAAATGTTTAGAAAAATTGAGAGATCCTTTTGTCCTTTTATGCTATATAGCTGCTCATTGTCATTTTTTGTATAGCAACAACTGGGTAATTAACAGATGCTATCAGCAAGTAATACTATGGAAATTAAAATTTCATATTATCTTGACCTGTGTGTTTCGTTTGGGAAAAAAAAATGCCATTTTGAAATACCATTTTTTCTTTCCTTTTTTATGTCACAATAGGCAACTGCAGGCACACAACACTATTACTTGAATCCACATGACTTGTTGCTTGAACCTGTTGTATTCTGATTTATCTTGCTGCAGTTAACAGATCAGGGATTGTTAGGTTTCCCACCTCCATGCACACTTCTTCAAAATTACCCCAAGGCTACAAAAAGAAATTTTTAGGGCAGTTATTTATATTTCTACAAAGTTTTGTAGGCATATCTTGTCGTTGATGTGCTTCAAAAGCTGCCTGCACATGTTGTGTGTGTTGAGCAAACAATGAAAGCACGACCGTGCATTATTCACACTGAGTGGCTATCTGGATATCAGTGACACTGTAGCTATGGATTGCCGACATTGTGGGTTGGTTTGGAGAAGGAGCCTCGAAAAGAACAAATGCTGAAATGCTGAAACGAAAAATTGATGGGCCTGGCTCTCTGACTCTATCCTAGCATTGCTTGTGACCTTTCTAGCAAAGCTGGAAATCATTCTTTGGTGCCCATGAGAATAGTTGGACATGCTTGTCTGTTGTAGTGGAAGAGTCTTGGGAGGAAATTTTCCCTGTGCTGTACTTCTGTGTTTGGTTGACACAAGTGTGTCCACGCATAGTCACTTCTCTTTGAGGGAAAACGCTTAATCAGCTCCGTGTTTTCTTTGTGCCAGAGGTGCCAAATGGGTCAAGTTCCCCGACGTTCCGGCCACCTCCCCGTACCAAAGAAGTGGTGGTGAGCGGCCAAACAGTAAAGCTTAAATACTGCTTTACGTGTAAAATATTCCGACCTCCAAGAGCATCTCATTGCAGCCTTTGTGACAATTGCGTGGGTAAGGGTCTTAAAATAAATATATTACGTAGATATTGCTGTCTCTAATGTGCTAGAAATAGTATTGTCGCTTATGTTAAAAGCAGGATGCAGTTCCCAAGTTTTATTGATTGTGCCTAACTGTAGTGATTGTACCTAATTGCCGAAACTAGCAAATTCATCTTCTGCATGATGTTTAGGGTGGTAATTATATGTTTATTGCAGTGAATCCCTTTTTTTTTTTTCTGAACATTTCTATGCATTTATCACTGAATGCATGCAGTGTACTAGTATTAACACACTGGTGAATGTAGCATCAGCAAGGTGCAAGGTTTGCATAACATCATGCTCAAATCTAGTTGACAGATTTGGGACATTTATTTGTTTAATGTATTAACGCTACACATTGTGACATCATTATGGGTTTTTTGACGTATCAGCTGAAAGCGTGGTGCTGGTATTTATTTTGTATAGGGCACTTATTTCTTGCTAGCATTGTATCAGTCTCTTTCATATGTACTTTCGGGGATAAAAGTCTCTGGACCACACGTCTGGCGATTTGACTAGAAGCACGATTCAAACGAATTGTCACCTTATTTCTCTAGCACACATGAAAGAAATAAAGTCCAACTTTCACATTGATTAGTATGGTTTGAGACTACTGGCTGATACGAAAGTTATGCGCTTCGATTACAGTTTGCGTGGTCCACAGACTTCTGTCCCCGATAGTAACATTTCATATATTTGAGCAGGTGCTCTTTAACTTGGTTTTGCGAGCCCTCTCACTGAACTACACTCTCTCTCTCTCTCTCTCTTTTTTGGTACTCTTTAGCCTGGAGAGTCTTTATTATCTGTTACCATTGGCTCTTCTTTCATTTCCTGTGTCCATATTTTTGCACACATCCAAAATCTATAAATTTTGCAAGCGGGATTGAACCTTGTGACATGTGCTTGGTTTCTTCCGTATTTATTTTTTCTTCTTCGCAGAGAGATTCGATCACCACTGCCCTTGGGTGGGAAACTGTGTAGGGAAGAGAAACTACCGATTCTTTTATGTATTCATCATCTCCCTTGCCTTCCTGTGCGTCTTTGTGTTCTCCTGCGTCATCACGCACATTGTTTATGGTGAGTCAATGTCGCCTTCTTTCTTTCGGCGTCGTGAAGTGTGTATAAGTGTTTACGGTGCAGCTACTTCATGTTCTTGAAACCTGTTGTCGACATCAGAAGAAAATGAGTCGAGAAATGTGTGCCCGTATCATTCCTCAATTTGGGAAATCAACAGGCAGCTGTATAAGGAGTGTCTAAATGGGCTAAAATTAGCGGTGAGAAAATATTGAAATTTTCTTACAAGCCGAATACGAGTGTGGGGAAAAAAAATGTTTATCGAATCGAATATAGGCTACTCGATCAGTAAAGTAAAAAAACAAAATTAAAAAATAGCAAACAGTCTTTGTGTTGTTTATTTCAGAATTGACATAATATTTGCAAACGAAATTAAACTAGAATAGCATAGAACTGTACGCCAAATGGAAAACTTGGTATAAATTTTATACAGGATTTTGAATACTGGTTTTTCGTACAGGATGGACCTGCACGAACTGGGTGAAGCTGTCATATCACTGCTGATTTCAGTTAGCTCTAGTTAATGCAACGTTTAAAGGGTTAAAAAAGATGTCTGTATTAACATAAAGCTCGAATTATTGTATGAGACTGCCAAAAATCGCTTGCATCACAGTAGTTTCATCTCATGGACACCTACACGATGGTTCTCTGCATTTAAGGTGAAACCTAAGTGAGAACAACATTTTTTTTTTTTCATCATGTGCTTCACTTTTTGCAAACTGTCGGGAGGGCCTTCTTTGTAAAAGGGAAGGTTCTTCACAAAGCGCCCCACCTTGGTGGCGCAGTGGTTAGGGTGCTCGACTACTTCGCCCAAGGATGCGGGATCGAATCCCGGCCGCGGCGGCTGCTTTTCGATGGAGGTGAAAAGCAAGGCGCCCGTGTGCTCTACGGTATCTGTGCACGTTAAAGAACCCCAAGTGGTTGAAATTTCCAGTAGTCCTCCACTACACCATCTCTCGTAGCCTGAGTTGCTTTGGGACATTAAACCCGACAAACCAAACCAAACCAAACCTTCTTCACGAAATGGCCCCATTGCATTTTGAGGATGCTTCACTGCGCAGACGACGTCAAGCGATACAGTGAAGCGTGCAGTGCAGGGAATCTGTGGTGATTTCAAAAATTTTCTGTGCATTCAGCAATTTTCAAACATTCAGAAAATTTCGAATATCATTTTCGCAAATATTTGCACGCACATAATTAAAATATGTTCCAGGCTCTACCTTATTGCATTTAGATGTTCTTTCTAGAGCATTAAACAAAGGGGCAAAAGAAGGGCACATAGAATGAAACACATAGGACAAACACTTCCAATTATCAGTGTTCTAATAATGCAATTCATGGCAGAAAACTTTTGGGGCCTGTCTGTGTAGTTGTTTTTGATTGCTGTTTTCTTTTAATGCAGGCTGTAGTGCTTGCCTTTGAATGAAACACGCAAGTCCTCTTTACATACGGCCATTTTGGGCGGCCGAAATCATTTTTGTGACCATGTGTTTGGGGTGTTTAATACCTGCTGCGACTTCCCATGCTTCATTGCGTTATTTAGGTTGGAGCTAATAATCTTTTGGTTAGTTTTCTTTTTTGCTTTAAAGGGTCTTCTACTTGTGGCCATTTAGTGATGAAAAACAATTATTTTTATTTAGGTGGTTTTGAAAATTATTAATTACTTTTCTCAAAAACTCAAAAACAAAGGGACAGTGCAAAGGAAACGTCACATGTGCTAACTTTCTGACTGTTTAATCAGTGCATGTACACCTTTTTATAAACTGTGACTGCATCAGAAGCCCTTATTGCACAGCCAGTCACTCTTCTCC
This sequence comes from Amblyomma maculatum, assembly GCF_055883805.1. NCBI lineage: Eukaryota > Metazoa > Arthropoda > Arachnida > Ixodida > Ixodidae > Amblyomma > Amblyomma maculatum. The sequence continues at coordinate 390,041,273 of NC_139344.1, forward strand.
ACACACAGTATTTTTTGTTCACGCAGTTAAAGAAAACCATCTCTTTCTTTGACAGCTATACAGAGGGCATGATCGCACAGTTACCTTCTATGGTTTTTATCTGTCTTGCTTTGTTAGCAGTTTCTTGTTAACATTAATGACTTGACAGTCGTTAGAATTTGGAGTGCATACGCCTGACTTGCATTGCTTACAGTGTTGGAAAAATTGTCTCTACCATTTTCTGGGTTTTTTATTGGGATGTGTCATCACTGTCATGGAGTAAAGTATGTGTAGGCCGCACTGTGAGTATTTTGTGGGTTCGATGTGCATCGAGGAACTTGCTCGTCCTCTATTTATGCATCATTCGAAAAGGCCCGTATGCCATGGGTACCGCCAAATGCAGTGTGTGTAGCTTTAGGAGACTTTTCCATTGCTTTCTTCTGCTGGCAAGGTAGCACTAAGCAGCCAGTGGAGTTTTACCTATCTGGGCACAAAGTTTGTACCGAAACACACGAGCAAACGCATATAGAAAAATGCACATAGAATGGAGGCTCTTAGTTATTTGTTTGGAGCCTAGTGCAGCCTCATTTGTTGTGCTTTCTTGTTTGTGTTTCAGTTGCTCGTGAGCATGAGTCGTACATAGAGGCTGTGAAGGAGACGCCAGCAAGATATCCTTTTGTGCATATTGTTTTTTTCGCCCCAAGTATGCTTAGTGGTAGCTCCCGGCTTTCTTTTCTTCTTCCTTTTTTTATTTTGTATAATTGTAGTGCTTCCTATATGCACTAGAGTGCATTAAAATGATAGCTTGGTCTTAGCAGGTAACGGGGTGAGAGCTTAGTGGAATTTTACTAGACTACCTGGTATGCATCTGGTTGAAAGTTGTGGTCATTATAGATTCTTGAGCTGGTATCGGTTCCTAGTTTCGTAGCGTAGTCAAGCGGTCCCACACGTCAGAAGCTGCCATAGCATTAGTTCGTGGAACATTTTTTTTTTTAAGTTTAGGCTCTATGCAATGAAAATGCACAACATTGTTCTGTTTATTACACCAATTTCAAATCTGCAATCACTTTTCTGATGTGTCAGATCGCTGTCAAAATATTTGACATTTTTACTCTTTTGATTATAGAAACAGTAGAGTAAAAAGCCATCCATCATCAGAAAACTGTTATTAATATGTGGCAAGATAGTATAGACTATAAGGAGCACGATGTAGAAACTACCTTTTTGGTCAAGGCAATATTTGTCATTTGACAACCTGAAGTTCGATGTAGAGAAAAGTGGTTGATGAACTTTCATTAGACCGCACAAAAAAATGAGCAAGCACAAAATCAGAAATTTGTTCCCTACATTGTATAGCTTAATCGCTTAAGAGGATGTTGCTATAAAAATTATTTATCTTCTCTAGATGTGCAGGTATCATTCTTGTAAACTAGCACAGCATCAAGAATTTGTTTTGAGAAAATGAGAAAAAAAACTGACAGAGATGGAATTTTTCAGCTCATTTGCTCCTTACAAAGTGGAATGAATGACCCAGGGAGTGAATAAGTTTGTAGATAGTATATAGGAGGTGGGTTGACTTCTAAAATGGCGTTTCCAAAAAGGTGCTTTTTTTTTCCCGAGATTTCTGGCCTCTCAACAGCCCTGTCCCTGCCTAAGAACAGTCACTGCAATGTTTTGATATGCCGGTGCAACTCTAAGACTTGGCAAATCTGGAAAGCAGGTGTTAGCACACAGGCATGTAGAGTGTCAGATGGTTTTGCACATGCTGGCATCTTGTGCCTTGACTTACTTTTTTTCTATCACTGTGGTCGAAGGAGTGGTGTGCTTCTTCTCTGTGTGGTCTATTATGGGGCTAGCTGGCTTTCACACTTACCTTACTACGTCCAACCAGACTACCAACGAAGATGTGAGTGATAACGGTACTATTCCTTTTCTGTGTAGCACTGCTGCTGTGATGCATCATTGTAAGCATTTTGAAGACATTTGAGACGGTTTGTCGCGAAGGCTTCAGAAAAAAAAAGCAAAATTTTCTCCAAAAAAACGGAGTTTTAAATGCAGTTAGTAGATATCTTCATTCAGAAAATGTTATTAAGGAGTTACATAGCATTGTAGTTACTAATAGATGGAGCTATTGTAATTGAGCTAGTGCTAGGAAACTGCCATGCCTCTGCTGCTAATGTGAGATTTAACAGGATGCTTTTGAGTGTCATATTTGGGTAGTTTGATAATTATAGCGTTAAGCTTCTGCCAGCATGCTCTTGTTTTCGGGTTTAACATGTTGAGCAAGTCGTTAATATTGTTGTGAAGAGCTTTATCGGAATACTTTTGAACATCAGGGTTGAGCATGTTGGGCAAATAATACCTATATTACTAGGGATGAGATTCTGCAAGACTGCTCTTGGGCGTCATGTTTTAACAAGTTGAGTAGTAATACTAATATTAATAATTTTACCGGAATCTTCTTGAGTCTTATTGTTGAGCATGTTGAGTAGGTGGATGATGCTAGTGATGAGATTCTAGTAAAGTGCTTTCGAATGTCTGTCTTGTTTAAAAATTATTGAGCAGGCCGGTAATGCCATCCTCGTTATTGCGTCCCTAGATTAAGGGCTCCTTTTCGTCGCGAAGAGGGCAGGATGTGTACAATCCATACAGCAAGGGCTCCTTCATCAGCAACTGCGTGCAAGTCCTGTGCAGCCCAGCACCTCCAAGGTGAAAACCTTTTTTTTTTTTTTTTTTTATTTCAGCTGGGCAGAATAATGCTGTTAACATTATTCAGAATTGCTTCAGTTCGCTTTGATCACAGAGCGACAAAAAAAAAATTAATGACATGGCAGCTTCTCGCATCCTCCCAATTCATTTCCCAGTTAGTAATCATTTGCGTACCATGGAGAAAACGGGTATTTATCGGTTCTTACACTGTTTGATAATATGCGTTGCAAAAGTAAGTATACAGCATTATCATAAAATTTTATCTCTCAAATTAAAATATTGGTGAAGAATAATGTAAATATTTGACATTAAGTTTGGATGTGAAAAGAAAAATGTTTCTGAAATTCAGAAATAAGTGAAATTGTTGCCCTTCTCAATGTGGTGCACAATTGAACAAATGTTGAATTGTAATGCACAAAAAATTAAAACCTGAAAAATCTAGTAAACTTGGGAAGAAATGTAAATAACATGAAATATTTGTGAATTTGTCCTTTCTGTGGAGAAATGTTTTGAGTCAGTGGGGTTAAAAATTAGGCATAAAAATACCATATAAACCGTATTATAGGTCAAGTAGGAAGTGAAAAAAAGAAAAGAAAAATAAATCGAAAAAAAAAAAAGTGAAGAAGCGCGTATATTTACATCGGCAGTGTCCCTGCATCATCGGAGCTACAACCTCACTCCAAACTTTCACCAGCGTCATCCGAAGACGACTCCTTGCAGCTCACCACCTCCCAGAGTGTGTCATCTCGTTCCATCAAGCGTGTTGCTTACGCAGCATTTCTTGAAAGGCTGCATGCGAACATCTGATCTTGTCCGCGGCACCACACGTCGAACCACCGAACTGTCGCTGGCAGAGCGGTCATGTTGCCGTTAGCTTCAGCGAACATCACTTTTTCTGGAAACTCACTGTAAACTGCCTCCATATGTCGTTATTCATTCCTAAAGAGGCATTTGATACTCTCATAGGTTGAATGAAAGCGCGCACATGAAGATAAAGGCTCTTGGGACGGGAAAAAAAATATGCCAACAACTGCAGGATGGCGACGCGGTCTTGGCTGTCTGTTCACGAGCAGACACGCCCTTTGTATCCAGACGCAAAGTTCTGCTGACGACTGCTATAAATGCGAGGGGCAACTTTAGCTTGCTTTTTTTGCTTTGGCTTGCTTTGCTCTATCTTTATTTTTGTTTATACGGTAGATAGAGTTGTACTCCAAATATGTTTTCATGTACAAGAGAAAACTTTGGCTAATCAAGGCTAATGTGTCATGGTGTTAATCAGTTCCTCAGTGTTAGAAGACGTGCACAGACATCCAACAAGAAAGATGAGCAGGAAAATTCTTTGTTGATGTTAATTTCGGAAGACACCAAAAAACAATTTGCCATTACTTCAATGGAGACGTGGTCCTAGAAGCTCATTGACCTTGGAAATGAGCAGGGCATTGGACCATGTGTCGCTGCACTTGCAACCTTTTCATTGGGGCCATGAGAGTTTATATTGTTTTTTTCCGCGTTGATTGCTCTGGACTAGCATCCAGATAGACATGTTTGTGTAGACTGAAATTTTATTGCCATTGTGGAGAAAAAGAGCATGATAATATTGTGATGATATCTGGTTATTCATCTACTTCAATGCACTGGCTTGATTAGCATTAGTGCAGCGGCATTCTGTGAGGATGTAGTGGAAGGATTTTTTTTTTTTTTTTTTGCAGGACTGCTGCATTTTTACTAGGATTTCAGCCCCAGATGTTACCAACACAATTTGGACAGACGGCAAATAGTAGCCCTTGGTACTATGAACATACTTATTACAACTTAGGTGGCTCAGAAAATTGGTACATTGCTGGCTGGTGGGAAACAGCGCTTCCTGGCAGGCAGCAGTTAATGTATCTTAGTCGATTTCTTGTAATAATCGTATAACCTAAAGAAAGACTACCTAACAACGAATGAGTGCGAGGGCCAAAAAAAATTATGACAGACAATCTGGATGTTGGAGAGATTTACATGCTCGCTAAAGAAAGTTGTGTATTGCGTCTCTTAATTCTCTCACTAAAATTTTTTGTAACAAGTTTGCAGATGACTTGGAAAGTGAAAGTTTGCTTGTTTGACTGCATAACTGATAGAATAACAAGTTGGAATGTTCAATAGCGTGCAATACAACGGTATCTATGGGTCACCAGTGGACATGGTGCTCAATGGACATGAGGCAGGAAGAGATGAGATGGGCAGCTTCTGGGGACATTTTGTGGTGTACAATTGTGGACTGTTTGTTTCATTTTGCTGCTTTTGATACCTATAAGCTATTGTCGCTGTCATTAGTGTGAGCCTCGTGTTTTGGTGGTGACCTGTGCTGTGAATTTTGGAAGTTTTCATGTCGGCAGGGCAGTGACGGATGTACCTTTGCTTATGCAGCCTGATTGATCGGCGAGGTGTAGTGATCCCAGACACTGGACCCGTGCTGAGGGAGAGCTACGGCACCGTCAAGGCATTTCATTTATCACGGGTAAGTGTGTGATACCACAGAGACATTTAATGAATGGCCATTTGGCTCATTTACTGGTTGTTAATCCTTGGATTGTTGGGTCAGGCACGAACGGCAAGGAAATTTTACAGCAGTTCATGCACAGAGGACTATCCATATGTTCACAGAGTACAGTGCAGTCCATTTATAATGATATTGAGAAAACCGGAAAATCATATAGTTATATTTGGAGCGGCAAAAAAAAAAGCACACACCCACATATTTTTCCGTGCATGTAGGCTTGCCTACTCACCAGCGATGAGTAATTTGGGTTTGGGTTGAAAAACGCTAATCAACCTAAAGAGCACTAAACACTTTATTGCAGGATACATCAATAGCCATAAAATAACTTAAACATACCTTAAAAAGCCGGCAATTCGCGCTTGCTTAAGCAGCAGCTGAAGCTTGACAATTGCTGTGAGCATCGCTTCCAGTAGCGCATACGACGGCAGTAGTCCTTGTTGCGTGCACGAAACCGATTAGCAACTGGATGAACTGCAGGGCATTCCTAGCCTTGACGATCGTTAAAATCGTACAGCGCGAATGCCCGCATTTTTTCACAAGGCTTCCAGCTTTGAAAGCATGCCAGAAATCCCGATGAATCTGCTATTTCATCTCGAGAGCTGTCATGCCTTCTACGGGGACGGGCGCCATCTTCCACGGACGCACAATCATCGATGGCGATGACGATACGGCCGCACCTTTTGCACAGCAACAGAAAGCGATTGCGATGATGATAGTGCTCATTTCTCGCGGATTTCTCCACGACAGTTCGTTTTCATGTCATTCTCTTCTTAGTATTTTATTTTTATAAAACAGTCGGACAAATTTTTGTAGTAAACATCTACCGGGGCGGCGATAAAACTATCGTTTTATCCGATTTACCGTCGATAATCGATCGTTATATCTGGTTTATTTTTACATTGGACCAATGGGAAAATTGATAAATCCCAATAATCTGATCATTATAAGCGATATATCGTTATATCTGGTATCGTTATAAGTGGACTGCACTGCAACCGGCATCACCACACGTGTAGCACTCTGTGTCATTATTGAGAACACTTGACACATTTCAACTGGCTGGCTATTGGAAGGGTTTTTGTATTTTGCGGCACTCCGTGCCTGGTTTTCAGTGAGTAGAGCTGGTCCAGCAGAAATTTTTCTCAGTCAACAAATGGTAATATTGGTACTAATTAAAAGGCCATTTTGATGCAAATTTTGTTTTTAAGAAATGCTCGAGGGTTAAGAGTTAATGTTTAGTGTTCGTTAACTGGACAGTGACATTTATTGTTAGCATTGTTTGCTGAACACAAAACGTTAATGATAGCTTTTGAGGCTATAAAAAGCAACACATTTGCTATTACAAAGGTTCAGGTCCTACATAGTTTGGATGGTCTTTAATACTATAGTATATCTTCTCATGGGGCGGCGCAGATTGAGCAGAGGGGGAACATATACAATACAATATACAATGTAAGACTATGATGATTCAAAAAATTTGTAAGGTCCTGTAATTTCTAATGTAAATTTGACTGGATGATTCGAAGCGATGGCCTACACCAGCTTGGTTATTTCGAAGATTCGAGGGGCTGCTATTTGCCCAGCTCATTTACGCTGGTGGTTGTTATCTCGGACCGAGTGGTGGGTAGCACGAGAACAACTTGTGATAATCATCTCGGGGGCTTGTGCGTGCATGGAATTCAAAACTACACAGCCGTGCAGATTTAAGAGTCATTTGGGCTGCATTCGAGCATGAAAGGCAAAGTGAAGGGGTTTTGCTTTCGATCCTTGCAGGCATCATAACATGTTTATAATTTATTTCTTTAAGTTACACAATTCAATGGCTGATATCACTAGGATCAGCACCACAAGGTGTGGGGTGCAACCCCCCCCCCTCCCCCCCCTCCTCCCCCCTCCAGTAAGGACCAAATCACTTCATTTGTCCTCATGGCTTGCTTCAATCGGGGAGTTCGTTCTTCGTATCTCGCATACTACTGCAAATGGGGGCATTTTTGTTGCCAAAGCAATGCTACTCTAGGTTTCGAACCTTCAGCGTGGCGCGGCGGTAGCCACGTACATCTTAACCACGTGACGCTGTGACGTCACACCCCACATGACACTAGGGTGAGAGCTGGGCTATCAACTCAAGCGGTCGGCGTAACGCGTCAGTGGCCACGTCTTACCCACATGACGCTGTGACGTCGCACCCCACGTGACACAAAAGCAAGAGATGTGCTCCCAACTCAAGCAGTTGGCGTGGCGCGGTCGGAGCCGCAGCTCAGTTGGCAAGAGCTGCCAGCTTGAGTCTCTCGTTTCACATGGGACGGTTATGTCAGAATCAGCCTGCTAGGACCCTGGCATTCACGTTACCCCTATAGGCCATTAAGGCACATTCATACGGCTTGGTTAAAGGGGGGTTTATATGTGGGCTTAGAAAAAAAAAAAAAGAAGAACGCTCAGTCACCCGCAACCGATGCTTTCGCTCAATATTTGGTTCAGCAGCTTTGAACTCTTGCAATTTTTTTTTCTCTTTTTTAACACACCGCGACTGATAATTCATTAAAACATCACTTTTCTTTTTCTGAAACAAGTTGTGAACAGGAAGGACATGTCATTTTCTTTTTTTTTTTTTTTGAAGGAAGATGCTCTCGTAGAGAAATAGAGCAAGTTGTTTTTCGGCAGATGAATTTCTGAACTGTGACTATTTCAATAAAAGAGTGCATATAAACCGCAAGAAATGCAAATTTCGAGTGTCTAGAAACACTTGGACCAATGTGCACACAATTAACTAAAGAGGAGTAAAGTGGCAGATGCTTCCAGGATTATGATGCAGTGACAATGTGGGCTATTTCTTATGAGTGTGGCAAAGTGGAACCAGCGAAAACTGCGTGAGAACTGGTAGACATGCCCTTTGGTGGTTCGCACTCTTTTTGCTTGTTCCACAAACTCAACAGAGGGACTAGTTTATGTTTTGAACATGCACAAAACTGCTCCGCTTAGCATCCGCAGGAATGACAAAGAGTAATGCATAGCAGCAGTAGTTTCATCGAGTGTTATGCGGGTGAATCTGCAATTATTTTTATGTTCCACTTCGCCCTCTCAGGGTCGACTTCTCTAATTATGCATGCAGCACACACCCTTAAGAGCACTCAGTCAAACATTGTAAAAGAATTCAGCTGTCCAGCTCTCGGGTGTGTTTCGAGACCCATAAGTGTGCTGGACGTACAATCCAGAAACAGCTGCCCTGTGCGAGCGTCGCATCTCTGTGCGAGCGAGACAGACATACCGGGCTAGCGCGCGTCTCGACTTTCCTACTACTGCGTAGCACCTTCACGTGTGCTGCGAGGTGCGCCTTTCACTGCCCAGGTACGAAAGTGCTTATGGTAAGACTCCAGTGAGGTTCGTCATCATACGTCGATCCACACAAGACAGCAAGTGCGCAATAAGATCCGAGTCCTGGCAACAGCTGTCCCGGCGGCATCAGTTGCGTGTTGAATGCTGCTGGCTGTTTCTCGGGCATCTTTGAAAAAGTGAAAGTGCCTCTGCCATGTCACGACCAGAAGTCCTCGTCATGCTGTAGCTCGGGGCATTAGGCTACATGCGAAGCTATCTGGAGGGGCGGTGATGTTCAGTACCGTCTCATAATGGAAGTTCACTGAGAAACTCCCCTTCAGCCTTGTTTTCTCCGTTCCAGTCCCCCACCCCATTAAGATTAAGGTGCTTTTAAGCAATCACTTAGAGCCGTGGAGAGCTTTTCACTGGCTACAAACTGTTACTGACACATACGTGAAATTCTCTTCTGACTTTTGACGTCTCCATTCCGCCAATTGTGCAAGTTGTATCCTGCATCCAGACTGAAAAGTTGCCAGCGCGTACCGATACCGGAAGAGTTATACTATTTATCCGCGAAACGTTCACGTTGGGAGCTGGGTGACGACAGGCGTCGTCAGGCTTGATTTTATGATGAATTGAGATGTATTTCTCATTTTAACAGTAACATTCTCTTGTTGAGAGAGAGGAGGAGTCAAGACCCACATAATGCATCATGTGAATGGTCTTGCGTATATTTTATTTTAACTGCACGTCCTAAAGCGCCTCGACTTTGTTAAAATTCCCCGCCTACTCATTTCTCTGTTTTCTTCGTTTTTTTGTAGTCGGCATATTGTATAGGGATAAGACTTGCTGGTCTTCTTCTTAGCGGCAGGCAACCCGCACATTTTCACCTTTTCACAGAGTAATTGGTTGCCATTTCACCCTGGACCCTGGTGCAGATCTCCTAAACGCTGCACCCTCTCAATGACGCCATTGAAACAATATGCAGCGAAGTATGTGTGTAGCAAGTTCTCACTATGAAATTATTTTGCTTAGGCCCAATCTTTCTGTGTTTGGTCAGTTATACTTTTTTATGATCCCAGCGACTTTGAATTAACAAGGTATCGCTGTACACGTATGTGTGTGTGTTTTTCTCATTGCTTGGTGCCTGCCGTTTTACAGAATGGCCTTCAGCTCAACGCTACCAGTGTGAGTGGGGCCGTCGCTCCAACCCCCGTCGTTGACATGAAGGCTAGTCATGTCCCCTTCGCTGGAGCTCCCTTGCATACGGGCCGGGCCACATTGCCCCAAGCAGCCAATGGCTCTTACCCACGGGATGTCCTTTATCAGAACTCTGGCAGCCACGGTAAGTAGCCCTTCTTTGCCTTCCATTTCACACGTTAGCATGCTCCTGTTTGGACTCTTTGTTCCTGTTTCATTCCTTCCTTCACCTTTTCATTCACATTACGACCTCCATAGCCCAACGATACTTCTCGATAGTCACCCACAGACTCAGTAATAGGCTTTGCCTAAAGTCACATTTGCTCTGTTTGCCAAATGCAAAATACTTTGGTTGTTTACCGATAGACCGTATTTCTGGCGTGCATAGGAGTTAAGGCACTGTCTGTAATTGAAGGCAATGGAATTCCATCCAAGAGGAAAAGCAGAAAAGGCATTGAATTCTTGCCTCGCTAACAACAGGTGAAAGCCCACTGTTTCATCTTTGAGATTCTTCGGTTATTGGCCTCATGGTGGCTGCGCAGGGGGCCAAGCATTGGATGCTTATTTAATTCTAATGGTCATATTATCTGAACTGAGGGATTAGTCCAGTCAACATTGAGTATACTGTATATATTTCAGTCTATAAGTTGCACCTGCGTAGGGTGCACCTGTTCATATGGTAAACACTATAAACAGGCACTAAGAGTCCCTCAACCGGAGTGCAGGGAAATATGCATTTGAGCTCTGGCCAGCACGTGTTCTGCCCATTGTCTGCCTTTTTTGTTGCTTTCATTGACTGTAGCATCCTTGCCAACGGCAGTCGCAGATAACCGTTTACTCTCGTCAAGACTGTCTTCCTGTTGCCTAGTTCCCATTCTCCAATGCATATGCAGTGGCATGCGACTGGAATTATGCATCGTAACTCCTTTATCTCGCATGCAGCATAACGTTGAGGAACTACATTGCACGATGTGTGCAAAACCAAACGGATGTTTGCTCTCACACCTGCCCTCACGGAAAGTTTGCCAAGCCTACAGTATCTGGCTCGGTAATTCAGGAGGTTGTAGAGTTGGGATTCTGGTGCAGTAGATTTGTAATAGGTGGATGTCAATGAGTAATTACTCCATAATAACAAATCTACTCCACCTTGATTCCCCTAAAGATATTCAATCAACACCACTGCCACTTCCGAGTTATTGAACAGTTCGCTCTCGCCCTACCATCTGTGCTGCTGACCATCCTGGTTAGCTTATTGTACAGAGCGACGGCCCAGGAAAGGCGGTGGTTCTGGGTTCGATCCCCGGACCAGGACGAACTTTTCTTTAACTACAAAGTTTCTGAGGAAGCTGTATAGCTTTCCTTTGTAGCCGCTTGGCTGCATTTGGCTGGATGTCACTGAGTAATTACTTATTACAGATTATACTGTACAGTTGATCACAGATATATCGAACCCAAAGAGGATAATTTGGTGCATAAGCCGCACTGAGCGCCTAATTGCACTAGATGTTGAAAAGGCAGGCCCACCTCCATGTGACTCTCCATGGGCCTCAGCACGCGTGTCTGATATCTGGCAGGGAGAGATTGGAGCGTTGTACTAGTTTGCGTTGCTCGCGACTCTCGCTGCGTGGCGCAAGTGCCGTTTGGGTTCAGGCTCGCATAAAAGCAGCGGCTGAAGGCGCTTTGGAAAATGGCATCGCTGATTGTAAAAGGTCTGATTCTGTTATTGATATGCTCTGAGATATTAAATCAGGGCACAGTTGATTTCTATGTCACTTCGAGCAGAGACGCAGGCCACGCGAGAGTCGCCGAAAGTTATTAGTCAGCTTAGCTGGCTTCACCGCATGACAGCCGGAGCATTGAGCACAATTGTCCCCGCACAAGCAAGCACACCGAATCGAGAGCCACTTTCAAGCAGGTGCAGCTTAGACCCCGTCACGAGATTTTACCGTGTTATTGCTGCGAGCAGATGCCTAAAGCTCTTCGGCGGTCCAGGCTTCGTGTACAAAAGGTGATCGTGGGCGCTCCATTAGTAGAAGTGCCCCTTGCAGAGGAATGACGTGATATATTCGCTAAACGCTAACAGTACTACTGTGCCTTAGCATGGGATGTTCAAGGGGATATTCTGAGAGTTCGATATAAGCAATAATTTGATATATCTGGATTTGGTATATCCAGGATTATGTGTGTTTGATCCACCCTGTAGCTATTTGTGGGTGGTCTTTCCAGTTTCTAGCTGGCCTGCTGTTGGTGACAACCTGGTCCTGAGTCATATTTGGTCACTGCGGAAGGAGCATGTTTTTGTATTTTTCATGTGCAGTGTGTATGGGTGACTGAATGTTTCCCATGCGTACAAGTGAGCTTCTATTCCATGCGTTTCTCCTCCTCTGAGAAGTGTTCTTCTCTGGAAGTGAACGATGCAGGAACATATAGATGGGAACATATTGATGAGAATGTTCTACACATTGCAGGTATTGAAGCCCATCCTTCATTCTGGTTGTCCACAGTGTGAAACTTTTACTTCACATTCATCATGGTCCTTTGCTATTTTGCTTTTGATGTGCAGATCGTTCTGTATGCCACAGTTCTGCATTTGCTTGTCTGTGTTTGACTTGAGCTGTGACTTGAGCCGTGAAACGGTGATGTTCTGGCGCGCGTCTGGTGGTTTGGGATGCATGCAAGAAATGCCGAGGAGTTGCATTTTGAACTTTCTCTCCTTGAAACCGTCAACATTTGGAGCAGCAAATCTAGTGCCATACGACGTTTTTTTTTGCTAGAACTTTTCGAGATGTGAAACGTCTCTCGCTGTACACCTGCTCTCACGGAAAGTTTTGTCGAGCCTACAGTGTTTGGCTCGATGAGTCTGGAGATTATTCTGGGATTCTGGATTCTGCTGTAGTACAGTAAACCTTCGTTAACTCGAAGTTGTAAAATCTGTGAAAAATTTCGAGATAAGCAGTTTTGAGTTAAGCAAAATACCGAAAATTTCTGGTGACAATTTCTGGCGATCCGTCGCACGACGCTGCCATCATCGCCTGTCGTTGCCGTTGGTGCACACTGCACGGAGCAATGGACCTCTACGACAGAGGCGCGTTTTCAGCGTTGCTTTGTTACCGCCCCGTCATCATTCGGTCAAGGGGAGTACAGTTAAGCTTGAAATACAATAACACTGATGCAATTATTTACGCATTGCGTTAAAAAAAAAAAAAATTGCAGTGCAGCGGTGTGCTGCTACACAGCGATACATACTTGCATTGCAAGCAGTGGCTTTCTCCTGCTGCTTTCGAAAATTAACAATATCTAGCCACACTAGCCTTTTTATTTTCCTTTACTACCTTACCAAGCTTTTACTGAATCGTCTCGGTGTGCTCATATATGCACAGATCAGACGAAGTGAGTGTCTGCAGGTTCTTCGCTCAAACCGGACTAGGAAAACAAACTTCGCTCGCAAAAAAAAAAAAAAACGCCAGGACACAAATTGAGTAGCTCAAAGCCTTCTGCGATTGGCTGCCGCGCAAGCTGCTTCCGGGTGAGACGCGAAATTTTCTAAAAGCCCAGAACCCGAGCGCGACAGTGACGAGCGAAAATGCTTTGGCGGCCCTCGGCCCATCGCGCCAGTCGACACTTCACTGTACAAGGGGAGCTTTTGTGATAAACGCAAAAGAATTCTCGCGAAAAACTGAATTTTATTATTTTGGAATGAAGAACTGGGTAATGCTTGCCTGCTTCGCTTTGGCATTCAGCCCGACAAAAGCGTCCTCGAGCTACTAAATGCATCGCATAAGCCGTTGGTCGCCGCCGCTGCATTCAACTTTGTTGCGGACACTACATACACAACAAAAATCAGTTATTGCTTCGTGCACATAGCGCGACGAAACAGAACCACACAATCACTAAAACGCTCTTGCCGCTATACATGTGCAAAGGGCAGCTGACCGAACCACCCTGAACCGACTGCCCGATAAGACCCATCAGCCCTCGCGCGATCGGCACTCACGTGACTGCTCCCAAGGCGAAAAACGGCTGCGTCCGCGGAAATTTTGTATTCGCTCTTCGAACGTGATCATGTTCGGTACTTAGTATAGGAAGAAAGCGCTTGCTTGGAGCCCCTATCACCTTTCGGTAATGACCTTTGCCTTCGATTCTTCCAGTCAAAATTTCGAGATATCTGCATTGCGCCCGAAAAATGCTTCGAGATAAACGGCAGCTAATACATAGCACCTATGGGAGGGGAAGGTGCGGCTTGGAAAATTTTCGACTTAGCCGATTTTTCGAGATATGCGAGTTCGTGTTAACGAGGGTTCACTGTAATTGACTTTTGCTAGCTCGGTGGGCTTGTGCGACTTTGGTCCACAAAGCAAACTTTTCAGCTAGTTTACGGCTGTGTCAGATGCTTGTTCGTTTCAATTAGTTTCCTTGCCGCCAACTGCCACATCAACTCAACACTTGTTAATATGAAAAAAGGCAAATCTTGTAGCCTTGACAGCTTCTTGGAAAGACACTATCGAGGATAATTCCAAGCGTTTTTTTTTTATTATTATTATTTTTTTTTTTTGGTCTCTAATACTCAAAATGTCAGCAAAATAGCCAAGCTGCAATAACTGTCACAATAGTCAGCTGTTGTTAGTACGAAGTTTACAACGGTTTCAAAAAACTTCGAATTAAGCGCATTTTTAATTAAGAACAAGTACGCTAAATGGCATCTTTATTAGTCACGAAATCGAGAGTTTGCTAAGGAAAATAGTCAGTCATTCATCTTGCTCTGCCTTTCCTTGCCGACTCGTGCTGCTCAAAGCACCTCCTGCAAGCTGTAGATGGGCCCTAACACTTCTTGCATGTTACCTTCAATGACTAGAAACCGCTTCACAAGAGCAAGGCTCGCAGCTGCCTCAACAGCCGTCAGTTGTGGCTCGTCTTCAGTGTCATCGGTGACATGACTTTCTTGAGTCGGTTACTGGGGCTGAAGAGTGTACAATCTCGCTTTCCATCAGTGCATTGCATATATCGACTGCGCTGTCCACGGCAGCGTAATCTTCAAAATGAGTGTCACCAAGGACTTTTCCAAAACTAGGGATTTCAGGCTTGCTTGCTAACACTTTCCTTGATGAATTGAAAGCAACATTCTCCGTAGTAGTTGCCACAAAACTGCAAGCCCTGAAGCAGTTGGCGATTGTTTCCTGCTTTGCTCTATCCCAAATTGTGTGCTTGAAGAGGTGCCACCTGTAGATGACCCTTACAATCTCTATGATGCCTCTGTCCATCGTAGCAGATGTTGTGTTTGCAAACAAAAGTTCCAGGCGGACAGCATTTCAGGCTGGCATATTCATGTGAGCACTGCATTGGTTCACAAGAAACAACGCAATGCGGTTCAAAGAAGCAAACCTGCAGTTTCATTATCCACTCCTTTTTGTTTGATGCATAATCCACGGGAAGTGTCTTCACGCTTTTATAACATCTTGGCTTAGCCACTTCCTCAATAGTGAGCAGGCAACATCATTTTGTGCCGATCATGTTGGTTGTAATCAGCGTTAACATCTTCTCCTTGCTTCGTTTGCCACCAACACTGTCGTCTTCCTTCAATACATGTCTGGCTCTTCTCTGGAAGAAGCCAATAGAGACGAGCAATCTCATCTTAAGGCGAAAGCCTTTTTATTCTAGGCTCATGGTGGAAATCTTGTATCCGCGAGATGTGCGATTCTGTCAAGATGTGTGGGTTCGAGTCCCGTTGAGGTTGGGGGGTTCGAATCACTATCATGGCTCAAGTCCCGTGAAGGTTGTGGGTTCGAGTCATGTCACGTGGCTGAGAGTATCAAGTGACAAGGTTATGTGACAAAGTTGCATGTGAACGTCATGTGACTATGAGTAGCCACGTGACAGGAGCAACACCGTACCACCGAATACCACACTTGCAGGAGCACTGCAACGAATGCGCACCAAGGAAAGGTTATTGCCACTGTGCGGCATGAGCCCTGGCCTTGCTGGCAAAAGCTGTACGAGAAGCGCGCAATGTACCGTATGCAGCAGCAACGCCGAGGTTTTCGCATTTCTCCAGTGCAGCTTCTACAGTGCTTTCAGAATTTTTTTGCTAGTGATATCTGCTTTTTTTTGTATTCATTGAGACATACATCAAGCTTTTTTTCTTTTCTTTCGCGTTGCGCATGTTTCCTGGTTAATAAATGCCTTTAGTGCGTAGCACTACTAGCCGCAATCGCGGATTTTGCCGATGTCTGTCCGAAGCCGGTCTCTCTCTCTTCGTGAAGTTGAAGTGGAGAAAAAGAAGGTGGCAATGCGCGCGTCGCGTGGCTCAGCATTGAGGAGGCGGAGCGGTCACAAGCCACTCTCTCTCTGTCCATCCATCTCTCCTTGAACTTGAAGAGAAGGAAGGGGAAGAGGCGATGCCTGCATCACGCTACTTTGCACTGAGGGGGCGGAGCACCGGCATAGGGGCACTCAGTGAGAGAATAAGGCAGTGAGAGAGGGGCGTGTGAGCTGCAGACGTGGTGGCCGTCACTGGACAGCATTGCACAAGCGTGTGTTACTCCGGAGTGAGCAGTTGCGTGTCGCTGGCACGTCCTCAACTTCGGCATCTCTTCCCTCGCATCAGTCACTCCTCAGCCTTTACGGACAGCAGACGTGCAAGCGCGGTGCTCCCAGCCGCTTGCCGCATCGTGAAGCAGTTTGTGCTTACCTCCGCTCCTAAGCAGTGTTACACACCTACTTCGTATTTGATCATGTAAATCGGCCATAATTTTTTTTCCTCACACAAGCTCTTAAAGACCACCTTGTGCCAGTTTTTAAACATGTCAACATCTATCAGAGGAAACAGATTCCCAACAGGGTCACAATTCGCCATGATTGTCAAAGGCGCAATTGCAGCCGAATGCAAAGCGTAGAATCACCTTTGGAGCTAACTATACAACATGCTGTTGACTTGCGGTGCAGCAAAGGCGCTCGAAGAAAGTGACTGTAGATGTTGGGGCAGCCTCGTCGGCCTCTTTTCAACGTAGGCTTCTGACGCTTCAAGCCTACTCTTGCACAATCTCATCGCTTCCAGTGTACACTGCTGTGGATGCCTGCCTGCAGTGCCAACGACATCGGCGCAGTGCACAGAGCTCTTGTAGCACTTGAAAAATGCATTCTGTCAAAAACTGACGGTCACCTCTAGGGATTCAGCTTATAACTAAGTTTTTATTTAACAGTATTAGGAGGCTTATGACTTCAAGTTATTGAGCAATTTTTTTCCAATAGGATTGCATGCATAACTGATAGAACCAACAGGTCACTTCTAATTGACAGCAAATTCGAATTAAGTGGCTCAGGATTTATCGGGAGTTTGCTGTACTTTGTCTGTTATTAAAGTGTGTTAACATCCTTGCAAGGAGCGCAGGAAAATCAGTGTCAGAGCACTTTGTTTCCTTGCGAAGTAAATGTTTGAGTCTAGTACACTTCTGTCTCAGGTACTTGACCTAAAACTTTGTGCCTTACTTCACACTGAACGAGTTTTTTTTTTAACAAGCTTATCTGGTTCACATTTATGCCAACACTTGAAAGATTAACACTTGGTCTTCGCAACTAATCTAGGTATCTTTTTGACAATTCCAGATCACTTATGGCTGTTATGATTTGTGCATCGATTAATATATGGTTTGGTGAAGAATGTTCATTGTGCAGCTAACTGCCAGCCGATGCATTTATTAAAGCAGTAATTCATAAGCTCTCATTGCTTCAGGTGGATGTTGGGCACTCATTTTCATAACCATACGTGTCTCTGCATAAGCTGTCTGTGCTGTACCAAGATGGCTATTTGCAAATTATTTAGAAAATAAACTAAGAATAACTCTCCTCGTCTAGTTCAGTTCAGTGCAAAAGGTCAGTTGGTTTAGGGTCAACGGCAACAAAGGTGGGAGATGTGAAACACAAGCAAGTCCAAAATGTGCTCATTTAAACTGAAAGGGGACTTTGGGAGGTGTGTTTATTGCATCTTTCATCTTTTCATTTCTCATCTCTCTGCCAGTCAATTTGTAGAAGAAAAAATTTTTTGCATACCTGCGATTGTACGGGCTCTGTCTGCCTGCTTGTTGCTAAAGAGACTGCATGACACTGAGCTCGGTGCATCAAGTAAATCCCGTTCTTGATATGCCTTCTTTCTGTTTTCTTTGTTTTCTTTTGTGGTCATGTTTTCTTCTTATTTGGTGATGGATCCGTGGTTTTCAGGTTGATGTTTCTCCTTCCTCTCCTCCTTCTCTTTGCGACTTACCTAACCTTTCCTCCAGTGCCTCCGAAAAGACATGTGAGTATATAAGTATATACGCTCGAATCTGTGCACCCTTCTCGCATGCTGGCTGTCTCTGTTCTGTCTCGCTGTCTCTGTCTTGCCTGCCTCTGTAGTGTTGATACAGTTGTACTCGCATTTGCTTGTCTGTGTGTTTTATTTATTTATTTTTTTTCCTAGCTATTCTTGTGACATGCGTCTATTGTTGTCTTGCAGTCCGTGATGCTTCTGCGTTTAGTCTGATGTGCAAAGGGCCTGTTGCCCCATGTCATCGTTGTGTGGCGCAAGGGTGCTTTGGATATTAGTGTGTCTTAAATTTGCGTTTGTGTGTGACGGGGTTCCTGAAATGCACAAAAAGCTTTGAATGACCAAAGTGGAGGATTTTAGCATGGTTACGAGAAGCATTTATTTGCTTAGTTGAACAGCTCTGCAAAGAATGAAGAAGTAAATGGTGGTAAATTTTTTGTGTAGTTTTGTAACTAGCCAACACGAGCACTGCATTTTACGACTGTAACCCTACGATTGTATTCTACAAGGAAAGCCATAGAGCAAACATAATTGTAGCCGTGCCTTAGCATTCTTGATAACTCATTTATCTTGCCCCTATTTGCTGCGCCATGCTTTGTCTTGATTCTTGATTAGGTTGACCCCCCCACATACAGGCACATCCTGTTTCCCGATTGTCAGATAAAAAAAAAAAAAGAAAAAAAAAAAAAACAGGCACGCTTACACTCATGCAAATAATGTACATACCTCAATGCCATTCACACTGGCACTTCAAATGCTAGTAGCTTTAGTTTTACCAAAGTAACCGCAAAGGTTCTTTATAATTTTTCGAGATTTAAGGGTTTGAATGTTGGTTTTTTGCACCTAAAACCACGCCAAGTTTTGTTCAGCACTTGAAATGTCAGCTCAAAGTTTATAGGCATTCAGGCTTCATGGCGCAATGATGTCATCTGCTGGCACAGTACATTTTCCATGTTGCAACACTTGCGGAGACACAAAGAGTAAACAGATGCCTCCCAAGTGCTTATTGGCATTTATCAAGGCTTGGGAGCAGTGTGGAATTGGACTGCTTTCTTGAATGTCCTCACGTGTGCCTCACGTGTGCAAAGTGTTAAAATCATAGTGGTGTTTATCTGCGATTGTGTAACCGTTTTAAATGCTGGTGTCAAAAAGGGGTAAAAAGATACTTGGTATACTTTAGCTACAGGCTTTTTACGCTTGTATCCGTGATACTTGTGAGAAATAGTTAAACTGCCTTTTGAGTCATCCAAGCCCATGATGGAGTTTCCCTGTTTATCATTCTAAGTATTGAACTGTTCCGAGAGGAAGCGCTTGTAGTTTGGAAAAGCCTGTTAGGTAGAAAGGCCCCCTGATACCCACTGTACCATTGTAAAATGTTGACTCGATTGGACTCTGTGTTTGCTAATGGAAAAAAGCTTCAAACTTCGCCAAGGTGCAGTCCTGAGCTTGGTGACGCTTCTGTTTCTGGTCCACCGACAGTATGTTAAAAATAATTTGTGGTGCACAGAGTCGTTTAATGCAGCAGCCATCTATTTGCTTTATGTATGAAACGGTTGCGCAAAACAATTAAGGTCAGCAGTCATTTCATTCTAGAAGAGTTGTGCTGCTTGGATTTTCATCAACTGTTAACGAAGAGTGACAGAAATTCTCAAGCTCATTAATCGTTTCTGTCTGTCTTCGTTGACTCTGTCCATGAGAATGCAAGAAGTCAGCTTGCCTACAGTTTAATTAAATATACTCTAATCTCAAGCACTTCTAGCATCAATTCATTTTCCCGTCAGTGAATCAACATTTCAGCTGCAAAATTCACAGCTACGTCACCGTGCATACTATATTTTGCTGGAACTGTGCAGGCGAGTAAAAGTAACATGGGGATGGTGCAAAGAGTGACTCATAATGCTGTGGTTACGTAAAATAAGAGTTAACAGATGCCTGGGAAAAGGAATTGTTTACGCTTATCTCGGTTAACAGCGCAATAGTCGGTACATGTGGGCTGCTTGATTTTTCTACGTCGTACTGTAAAGGCTTGCTCCTCGGCACACTTTTGAAGCCTTCTTCAAGATGTGGTGACAGTTGCTGTATTGCAGTTTTATTGTAATAGAGTTTGCAGTAAGCAATTTCTTTTATTGGCAGTAAGTGATTTTTGAAAGTGGGAAATATTGTGCGTAGGTCCTTTAACCGACACCAGCTGTGCCACTGTCGGTTCTGCCTGCTGGTTGAAGAGGGACAATATATATAGGCATGAGAAGCATAGGGAGGACGAGATTATGTAACCACGGTAACAACTAGGTGTATCTCCAGTCCTTTAATCTTGTGTAGGTTTGCCCCCTCCCCCCCCCCCCAACTTTTTCTTTTTGGTACCAGCTATCTATACGTTTATTAGCAAGGGCTGCTGGTTTTCACACATTCCTTATGCACATTAGTAAAGTTTCGCTACTGTAGTTTCTCTCCTTGCCTACCAGACCTTGCAAAATTCCTACTGCTTGCTTGTGTTATGCTATGCTATGCTGAATAACATTTATAATGCCACGGACTCTTGGTACAACGGAAAAACTTCATTTCTTGTCTCATTGATTTTAAATTCTCATCAATTATTGGAAAAATGGAACTGGACAGAGTGTCATTGATTGTACGAGTGATTGGTATGGAAGCAAAGCACACCTTCAAGTTGCAAACGGATTTACCTACTGATAGGGACTAATTTTTTATAGTAATTTTATTTCTGGCATTCGGTTAGCTATTATTGGAGGTTATTTGAGTCGCAATTTTTACCTTCATTGTTCATGATTCCGTGTATCTAGTTATAACAAACCCTGTATGAACTTAGTTTTTACCAGTAAGTGCAACCTAATGAATATTTCATTCCATTTGATGACAAGGATCACGAACTTAGCCTGAACCAAATTTACTACGCAATTGATTACTTCTCTTTCTTTCTTTAGAACCTTGAAGTGACTTTTTTTTGTGCG
The DNA here is from genome assembly GCF_055883805.1 of Amblyomma maculatum. Taxonomy (NCBI): domain Eukaryota; kingdom Metazoa; phylum Arthropoda; class Arachnida; order Ixodida; family Ixodidae; genus Amblyomma; species Amblyomma maculatum. The sequence goes on from NC_139344.1 coordinate 390,062,280, forward strand.
TGCTTGCATAGGTGTGTCTGTAAATAATTAAATAAATAAATGGTTAGGGTATTTTCCAACAAGAGCGCTAAACCTAGATAGAGTCTTGCAAATTCATAGTAATTGGTTATGGTGTCAGGTGTAGTTGCACTTCTGTTTTGGCCACTTTTAAAGATTGTAAATTCATGCTGTTTGAAAATGCAGTTTATATGTGATTGAAGGCAATTGGCAATGTCGGTTGCCACAATACCAGCACATAGTTTGGGCTAAACCTAATGCAAGGCTGATGCTTATTAGTTTGATGTTGCGGAGACATGTAGTATACCCTATCCAGAAAAGGGTAGTATCGAATTGGGCTTACAGTGGTACTTTTTGTAGGTGGGCTCCTTTTTTTTCTTTCTTTTTTTTTTGGGGGGGGGGGGGGGGGGTCAACAAAGCTTTTCTACAAACGGTTTTTATACAGTACGTTGCTTGTGAAGCACAGGCATATTGTTTGTCTTGTAGCTCATTCCTTGTTTGTCCTTGCCAGGCTAAATCTCACTGCTTCCCCCAGTGTTTAGGAATGTGACTGTCTTGCATCAGGCCATCACTGACTGGAGACTGGTGTGTGTGTGTATGTCTGTGTGGGGGCTGAACTAACCCTTTTCTGCGCTGCATTTGTCAGTGTCGCTAGTTTTGTTGCTTTTTTCAAATGTTTCTTGCGATACGATATGCCACTTAGAAACGTGGATAGAATGCGTTTTTTTTTTCTTTTTAGCTTGGTCTTAGTTTCTATCCTGTTAAACCTTCTCAGATGAGACATTGTGCTGTTAACATATTTGTCTACATAATTCCAGTGTGTAATGGTAGCGCTTTCTGCTGACTGGGGCCTTTCATTATCTCGCATTAAAGTCACTAAGACAAGTTCTAATGCACGCAGCAAGGTGCATGATCACAAAGAAAGGCTCTTTTGAAACATTTACCTTATTTACTAGCATATCAGTCAGTATACCTTGCAGGCTGACCCCCTTATTTTTCGTAATCACTTAAGTGCAGTTGAGGCAACTGGCACAACATAACGCATATGGGAGCAGCGGTAGTGCCGTGTAAGACTTTTCACGTCTTTTTGCTTGCGCCAGTGCCTAGCACAGTTTCTTCAGTATTTGGCATAACTGCTGACTACGCAAAGCAGTTTGTACGCAAAAGCCAGGCATCTTTCATTACACATGCGTGCGTGCCAACGTAGTACACTTTTAACGAAGCTGCCACTGCCTCTGCACCGTGATTTTTCTTCTAAGACGCCGTTTGTGTCGCTTTTTTCCCATCCACACTACAGGGAGGGCCCACCACATACCCGTGGCCGTAGTGCCACCCCAGTCGCGCCACCCGTCCGAGGAGCCGAGTTCGATCACCAAAGGTCTACTCCCGGACAGCATCGACCATGAGTTTGGGGTAGACGCTGGTAGTCAACTCTCACTCCTCAAACAAAGTTCAGTGTGACCATGCCCGGAGAAGGGGAAGAAAGTGTAGCCCCACAGAAGAGGAGGGGGCAAGCTGAGCTGCCGGAATCGGCATTCTCCAGGTCGCTGCCGCCCTGGGCCGTTGTCGTTCGTCACTTTTTTTTACAACAGGTGCGGCAGTTCACTGGATTCACGGCATCCCGTCAACCGAGACTACCTACCTGTCAGTCACACCACGAGTTTCACCATGATGTGACGTGACGTGCTGTGGCGCTGGAGTCGGATCAAGTTCTCGTCGAAGTCCAAAAGAACAGCAGTTAGCAGCGTCCCACATTAGCACTGCGTTAGTGGTTGTTGTTTTCTTTAGTGGCTCGGGTTGCTTGGCTTGGCTTAGCTTACTGCAGACAATCTTCTTTGCCTTCAAACAAACAGAAACTCGCAAAATGCTCTGACAGGGCAAGCAGTAATGGAGATTATGTTGTTCAGGCCAATTGCGTCACTTGTTTTGTGCTATTATTTCGGGATCAAACTCTCTTCTACCCTCTGCTACCGCATGGTTTGACATTAGGGAGTTTGCTTAGTTTGCGCACACATGTATCTGAATTTATCAGTGCACGACAACAGTGGGGGATGTCTGTATCCTTTCGCAGATGAAATGTCTTAAACCTTAATATGTCTTAAACCTTAATTTAGCCCCTTGTCAACATGCCGGAACTGCTCTGGTTCATTGAAATTGCTGGTATTGTTGTTCAATTTTATCTATTCGCTTGACTGACCTGCAGCATTTATTATCTTGATATGAACCATCACGCCAGGCATTACTGTAGTGCACCATCCTCATTCTGACAAATTGCCGCTTAACCTGAACGCACCAGTTATTTAGCAGTAATTCTCAATGTCAAGTGTTTGCGAGACTTTATCTTTAGGTTGCTTTAATCCTTGGGACGAGCTTATGCCTGCAGCAGTCCTTTTAGCTTCATTTTGGTGTTTCCTGTGACTCGGTGTTTTGGCTGGTGACAGTTTGGGAGCGTACTTTCTCAGGCAAGCAATACGCACAGGTCTTTGTCAGGACTATTAAGAGCAGGTTGCACACTTGGCCGCATCAAGCGTTTTATTGCTGTCGAATTCAGCGTGTTGTTGGACAACCCCTAGTCACATTGCTTCCCTCACATTTTTTATTCTGGGAATTGCACAAAGGTCACACCTAAAGCAGGCAGGGGACATTTCAAAACAAGCCTGCCATATTGTTCTTATCAGCATCGTAATGTGCGAGTACCTCTTTTATTTAGGTCTTGATTGTCCCCCTTTGCCATATTGCGTGGGTGCTGGTTTTATTCCAGGCTGTCGACATAACGAGTTTGTTTCGTAGTGTTTGCGCTCATTTTACCGTTATTTTTGTTCATCGTCCTATTTATAAAAAAAATAAGTGACTTGCACGCTGTAACAAAGACTGAAAAGGAAGAAGAGCTGGCCTTCAGCCCAAAGACGCACATGTCGCACGAGCTTGCAGCGTGCTTGTGTTTTATCACCATTTTAGAGCTCTGTTCTCATTGACGTTAACTTTATATTGATATATTAAGACTTCCTTTTTATTTGCCATGTGTAAATCAAGCCTATTTCTTGAATTTATTCATTTCTGTTGGCCCTAGCGGGATTTTTATTCACTGAATCAGGCTCTACTTGCCTGTGATGTAACTACACCAATAATGCCAAACGTGTAGAGAATGTGTTTGAAATGAACAGCGCCACAAGAACTATTTTTTATTTGCCTCACTTATTTTGTTGGTGCTGGATCCCCTATATGGTGCAGAGATGTGAAGCCTTTGTCACTTATTGTCATTGTATAATGTGTTCTGCTGTCATGTTCTTGTGGCACTAGCATGGTGCTACCTCTTATCGTGTGCAGGCCTTAGAAAACTGTGCTTTTTCGCTCGTCTTCTCGCAGTGTTAAAACTTATGTTCAAAAATGGGCTGTGTGCATCAACGACGGACGTTGTGGAATGCGAGTGGAAGTCATTTGTAAGTGTTATTCGTGGACCTAAAAAGACCATTGAACATAGTTTGCATTTCTGTCGCTGAGGGCAGAGATGGTTGCATTCGTCTACAATGCAGTTGTGAAAGACGGCGCCGTGCACTCGCTGTAGAATAGTGCTTTACTGCAAGGCAGTGTGCCAATGTGTTGCATTGTGTTGAATGTTTAGGGCCTTAGCTGAATATTGGTCTCCGTTCTTCTTCTGGTTATTTGTATCAACATGTTGCACGCAACCAAGATTTTAGTATTTGACAGTGCGCATGCCAGTGCTTATATCAATGTACATATGCACATACATGTTATATATATACTTCGAGTGTACATAAATATGCCGTGTAGATATTTTTGTGGAACGTGTACATTGGGTTTTTAATTGTTATGCTTTTTGCATATCGATATTGCAATAAATAATTTTTTATAGGACGTTTTCTAGTCTTGTCAAAGCAGTTAAAATAGTACACCTATGTATGATTGGCTAGCGTAGTACTAGGGCATCAGCACAGCCTTGTAGGAATGGTAATCCCTAGTGCTTTGAAAACAGAGCTTTTTAGTGCCATAGTGCATACAAATATTATAGCCAAGGTCCAAATCAAATAGCAATGGGATTGAATCAAATATTTTTCTTCTGACAGGCATTGTCATAACTCCATAAGCTTTACTGTCGCCATCAGCACTTGCGGTTTTGAACAAATAATTGTTTTGTATGGATATTATCACATGGCTTGAAACAGCGATTGCTAGTGGTTGGGCAGAATTGTAAACTCATCTTGTGGGGCCTCTAGTGCAATCAGTACTAAAGGTGCACTGCTATATTTGGCTGTATCTGTGTTCGCGAAGAATTATAACTGACAAACAGCCAGTCACAGGCGGTGCGCGGGCTAGCAACACAACTGGGGTGGTGTCGTTTTCACCCTCATGTGATTGCTGGAAATACCAGAACAGGATGTCAGATCGGTTGCCACCAGTTCTGGCTTTTCCATCAATCAGGTGAAGACGAAGACGACACCAACTCTGGATACTGGCCTTGTATCCCAGCGTGGTCCCGTCCTTCAGGGTTGCTGTTGGGCATATTCTAAGACAAGGCAAAACTGAAGCAACAGGTAGCAACGATTCATAAGCACAATTTTTTTTACTAAATCTGCACAGGAAACAATTAACAGCACTGCCGCCGCTGTGGCTCAGTGGTTAGGATGCTCAACTGCTGAACCTAAGGACACGAAATGAAATATCGGCCGCTTTTTGATAGAGGCAAAGAGACCTGTGTGCAGGTGGTCGAAATTTCTAGTCTTCCATTACGGCGTTCCACATGGCCTGAGTCGATTTTGGGACATTGAACCTTGCAAACAAAAAGACCATAATTGTTAAGTTGTTAGGCTGCCAATACCGAGCAAAGAAATAAGAAAATAATTGATGCCATTTCCAAAACAATTTTGCTGCTCCCTATTCAGCAACCTTTCGAACTTAAGTGCCTTGAAGCTATAAATCGAGCTTCATTCGTACAATTGCCATAAGCAAGTCCAACTTCGTTCTGTCGGGTCTGTCTTTGCCAAGTTCACACATGAGAGCAAGCGCTCATTATGAGCATCGGAAACTGCAAGTGAAAAAAAGTTTTAATGCACTTCGCCCCACATACGGAAAATGGTTTTCGCCGCAAGTTCTCAATGCCTCTGTGCTTGAGAAAATCGTAATGTCTGATCAAGGGTGACGCCTGCAGGTAGTCATGCTACCTTTTTACATCACTATGCATAGAAATAAATGAACAAAAGGCAGTAGTGCGAGCTTCGCATATATTCGAGACCGGGCTGCATTATGGTATGAATCGTTTGAATGAAGCGCTCGGTCATTTTTCTCTGGGCCGACACTTTTGGGGTGGCGACCAGGTAGCACTGAGATATTAGAGCAATGTTACATTTTTGTTTCAGTTGAACATTATTTTGATGTTGTTAATGTCCTTCTTTTTTAATGTTTTAGCAATGTTACATATAAAGGTTGTTATAATGTTTCGATAAACATTTAAACAATATGAATCTAATATGTATGCAACATAAATGTAACTTTAGTGAAAATGTAGAGCAACCTTGCAAGATCATGTAGTTCCACTGCTCGTGATGGTACACAGCTTGCACGTTTTGCAAAGACCACAATACAATACAGCAACTCCATAATACAGTAAAACTCCTACACTTACCTCCGAACAAATATCAGAGTCAAGCTTTTAGATCCATCGCTGATGGGTGTTCCATGACTGATAAGTGTCGACTGGATCATAAGTAAAAATTTCTAACAAAATTAGGACTGCGCTTGTGTTCTACAGCGGACATCATCTCAAAGCTCTAGTTGCGAAGAAGTGTTATTGAAGAAACATGGTAACTGGAAGAAAAAGGGCACAAGGGCTGGGACTTAGCATTTGAAACATATATGCTTTGTTGCTTTCTCGTTATGATTGAGATATTACTGTAACTTCAAAACGCAATATTAAGATAACATTTGTTTGTAACGTTTAAATGTTTGATTCAGCATAAAACATAATAACATTCAAAAGTCAAGAGTATAATGTCTCTGTTGAATGTTCTACTAATGTCTTTATGTGATGAAATGTTAGACAACATTCAGGGAATGTAGATAACAATTTTATAACTTTCTAATGTTCGTTGCTACCTAGGTGGCTGCCACTCCTCGAGTACTTTTGTTGTCGCTTGATTTACATATGTAATGTGCCTTGAGTAATACCCTTAGATCTCAGAGTCTTTAAGGGGATAAAAAGAAATACAATGCATGATTGAAATGGAGGAAGTATTTTAAATGACCAGGATAAGTTTTCAGGTTATAGCAGTATAGTTTGGAAATTATGGAACCATCAAAGCTGAAAAAGTGATCGCAAAAGCTGTGAGATAGCCTGTTTGGCACTCTCTCTTCAATTTGTTCATAATTTTTATTGAAAATAAATTGGTTCTCAGGAAAGAAAAGGTGCAGTATCTGTCCCCCTTCTGTGTACACCTGACCAGCCTGTAAGAAATGGGTGAAAGGGGGAGTGAAAGTGGAAAGGGGGCCCTAGTAAAGGGCATATAATTTTTATTTAATAATATAATTCGTTCACAGGAAAGGTGCAGTATCTGTCACACTAGTTATGTAGACACCTGAACCAGGCTGTAGCAGGATAGGAGTGATTGGAAAGAGAGAACAAAATTTTATTTAAGTTAGGCTTTGGGGAAAGGAAGGAGCCTTATACTTTTGAGTGGACGCCACAGAATTGTGGATACCTACACCTAACACCAGGTGAAGATGAGCCTTATACTTTTGAGTGGATGCCACAGAATTGTGGATACCTACGCCTAACCAGGTCAAGATCCTGTCTTCATATTTTTTTGTATATTGTATATAGGTTTATGAAAGGATAGACTTCATATTTTTTGTATATTGTATATAGGTTTATGAAAGGATAGATGCCATATCTGTCTGACCTTCAAGGTTATTCAAGGTGAAAACTTCCTTGACACTGACGGCTCCTAAATTAGGTTTTGAGCTTAGGAAGGAGCCTTATACATTTGAGTGGACGCCATGGAATTGTGGATACCTAACCAGGTCAAGATGATGTTTTCATATTTTTTCTTGTATATTGTACATCGGTTTATGAGAAAAGAAGGCCCTGCCAGTGTGGTGCAGTGGTAAGACGCCCGACTACTGTGCCGGAGTACCCGGGTTCGAACCCGACCTTGGCGGCTGCGCTTTGATGGAGGGGAAATGAAGAGGCGTCCGTGTGCTGTGCGAAGTCTGCGCACGTTAAAGGTCCCCAGGTGGTCGAAATTACTCCGTAGCCCTCCACTACGGCTCCTCTTTCTCTCTTTTCACTTTCACTCCCATCTTCCCTTCCCTTATGGCATGGTTGAGGTGTCCATAGAAAACACCGAGACAGTTACCACACCTTTCCCTTGCTATAAATCAATCAGTTTTAAGAAAAGAAGCGCAGTATGTCTTTGACCATCAAGCAGGTGACATCGCACAACCCAGGGCTGCCTCTCCCTTAATAATAATAACAATAATAATTGGTTCACAGTAAAAAAAGCGCAGTATGTCTTTGACCATCAAGGAGGTGACATCGCACTACCCAGGGCTGCCTCTCCCTTAATATTAATAACAACAATAATAATATGTTCACAGTAAAGTAAAGGCACCATATCTGTCACTCCTTTCTGTGGATACCTCAACTGCGCTGTAAGGGAAGGAAGGAGGGAGAAACGTGTAAAGAGAGGAGCCATATTAGAGGGCTGTGGAGTAGCTTCGACCACCTGGGGATTTTAATGTGCACTGACATAGCGCAGCACACTGATGCCTCTTCGTTTCGCCGCCACCGAAACACAGGTGGTGGTGAAAACTTTATTAATGCGAAAGCATTATTTCGATGGTCAGAAATTTCTTTCTGCAGAACATGTCCGCAAAATCGTGTCTGCAGCAGTTGTAATTGAGAAGTGGTAGAGGTTAATGAGTGGTTTCAATCGATAGAGGGTGGCGTAATGTGTCCGAAAAATAATTAGGCTAATTAGGTAATTAGAATAAATTCTGCAGTGTTTAATTTTTTTAGAGGCCAAAAGAAAGTTATGTTGCCGCCGTTCTGTGGGTGGCCTTCCGCCTGTTGGTCGTGCCCTCCAGGTCACGCCTGGTGGTGGTGGTGACGAACATTTATTTACTCTTGTACAAGGAGGTTTTGGACCGAGGCCCTATTGGCCCATGCCCTCGCAAATCTAGGTGGAGCTCCTAGGTAATGAAGGATTGGGAATTGTGGGGATTGGATGGACAGGCCCAGATCATGTAGAAAATGTCCTAGAAGGTCGCTCCACACAGGCTGCAGCCCCCGTCAAAGTCTGCATTGAAGTGCTTCAAGACTGCCGGGCACAGCATTGTGTTTGTAAATACTTTGAGTAGGAGCCTTTCTTCCACTTTCCGGATACCTTTACAAGGTTCCGGAAAGCGGCCGTGGCTGTCCTTATGTGTGGTAATTTCTTTGAATCATTGAGTGGGCTCGGAGTAGACTTCCCGAGCAAGTTTGAGTTCCCGAGGAGTTGAGTGCCGCGTCAATCAGGCGCGGGCCGCCTGATTGGCTTACTCATTGCCCAGGAGTCCTTGATGGCCGGTAGCCTAGATTAGATTACTATACTGAGGGTCGCTGGACCGTAAGCAATTTTGTAGGATGCGCTTGGCTAGAGGAGGTATCCAACCCAGCCCATAATTCCGACAGGCCCCCTTGGAGTCGGTAATACGCCTGGCGGCGACTTCCGCGGCCCAGGTCGTAAGCCACTGTTGAATATGCGGCTCCAAGCTGGCCAAAGCAGCCTCCCTCAGCTGCGGTACTAGCCACCATAGCTGCGGGCTAGTGTGCCGGACATGAGTATAGAATGTGATGGATGGATGGGAAAACATTTATTTCATCGGCTTTAAAAGGTTCAGTTTGATTGCTGGCCGCGCCAGATGACCGCCAGTTGCGTCTTGTCGGCGATCTCTTCGGCCCACTCAGTGACCCGAGCCTGGATGGCCGGGTCCGAGCAGCGCAGCACGGCCTCCCACTCCTCCAGAGATGGAGCTGGCAGCAAATCGGCGGGTGGCGGATAGGCCGCACACCCCCATGTAATGTGATCTAAAGTAGCGTCGGCGCCACACTCTTTGCATTCAGGGTCAACCTGCTCTTTGAATATATATGAATAAACTTTGGGGCAGGGAAAGGAGCGGGTTTGTAGCTGGCGCCAGAGTATCTCCTAGGCCTTGCTTAATGACTTGTGTGGTGGAGGGAAGATGCGCCTTCCCAGGCTAAAATGGCGAGTTATATCATGGAACGAGAGCAAGCCCTCCCTCGCGCCCGCGGGAAATGAGGTGCTCACCGCCCGGCCGACGAAACCTCGGGCATATTCGTGAGCCTTCTCGTTCCCGGGATTGCCCGAGTGAGCCGCGGAACCCATACCAGTTCTATCGTCCTACCAGGGACTGGACGGTATACTTTTGAGGATATTCCTGGCGGCAGCCGACAGACGGCCCCTCCCGAATATCCGTACGGCTGTTTTGGAATCACTGACTATAACATCTGCTTCGGTAGAAGCGATAGCCAGCGCGATGGCTGCTTCCTCTTCAGCCTCGGAGGTTCTGGTGCGCACAGTAGCTGAAGCTAAGATTTTGGTAGGCGTGGACTTACGGGCCCCAGTCACCGCACAAATCGCGAAACCGCGGTCCGTCTCTTCATATTCGGCCGCATCTACGTAAGCAACCGAATGGTTTCCTTTGTATTTGTTGTGTAGTGCACGTGCGCGTGCTAGTCGCCTACCTTCGTGGTGAATGGGGTGCATATTCTTAGGGAGGGGCTTGATAACAAGCTCCTTCCTGATTGCTGTGGGTATTTGCCTGGGATCGTCTGCCATGGGTTCGGCATTGATGCCTAGCCTCAGCAAGACAAGCCTCCCGGCTTTGGTGCGCGCCAGTCTGGAGTACTGCGCTATTAAATGCGCTTCCTTGAGTTCATCAAGTCTGTTGTGCATTCCAAGAGCTAAGAGCCTATCGGTTGAGGTGTTTCTCGATAGTCCTGGTGCTGTCTTGTAAGCTTGCCGGATAAGACATTCAACCTTTTGCTTTTCGTCTTGGTAAATGTGCAGATAGGGCAGGGTGTAGAGTAGCCTGGTGATGACGAAAGCCTGAATGAGTCGACAGGTGTCGCGTTCTTTCATGCCCCTCCTCTTGTTGGCTATTCACTTGATTAGTATGGCTGTTTGGGTGACTGTTGTGGTCAGTTTATCTAATGTTCCAAAATTTCTGTGGTTACTCTGAATGAACATGCCTAGGATTCTGATGGTGTCTACTTGTTTGATTGGCAGTCCTTTGAGCTCTACCCTGATTGCAGGAGGCGGAGGTCTGTTCTTTCGATTGGGGCCTTCTCGAACTACAAGGAGTTCGGACTTAGAGTGTGAACATACAAGACCCGCTCTTAGAGCGTAAGTCTCAATGGTGTCGACTGCTTCCTGAAGCACACTTTATATTTGGGCATCACTTCCCCTGTTCACCCACAGGGTAATGTCGTCCGCGTAAAACGTATGCTGTAGCCCCTCGATGGCGGCGAGTCTGAGGGGCAGTGTTATCAGTGCAATGTTGAAGAGGAACGGCGACATCACAGAGCCTTGCGGTGTTCCCTTTCCGCCCAGAGATATGGGGTCTGATTTGATCGCGCCGAGAGTGAGCTCGGCCGTCCTGTTCGTAAGGAAGGACCGGACGTACCTGAAGACTCTCTCTCCAGGATTCAAAAGAGAGAGGTTTTCTAATATCGCCTCGTGCGAGACGTTATCGAAGGCTTTACAGAGATCAAGCCCAAGTATTGCCCTCGTTCCATGACAGTACCTGCGATCCATAACATCCCTCGACATCTGGATCATGACATCCTGCGTGGAGAGGTTGGGTCTGAATCCTATCATGGTTGAGGGGATGAGGTCGTTGTCCTCTACATAACCCTGCAGCCTGTTGAGAACGATGTGTTCCATTAATTTGCCTAGGCACGACGTTAACGAAATGGGTCTTAGGTTTTCTATGTTAAGCTTCTTCCCTGGTTTCGGTATGAATGTCACTTTGGCATGTTTCCATTCTTGCGGTACCTCTCCTTTCCTCCAGTAGGTGTTCATGAGGTCAGTTAGGGCCGAAACTGAGCCGATATCTAGGTTCCTGAGGATTTTGTTTGAGACGCCGTCTGGTCCCGCCGCCGAGGTCGTCCTGAGTTGTCCTATCGCGTACAACATCTCCGCTTCCGTAAAGTCCTCGTCCAACTGTTCATTGGGGAATCCTCCATACATAGGGAGTGGGCTAGTGCTAGGTGTCGTGTTCAGGTACATTTGACATAGTGCATTTAGTAGCTCCGCGTCCGTACCTTCATACTTTTGTATAATTTGTGCGGTGATCCCGCGCAGCAGATTTTGTTTGCGTTGGGTCGAGCAAGTGTCGGAGCAAGTGTCGGAGCAAGAGCCAGGTGAGCTTAGTCTGCTCGGAGAGAGCTGCATAGCGTGCATTTGGGCGAGAAGGCACCGGGGTGAATAAGGGCAGGGCGTACAGGGGAGAGGAAAGTGTGGGTCTGTAAATGGCGCCACGTATGCTGTTCGATTTTAGATAGGTACTTGTGAGGGGGAGGGAGGGATAAGCGGAAGTTTCGGTAGTGGAAGGTAATGTCATGGAAAGTGAGGAGGGAGTTACGTGTGTCCATCCGAAGAGGAGCTAGGGGGCCAGCTCAGTCGGTCATCTCGCGAGCGATGGAATTTGCCGCCAAATTTCCAGGGTACCCTGCGTGAGCCGGAAGCCAGAAGTGTTTGACAGAATGGGAAAGGAAGGAGGAGTGCTCGAGAATGTTGAGAGCGGTGGAAGAGATTCTATCCTTTGCAAAGCATTTGCGGACTGCGGTCTTAAGTCGCTAAATATGAAAAGGGCCTGTGTGTTAGCAATAGCGAAGGCGATGGCTGCTTCCTCTGCGGCAGTGGAAGTGAGAGCAGGTGTAGTGGCGACGGAGAGGGGGTTTGTGTATTTTTAGGTGGGGTGCGAAGGTATGGTGCCGCATCAATATACACAGCGTCGGACCGTGTACCGTACTGGCACTATGGTGGAGGCGCGGGCAGATCGGCGAGCGGTATGATGCTCAGGGTGCATGTTCTTAGGAAGGGGGTTGACAGTGAGCATGGAGAAAATGGAGGAGAGCAAGGATGGGTGACACAGACAGGGGACACAGGGATAAAGCGAAGGGAAGTAAGAAGGGCTCTGTCAGAGGTGGTATGATAGACGATCGAGTTGTGCCATGCGATATATGGGCCTCCACACGTTCTGAGCATATCGTGTTCCGCAGGGTACATGTAGTTCATCAGTACGGGATGCGCAAGTGATATCCCGCCGCTCGACGCAGAATCGTCTGTTGTTGCCTGGTGAGTTTGGGATGCGGTTCTGGTAGTCTGCAACTGTCCTCTCGGTACATCCGGGTAATCTCCCGAAAGCTGCATGGTAACCGGATGCGTAGCTCTTCTGGCTCGTGCACGCCGCTGCCTGGTGAGATATGAGCAGTGCTCCTCAATCTCCATAGCCAGTTGGGCAAGACAGAGGCGTAGCGAGTGGTTGTGTTTTTGTGAAAGCCAGCGGCGGTGCAGGGAATGATGCGCCTCCCATAGGTGCAGCGGCTGTCAGCCGTGGAGGAGTGAGGAGGGGTAGGGACGGTAGAGATGGCGGATGGAACATCTTCGAGCAAGGTAGCAGTCCATTGAGAAAGGTCTGAGATGGAGGTGGGGGCATGCTACCGTTAGTGCCTGAACCGATCCCAGTCGCCCACCTGGCCCAGACGCTGGCGGGAGGATAGGGTGGAAATAGAGAAATGAATGGACAGGATATAGTGGTCACTGCCGAGAAAGACCCAGGTGTTCGTACACGCCGCGTCCGAGACATTTTTGCAGATGGAAATGTCCGTATTAGTTATGCGTTGGACACTGGGTGGTGGTAGAAACATTTTATTGCAATTGGAACAAATAGGGGGGGGGGGGGGGCGAAGCCCCCTGAATGTCACTTGGGTGCTCCCTTGCTACATGGGAGACACCCTTATAAGGCAAAAGAAAGTCCTTGAAGAGCAATCCTCCTCATAGCACTGGAAATGATCTTCCGTTTGTCTTGACTTGAGGTGCTCTTCATGAGAGACTGCCAGTAGGACTCTGCGACGTTCGGTGATGGGGGATGAGGAAAGGTGGGGCATGTAAGAAGGATGTGTAGGAAGTGTCTTGGTTTGCCACAGAGTCTGCACGATGAGGCAAACTGGTCTAGGTATCGGGCATGTATTAGTGTAGGGTATGGAGCAGTCCGAGTCTGCAAGCTTCACCAGTGTACGGCCTGCGCTATGGTGAGAGAGGGGGCTTGGGGTGTATATTCCCTTCGTTTGTCCCGGTAGTACGAGAGAATATCGCGGAAGGAGAACAGGCACTCCTCGGCCTGTAAAACGGGCTCCATTCCTCTAGCCCGGAAAGTAAGACCTAAGGCTAGGGAATTGTCATGGAGGCCAGCATGTGCTGGCGTCCAGATGAGGCTATGGGGTGCCGGGGATGCTGGAGCCGATGCGGGTGGGGTCGAAATCATTAAAAGGTCCACAGCGCGAGATCTTTCCTACAGTTTTTGGGTAACCGCAGCTGACGTGATGTGCATTGAAATCAATGTGCGATGCAATGTGCGCCGGAAAGGGCTTTGCAAAGGAGGAGGAGATAAGCTGTAGGTGTGCGAGGAGGGCTGTAGACATTAAGGACAGAGACTGGCATCCTGCCGCCGCTAGGGGAGGAGTTCTAGGAACAGGTGAGTGCACTCTGGAACGTCGAGAGGATGCTTTATCGCCGTGTAGTTGTGGTGAACCGTTGCAATGTTCGGGGGGGGGGGGGGGGGGGAGCAGTGCAGTCACGCAGCTTAACTGGGGAGAAAGTTTCTTGGAGAGCGATTAAAGCGGGGAGGTCGGAGGGAGGGATGCTCTGGAGGTAGAGCTGAAGTGCGTTTCGCTTTCCGCGGTACCCACGGCAGTTCCACTTCCAGAAACTAAGGCGTGAGGGGTGTCTGGCCATCACGAGGCCTGGGTGCCCCTGCTGGTACAGGGCAATTGGGAGGCAAGGAGGAGGGGAGGAGTGATGACACCATTAGGGTCGTCTGGTGTAAGGCCGCGGTGGTCCATTCTCTAATGTTTCGGCGCGCGCACCGCAGAAAGCGGCGATGGAATGTTCTAGAAGCTACGAGAACGCGACGCGACCGATTACATAATCTCGGGTACCGCGCTGCGCCTTCTCGCCCTCGTCGTCATGGGCGGAGTCACGCGTGCATTCCCCCGCACGGTCCCGGCCCTCCTCCTTGCTTCGCGCGGGAGGGCCGCGCGTGCTGACCATGTTCGAGTAAATTCGAGACCTCTCCAGAAAGCCAGGGGGGGGGGGGGGGGAGGCATAGGTTTGGCAGCGCTAAGCTGTTTTTCACTCCTCCTCCGCGCCTAGAAGCTTCTGCGCTGGCTATTAAGAGCGCGCCGCACAGCCATCGACGGTTCTGGTTCTGATTTTGCTTTGATTCTCGCTCGGAGAAGACAGCGTAGCAGGCAGGCCCCGACTGAGAAGTCGTAAAAAGAGCGATGCGCCCAGTTTGTAGTTTGTTGTCGCCCAGTCTCCTTTGTAAAGTGTGATGTCTCACTGCCTCGTGTGAATAAGTTTTCTGTACCCTGTGCTTCGTGTTCTTGTTATATAAAGTTAATTTCCGTTTTTGTTACTATAAGTTCGTCGTCCTACGTCTCATTGTGTGTTTGTATGTGAACTGCACGTCGCTTGCCGAATCGAGGAGCACCTTGGAGAGGTGCGAAAGATTTGAAGAAACAAGAAGAACCTGACGTTTACTTCTGGGCAAGTTCGGCTTCGTGGGCACTTTGGCGGGCCTCAATTTTGGCTACGGTTTCGTTAATTTGTTCTATCCATTTCTGCGTGTCAATACGCTGGGCAGAAATTGTGGCCATAAGGCGTTGCTTATGGGCATCAAGAAGCGAGGCTGTGTGGCGGATGACCTCCACTTTCGGGGTGGATGTGGGCTCGTTGGTGGAGCGTCAATTTTGTGAAGGGCTGCGGGAAGGGGAAGTGGCACGGGAGGAAGCATTCGAGGAGATGAACATGGGGGCGGAAGGGGGCGGAGGGGGAGTGACAGGTGGCGGGGGGCATTGTGGGGAAGGAATGGGACGTTAGAGGTGCCCTAACAACGCCTACAGTTGTTGTTTTAGCAGGGCAATCTCCCTGTTTTGGGCAGCGACTTCAGCTTTGAGCTCTATTTTTTTTTTCGGGGTCTGGATTGGAGGCTGCAAAGGCCGGCTCGCCTGGGAAGAAGTCGATGGTGTGTCTTGGCTCGGCAGTGGCGGCATAAACGCAGCGTGGGCTGCGTTCTTGGTGGGTCCGGGAGGTGGACTGCTGGCGGGGTCTGGATGGGCGGGAGTCTTCCGTGGAGAGTTTTAAGGCGAAAACCTTTAATGGCTCATCGTTGTTGCCAGCAAAAGGGTCACGCTTTTGCGGCGCTCTGATTGGCTGAGGTGGGGATGACGTCATAGAGATTTCGACCAATCACAAGGCACTATATCGTTTGGCAGGCTCTGCCAACCCTGGTCTCTCCTTTCACATGGGAGGATGATATCAGAATCAGCCTGCATGCCAAGACCCTTGCATTCACGTTATCCCTAGGCCACGCGGACACGCTCACACGGCTTGTTTAAATCGGGGCTTTATATGTTGGCTGATAGCAATTACGCTATCTAGTCATACCGATTCAGGCGTCCGTGTGGCGCTTTTCATCTGGCGCTTCCCCGAACGCCGCACCACACAGCCTACAGAAGCAGATGCAGTAAAACCAGGAATCAGCGAAGTTTCAAACAAAGGCTTTCGCCTTATCGCACTTTAGTGGTCCAAAGTGCCACCCCAATTTTTGATTTGTTTACAGTGAGCAGTGCTGCCAAAGAATTGCATTAGGTTTGACTTATGTTTAGAGTATTCTTTTGCTGCGTCCTTTTTTATTGCGATAGCAATACTGCGCCAGGTTTCGAGCCGTCGCGTGGTCCCGGCGGAAGCCACGCTTGACCTTGAACAGCCGAGGAGGAGGAGGAGCTGGAGAAGAAGAAGACTGGTAACTAACGCTCTCGCGTCATACTCTCAAGGGATGAGCTTAAGTGTCCCCAATAATGTAGCACCTTACACTGATAGGGCGTGATAGGGGAATAATGTAGAAGTTTCCGCCGTTGCTATCGCATTCAACTAGTGTTAACCAGAATTAAACCACAACTAATTTTTTTCTTGTTTGGAATGGCAAAAACATAAAAAGTAGACAGGCTCCATATAGCTTGAAAGAACTTTTTGTTGATTATGGTGCTTTCGCATCTTTAAGTCCGTGCACACTTTACCAACCTATGACTTCAGCAGCACGCGGTAACCTGCTGAAATCGCTCGGTTATGGAGCATGGTTTATCCTCATGGTTCTATGTTGAAAAGCACTTTACAGGACTGTTTTCGCTAACTGCATCTTCATTGTCATTCCTACTATAATAATCGCTATCGCTATTATCATCATTATCAATTATATGCACCGTCATTGCCATCGCTGATACTCTCATTATCATTGTCAGTAACTGTAGTGTCATTATCATTGCTACCGTACCATCATTATCATTGTAACTAACTGCATCGCCGTTATCCTCGCTACTATCATCCTCACGATAGACAAGGAGAATTACGGTCCGCTTCTCATTTGTCCGGCGTGGAGTAGTAGACTGCGCGTTCGCCTGGGGATCGAATAAATGATGAGGATGATTATGTCCTCAGTCATAATTACTGAGGAATAGTGGTCGCTTCCTGGTGGAGGTAGATTTTTTTTTTATTTAACTTCTCAGTTCGTACGAACATTTCCCGCGGACATTTCCTGCGAGCACTTCCTCAGCGCATGATCCAAGAAAGGTCTTCGCCTTAAAAATTAACGAAGTTGTCCTTTCAAAACGATGACCTGAGTGCGTATGGTGTAGATATAGATTTACGTGCAGCGTCGTTGACCATGGTTCCGAAACCGCCATCTGAATCACACAGTATCGACCGAAATATGTGATCTGCATACAGCTTTCCTAGAAAAGTGAATATATATGTATGATACAGGTGATAGTAACTGTATTTCAAGGAAAGATGCAGAAATCGTCCTGTGCTCATCCTGATTCACACCGATGAGACCCGCAAACCAATTCGCCGTCGATATCCGATCACCGACAGAGCGAAGTATTTTAAACTATCCGAGAGCATTGAAATGCTAGCTTCATGACTAACTTGTTCCAGCCCTGGCTCCAGCCTGAGAAAAATACTCAAGATTTTTTTTTTACTTCATGACCTACTTTCTTCTCACCCATCCTCCCCTCCCCACTCCTTCACAGCTGCTTTCTTCTCACCCACTTTCCCCTCCCCAGCATTTCTTCTGCGGAAGCAAAAGCGTATTTAAACCCCTGCCAGTGATGATCGCTTTGCCCAGACGAAGACAAGTACACTTGTCGAAACGTTGGCTCGACCTGCGAACTGAGGCGTACCCCATTTAACCTTGTTCAGTGCTTCTTCATATTGTTGAAGACATGCATCACTCAACAAAAACAGCCGTGAATAATACCGCAAACTTGACGGCAAGTTCAGCTGTCAAAGAATGTGCACTTATTAAATAGGACCATAATCGCAGTAATGCCCCTGTGCGGTCTTTCTAGCGAGGCGACACACAAAACGTAACGCAGCAGAAATCTTTAGACTTGCCCTTCGTTTTTTGTTTGTTTGTTTGTTTTTTACCTTCACGTGGTAGCACCACGACGAACCAGTATCAAGGGCGCCGTTTCACTAAGCCCTAGAAACAGATGCGCCATGCTGCGCCATGCTGCGCCGACCATGATTCGGGGATTCTCGCGACAGTCAATAGGTGGCGAGGAAGGATTTGGGTTGCCAATTACTCTAGTATGACACAACCTAAATATATAAGGCACTGGCACGCGGCGAATGTATTACTCCGCTGAACAGCCGACAAAATCAGTTTTTTTTTATATATATATTTGACTTGCCAAACATCCTTACTTGCCAAGCATTGAAATTCTTGAGCTTATAATTTGTCAGGCCGTTATATATAGCTTTTAATTTAGGGGACTAGAAACACGATAAGAGCTGAGTAATTTCTGTCACGGACGAATTGTGTAAGGCAGGTACTGTAGACTTGAGTACTATTCGACTATGGCGGACGGATGAAAGGCTGAAACAAGGCCTAACATGCTTTAGTCGAAAGCTAATTATCAGAAATTAACTACCTCGTTAAGTTCACATATGATCAATCCTTTGCAGGAATGTTGATAAAGGCAGCGACATTGACACATATAATTATTTATAAGGTCAGTGCGGCGCCCTTGAAAAAACAGAGGTCCCAGTGTGGAAGAAAGATTCTCAGTTAATACTTTGGTTAGGACTGGTTTGTACTATTTGAACATTTATGACTATTTGTTCTACTAAAGGGAAGCTGCCATTATATGTGTCTAAATTACCACCATATCAACATACCAATTTCGAGTACACGGTTTCTTAGTGCTTGACTCCGTTTTTGTGTTCCTTTGTTAACGGGCGTTGGCGTGAGCGTCACAGGAAGGACATAAAACAGCAGTCCGCTGCTACACCTTCTCTTGTTAACCTAAAAAAAAAAAAAGCTCACCGCTATGCAAAATTACAATTTTAAGAATTTTGATGTCTCTGCCCTGTTTAATGCAGACATATCGAAAATATGTTTCGCTTACAGTTGTGGTTGGTCAGCCTAGTAATTAAGGACACCAGGCGGTCCGTGGGCCATTGGTACACCGACTAGTTCCAGTTTCTCCCTTTCCATCTCGTCGCATATCGCCTAACAAGCCAAGCAGCAGATGGCTGGTGATGTTTGGGTTGAAAGGATGACTGGTTTTGAACGAAAAGAAATTGGCAGAGTTAAGCGTCGCGGCTTAGCGCATCAGTCAACGTGTAGCATTTGCCGCCGAAGCCAAGCATTTAGGTGGCCGTTTAAAAAGAACCGTTCTTTTACGACTGTGGGTTCAGGGAAAATAGGCACACTCGGCTAGAAGGAGAGGACCCTGCAGCTTGCTCTTCTGCCTTTCCAGGCCGTGTTACTAGAGCGACCCGCGGTCGCCCCTGACGGCCTGGTTCAAAGAAGACTTCCAGGAATCCACTGCCTTGAAGTTGAGAACCGCGTCCTGGCGCCTGCTGCGGGCCGGTGCTACGTAGCGGACAGGGTGAGGGGGACCCCGCTGTCACAGGACAACACGCCGGGCTAGGGAAGTGTTCTTTGCTCTCTAGAGATTGTTACGTTTCTCCACCGAGAAGTGGGACAGCTGACGCGGCCACCGCATAGCAACAGGCAGAACCGCGAGCGGATCGGCCATTTCGACGCCGTTCATCGGCCGCGCAACGCTTCCTCCCGCCGACAAGTCTCAGCGTGTTCCTGCCACGCGCCAAATGTGTGTGCGTGCGTGTGTGTGCACAAGCTGGCCAAGCCTGGAGATCGAGGGAAAGTGCGTCGCCCTCTCCTGTCTGCAGGAGGTGGAGGAGAAGAGGTCGGAACACCTGCGGTTGAGTCATTCGTCGTGAACCAACATGTTTGGCTCTCCCTTTCCTGTGAGGGTTTACCCTTTCCCTGTGAACTGGAAAAACTATAAAAAGCAGCGGCCGACTCCGCTGAGACAGAGACTACTTTGACGCGCCGTTGGCACGACGCTAGACACCAGCTGTGTGAGAGTGTCTGTAATCTCTCCGGGTCAGCTTCACTGCCCGTTTCTTCATGATGTTGTAGTAAAGGTTGTTTCGTTAAAAGACGCCTCGTCTTTGCTGGCACCTTTGATGCCGTCCGCCGTCCACGGAGCCGCCAGGCCAACGCTACCGAGAGGCCGCGCGCCGCACGTAACAACTGGTGGCAGTGGTACGCTACTCAGGCGCTCGCGACCCCAAACGTAACAAGATTTACGCTTTATATTTATGAACAAACGCACCCCTGAGCAGTTTCGAATAAGAAAATTTGAAAATAAGTGTTCTCATGCAACCTTGAATTAAGCAATAAATGAAACAGACGTGAAGTTATGCCAGTTATGCTACCCCCCCCCCCCCCCACACCTCTCAAAATAGTTCCAGACTCCTTGTCCACCTTGAAAGTCATTCAGTCACCATCAAAGTTTGGTTCCCATTGATCTGTCACCCTCACATCTGCTGTTTTAAGGTTAATAGTGATGGCAATCAGCTTAGTTCATTAAGCTGAGCTGACTAGAAATACAAACATCATCCTGTCCACACAAATAAACAGTATCATTCTTTGGGAATTAGGAATTTATTAAAATTAGGGGAAGACCGAATGTAGTTTACGAGACCGAATCGAGTACGAATAGTGCAGTCAAATACCGAGTCAAACACGAATCGAATATTGAGAGCAGCAAATCGAATCTGAATCGAATATATGTGGGATTATTTGCCAGTGTTGCGAATATTCGTCCAAAACGATATGAGGCAGCGAAGGGCTAGCGGTAGCAGTGTAAGTCTTGGGATTAAAGCTTAATGGAAGATTCAGTACTAATCACTATTGGATCCGCTACACGATGCCATTCTATGAACTCCATGACGTCACAGGAATAACCTAAAGGTTGACTAACGTAAAAGGAGGAGGTTAAGGCGACAGAATGCAATCTGAGGATGAGGCTCGGGCCGTGTCCAGGCCAGGGCATGCTTGTCTTCGCCGGGCCAGACACACTGATCTCAACTACGTGCAACTTTTGCGAAAACGCGTATATAAACATGATGCGCTAAGCGTCTCGAGTGTACAGCATTAAATGTTTTCCTGCGTATTCCACAAGCGAGAGCGTCGTCCGAGTTTTCTGCCAACGTTGATCTGCCTTTCCATCACGTGCCCTCGCCGCGAACGGATCTTAGCTAACCGTCAGTGACCGAGCAGTGAGCCTGGAAACAGAGCCCACCGAGCAGTGGGCTCTGTTTCTAAAATAGTGCTGACAACCATTCGCAAACTGAGGAACCGATTCGATTCGAATAATTTGAACATGCACTCTGGCTCGTGTAGCGAATCGAATGTAACGATATTCTACTTGCTATTCGTGGATATCGAATATTATAGTCTGTCCGTTGTCCCCTTATCTCTCTCTTTTGTGTGTGTTAGTTTTTTGCGCCAGGGTCTTTTCCCAGTTTAAAAAGATGTTAGACCAATTAGCCCGGCAACATGCTTTATTGACCTAATTTTAATGCGTATAAATAAATTCGAGATAAAAATAAGCTTCGATGTTGCGATAGAGCTAATGAGTTGAAGGTTCCTTCAGCAGCATGTGGTCCTCTGCGTATCACTTCGCAAACATGGAAACGCTGTGTTTTTATCTTAACGTGAAACCATATTGCTAGCTCGGTTAGGCGAAATTCCATCAGCGATCACTGCAGTCCCTTGAGATGGCTCGGGAAGATTATTCGTAACAACTGTCCTCGGGCACAGCCAAGCAGCCGCTCTGCTAGTCGCGTCTGGGCAGAGCTGCGGCGTCGACCGTTCGGGGTGCAGAGCTCTGCTTAGACGAGAGGCCGCCGCCGAAACAATGAGGACGCGTTCTGCGTTTCACGCGTTTTTAGCCGAGATGGAAGGTGAAACGTCCACATCTACTGCGGCTGCACTGAGCGCATGCGGCCATCGATCTCGCCAGTAAGCAGACGCGTGCGAGGCCCGCAAACGCAACGAGTGAGTGAAAAACTTTATTGAGTAGAGAGGGAGGGGCATGTGTAGGTGGGGTCCCTACTCCGGGACTCCAGCGGCTGCCGCTGCTATCCGCACGCGTGTCACGAGGGCCCGTTGGGCTTCTAGTCCAGAGCTGGATATCAGCCTCCCACCCCTCACTTGTCGGCACTGCATTCGGGTCATCTGGAGGATTGTGTGGGCAGGTCCACACCATGTGGTACAGGCCTACCTTCTCCTCGCAATATTTGCATTTGGGGTCGCAGAACCCGGGTGTATTGTGTTTAAACGGGCTGGTGTGTTATATGTACCTGTCTGTAGGCGTCGCCATCTAACTTCCTCCGCATTTGAAGAGCCCCTTGGCTGAGGGTGGATATTTTCTGCGAGAGTCTGCAATGCTGTAACCCCTCCGCGTGTGTCGCCAGAGGGCCGGGATAGGGGGCTGTGGAGGATGAAGGGGTCGAGTCCCGGGGGAAGAGAGCTCGGGCAGCGGCATGGGCGCACTCGTTCCCTTCCACGCCTTGATGACCTGGTGTCCAGACGAGGCATTTGCCTTTTTCGGGGTGTCCATAACTTTTTAATATTCTGGTCTATGAGGCTCTAAGGGAGCACTTCGTGAGGCTCAAAGGAAGTACTTTTGCAAGACAAACAGAACCACCTTTGCAGGCTGCGAGGTTCGAAACTGGGTTTGGGCCCACTGCGGAGGAGGGGCGTGCAGCGGGGTATACGGAGCTTCTCCCAAACGCACACCCCTGGAAAAGCCGCGCCAGGCCGGGGGACGCTTGTACCCGTTTTTACCAGTGGGTGTCCGGCGGTGGGTTTCGAACTAACCACCTCCTTTCCTTTCGTCCTTTGACAAACTCTAGGCAGCCATAGATTTTGTGATTATATAGGCGCAGGTGGTATGCGTGGCTGCTAAAGCAA
This sequence comes from Amblyomma maculatum, assembly GCF_055883805.1. Classification (NCBI taxonomy): domain Eukaryota; kingdom Metazoa; phylum Arthropoda; class Arachnida; order Ixodida; family Ixodidae; genus Amblyomma; species Amblyomma maculatum. Next base: position 390,084,936 of record NC_139344.1, read on the forward strand.
TGACCACCTCCTCCGCCATTTCTATATTGTCATCGCAGACGGTGAGGGCATCAACCAGTTGTGGTTGGCGAATCACAACCGCTACCGTGTACCCCGCTTCTGACTTGGCTGCGTCTACGTAGTAGGATTCAGTGTCCGTCCCGTACTTTTCCTGGATGTATTTGGCCCGCGCCTTCCGGCGCCCTTGTTGGAAGAGGATGCATATAGCGGGGTAGGGGATTGGCTATGAACGAGTTTGACCACTCGGGCGATATAGCCTGTTTTTGTACGAGACCATGCTAGCTAGTCAGGTAAGGCTCATATATAGGAACGGTCTGGCCCATGAAACTCGTCGTGCGAAGAGAGCGACCGCTGGTGGTGCTCGGCGGACATATATGCCGGTCTTCGTCGCAGATGAACCACAAACAACACGCAGACGAACTATCTCGCAAGAATATCTTTAATGAAATGAATTTGGCCACGCAGAAACTTTCGCAGTCTATGAAGCAAAGATTTATTTTTCAATTGCTGCAGGACGCACAAGGCATCCCTTTAACCGAGTCCAACGAAGAATTCCTGGTGGCCTTAGCGCGTGGCTGACTCGCGATCCAAGGATCGTGGGTTTGATTCCCAGCTTACACCAGTTTTATTTTCAGAGCAGTTACTTTGCATTCTTGCACATTATAATGACGTTTAAGCCATGTTGAGACGCGTCACAATTTATTTCACATTTTAATCAATATGAATTGCATGTGACGTCGCAACCATTTCGCCTAATAAGGAGTTTCGTAGTGATGCCATCACCGCATTACTCTATAATCGTTCTGATTTTTTTAATTACTCGCGCAAGGTCGTGTGATTGTGACATCACTATTAACCTTGTCTATCTTATCCAGGTTTTTGACACAGGACGTCGGGGTTTGCTTCGAGCAGGATCTCTAACGCTATCACAAGCAGATGGGTTGCAGTTAACGCATGCAATGCATTGTGTAAGGATATATTTATATAGTGACATATTACAAGGACTAATGTTGGGCCGTAAAGATAGAAGCCATTCACTGCCGGGGGTAGTTGATAACGCTCGTGGTTCGCGCCCAGTGCGTGTTACACGTCGCAACGCCTTCATCCAGTGCGTGCGTGGCAAGGCGAAACTTTTGGTCTTTTTCCTGTATGGTGTGGGAAGGGGGTAGCTTGCTACATAATCAGTGTACAAAAGGTATCCCAAAGCCAAAAAACACCGAAGAAGGGTCGCTTCTGTGGCAAATAACTTGCGAAAGCTACGCCTGACGTCATATATTGGCTGATATCGCTATGCCCACTATTTCCTCGAATATATCCCAAAAATATTGCGATTTCAAACTTCACGCACGCTTCTTCTCAGCGCTTGGATACCGTGTAATACGCGACAGCCTCTGGGTCTGCTCTCTGCTTCTGAATCAATGATCTTGATCATTGTCTCATAACGCTCCCCGCTAGTTTTCATTGATTTGTGGTTGAGAACGCGAAATGAGTTATATGTAGCTATGTCATGTCGAATATCACTGAATTCTGAAAATATTCTCATAGCAGCTCTCCGCTAGAATCTCCAAGATTATCTGTGTCGACTGCGTTGTATTCTGGGTTTCTTGCAGGGGAAGCATTCTGAAAGCTGGAGTGCGAAGTAAGATAAGCAGTACCTTCTTCCACCCCCCATTTTTTTCATTCGGGAATTTTTTATCCTTCGTTCGTTTACCTTAACAGTGTCCCATGTCCATTTCACGTCGCAAATATGACCTGGTGCTGTCTGAATGCAGTTAAATTACTGTGGCCACGCTTTCTGCTGGAAATGTCGACATTTGTTGTACTCTTAGCTGTAATGCAAAAAGCTGTCTTGTCCAGTTCTCAGCTTCTTGTTGGAAGTGTGCCCTGCAGGTGGCCGTCATATAAAGGTTATGCCACTTCAGGTTACTTATGCTTTTCTTTTGACGGTGTTTGAGTTTTCTAGCTTAGAATACTTCACACACGATACACCAGTTCTTTGCCTGAAACATCAATGAATGTAACCGCGCCCATATATCTACGTATTAAATTCTACCGGATCTCAAATGTCGTATTCAAACGTAGCAGCCAGCAGCACAGAGATGCTAATGCAGGATTGAAAGTAACTTGGTCATTATCAGCCGCGATATGTTGATTGCTGGATGAGATTCCCCCTCTCGGCAGAACGCGAAGCGCCCACGTGTACTATAGCTGCACGATGTCAGTACACCTGAAAGAACCCCAGGTAGTGGTGGGGAAACTTTATTTATAGCGAATGCAGAGGTGTGACCCGAATGGCCACCCTCCGCTTAAACGATGGTCGCAATTATCTGGAGCCATTCACTACGGTGTTCTTCATGAGTCGCCTTTTAAACTCGTAAGCTCTTAAATCACAAACCAACAACTTCATCACTTCACTCGATCCTCTGCCGCTATCTGCGCTATTTTTTTTTATCTCAGTGCACATTTTCGCTTTCTACTGACAACAGCGAAAAAGTGAATCGACGTTTAATTTATTTCGCTCTATAGCCTTGCACGTTTACTTCGACGAAAACCACTAAGTGGTCGGAATATAACTTCGAAGTTCCATTAGCCCTATAGGTAACATTTTTTTTATCTAGATATATAACAATGACGCAATAATCACTATTTCAGAGCTGACGTAGCGAAAATGAATTTACGAGGTAGAGTTCGAGGCACGACGCGGAAAAAAAATCCGGAAGTCACCGCCCGTGCCTTGGTCGATCCTCCCTTTTGATGTTTGGTTTATACGATTTAACGTCACAATAGTTATAGAAATTAGAGTTATAGAAAGTAGAAAGCACAGAGTTATAGAAATTTCGACCACCTGCGGTTCTTTAACGTGAACTGACACCACACAGCACACAGGCGCCTTGCTTTTCCTCCATCGAGAAGCGGCCGCCGCGGACAGGATTCGATCCTGCATCCTTGGTCTTTTGATGTTTATGCGTCATTGTGGTTCGAGGTCAAACACAACAACACAACGAGGCCGGTTCTTCGACCCCATCAGAAGAAAGTTTCGTTTCAAAGCGTCTGTAGTCAGTTTTATTTCTCCAACCGCTTAGCGCTCCCCACTTACTACGATGTACGTCGCATGTCCTATGCAACATGGCAGTGCTGCTAACCTTCTCCGAGCGGAAGAAAGGTGTACTTGATGCTCAGAGGTTTCCTTTGAAGCTTGTGAACTGCCGTGATGAGCACGAAACCAGCACGGTCGTCAACAATCGAGTTAGCGGCCGGTCTTCCGTATTGGTAGATTTGCGTGTTCACGCTGACATTGTCCCCTCCTGTGTCCACATCGATGTTTGGTTTGAACAACTGTCGTGTTCTAAAACCGCCAAGTCCGCTCTGTGCAACGTTGTTCGCGACTCCATAACTGCTAGTATCACCTTCTTGAGAGCTGAACGTGTAGTTTATGCTCAAAATGTCGGCAGAAAATCGATGGACTCTTGTAATAACCGTGAAGTCTTGGTTCGCGCTTATCCTATTCTTGACCAGTGGTCGCCCATTTTGGTAGATATCCGTGTGCGACACGGCGAAGCCGGTGCCAAGCGTGCTTACAGCTATGTTGGGGATAACCTGCCGTTCTGCGAAGCTCGCAGGCCTCACGAGTCGAAAGCCGTGCCAGAACGGTTTTCTCTTTGAAACCCTATTCCCTCTCAAAAAAGGAATGTAGGGATGAGCGTACGGAGGCATCTGAAAATTCAAGTTCCGGCGTGCTTGGAAGAAAGGAAAGAATTGTTGCTGCGCGATAGGATTTGTGACTTGCGGAACCACTACTTTCTTCACGTGCTTGTGGTGCATACGGCGTACGACAGGCTTCACGTGGATGATCGGATGACCGCCAACGTGCGTCGCAGCGAAATTAGGTGCGACAACAGTAATGCGATCTTCTTGACTTCCGCGCTGAACAGTCACGTTGACGTGGTCGCTCGTTATTTTTTTATTTATGGTGGAACCGGTGAGAGGGTTGTGAGCTATGGTTAACTGCCTTGTAAGCAGTTGTTGATTGCCACGATTCACTTCCACGTCTACGACTTTTCCAAATGCTGTTCTGTTTACTGTCACCTTTGTGAGCGGAGTTTGGGACACGCCTCCAGTTCCAGACAATCCTTGGTTTTCGCGTTGTACGAAAGCGCTGCCATCATTCGCAGCGAATGCATTGTTGACCGTTACTCCTTTCACGACACTCTGATCGATATTTTGATGACTTGCCGATCCTTGGGTACCGAGTTGAACTGCCACTTTAGTATCACCTCCAGTGATAGTCTTGTTCACAGTCACTCCCGCCCAAGGATTTTGGACGAAGACTTGTATGCTGGGCTGCCCTTGCGTTATACTTGAAGGTTCAGCATCGTTGCTGCTGCTGCTTGTTCGTCCGGCAAAGGAATCTTGAACAAATACTTGTTTGGCTGCAGAATCTTGAATACCACGCTGGATTTGCACATTTACGCCGCTTTCGGTCACTGTTTTGTTTACTTTCACTCCCGTCCAAGGATTTTCAATAAGAATTTTGGTGCCAAATGTGCCCTGAGTGCCACCTTTAACCTCTATATTCACACCGCCAGAAGCGTTAGTGTTGTTTTCGACTATTTCCATCCGTGGAAGATCGACCATGCTTTGATTGATATGAACATTTTGATTTTTTCGTTGCACTGAGACTTCGACACCGTTGGCACTGACGGTTTTGTTGACTGTCACGCCGGTTGGCATGTTTGAAATCCCTTGAAGACTGCTTTCGACTTGAACGTTCACGCCGTCTGCTGTGACCGTTTTGTTGACTTTAACTCCGGTCCACGGATTTTGAACCACTAACTGTCTGCTCGAAACTCCATGAATGTCTTTGTCAACAGATATGTTTACACCACTTCCACTTACAACTTTATTAACTGTCATTCCTGTCAGACGGCCATTGGCAACTCCGCCTATGTTGCGTTCTATTTCTACATTCACGTTGTTTCCTATAACCGTTTTGTTGACTATAACTCCTGTCCGCGGGTTCTCGGCAGTTATGTGACTACTGGACTCTCCTTTAGTGTCTCGCTGAATTGAGATATTGACGCCGGATCCAGTGACCGTTTTGTTCACGGTAACTCCTGTCCACGGGTTGTGAACTACTATTTGCCTACTTGGAGCTCCCGCAAGGCCACGCTGTACAGAGACGTCGACATCATTGCGATTAATGGTATTATTAACAGTCACTCCTGCGAAGGAGTTTTCTACATCCAACTGAGCACTCAGGGCCTCCGGTAACGTGCGCTTGACTTCGATAGTAACATCATTTGCTGTTACTGTTTTGTTTACTGTCACTCCAGTCCGTGGGCTCTGGACAGCCACTTGCTTGGTGGGAATTCCTTTGACGCTTCGTTGGACTGACACATTGACTGCGGTGTCGCTTACGCTCTTGTTTACTGTCACACCTGTAAAAGGGTTTTGCACTGATATCTGTTTGCTGAAGGACCTTGGAGCGCTGCGGTCGACTTCTACATTGATTTCAGGGACTGTTCTATTTATGATTACTTGAGCCCAGGGGTTTGGAACCTGTATCAGATTGTTAGCAGATGCTTGACTGTTACGTTGTACGGACACGTTGACACTCGTCCCTGTAATAGTTTTGTTCACTGTTATTCCTCCCCATGGGTTTTCAACAACTATTTGCTTGTTAAGCACCTCCTGAGAGCTGCGCTGTATCGAGACGTTGACGTTACTGCCCGTTATACTCTTGTTGACTGTTACACCTGTCCACGGGTTCTGCACTACAATTTGCCGGCCAGTACTCGCTTGATTTGCCCGTTGCACTTGAACTTCAATGCCGTTCTCACTTATCGTCTTGTTGACGACAGTTCCTGTCCACGGATTTTTAACAACTATTTGGCGGGTAGAAACTTCACGTGGACTACTCTGGACTAACACTTTCATATCCCCAACACTTACTGTGCTGTCGACTGTCCCTCCTGTTCGAGGGCTTTGAACTGTCACTTGCGTTTCGGCCGTTGCTTGCGTCTTGTGTTGGATTTCCATATTTACGTTTCCTCCTGTCACTGTTCGGTTTACTGTTACTCCCATCCGTGAATTTTCGACAACGATTTGGTGGTTTGGCTCTGCTGGGGCGTCACGTTCGACTTGTACGCTGCTACCACGTGCTGTAATCGTTCTGTTGACCTTTACTCCTGTCCAGGGATTCTGCACGACAATTTGTCTGCTAGGAATTTCGTGACTTCCATGTTGCACTTGCACGTTGACACCGTTCCCTGTTATGGTCTTGTTTACCTTCACTCCGGTCCAGGGATTCTGCACAACAATTTGTCTGCTGGGAATTTCGTTACTTCCATGTTGCACTTGCACGTTGACACCGTTCCCTGTTATGGTCTTGTTTACCTTTACCCCAGTCCGGGGATTCTGCACAACAATTTGTCTGCTAGGAATTTCGTGACTCTCATGTTGCACTTGCACGTTGACACCGTTACCTGATATAGTCTTGTTTACTTTCACTCCAGTCCAGGGATTCTGCACAACAATTTGTCTGCTAGGAGTTTCGTTACTTCCGTGTTGCACTTGCACGTTGACACCGTTCCCTGTTATGGTCTTGTTTACCTTTACCCCAGTCCGGGGATTCTGCACAATAATTTGTCTGCTAGGAATTTCGTGACTCCCATGCTGCACTTGCACGTTGACACCGTTACCTGATATAGTCTTGTTTACTTTCACTCCAGTCCAGGGATTCTGCACAACAATTTCTCTGCTAGGAATTTCGTGACTTCCATGTATCACTTGCACGTTGACACCGTCCCCTGTTATAGTCTTGTTTACCTTCACTCCGGTCCAAGGATTTTCGACCACAACTTTTCTGTTCGTCACTGCATGTGCCCCTGTGTGGACTTCCAAATTGAGGCCCTTTCTGTTGACGGTATTGTTGATTAAAACACCAGAAGGAGACGCTCGGGCGATGTTAATACTCCCACCAGATCTCGGTTGCGTGCGAACCGACAGACTGGCTCTCTCATTGGCAGAGTGTTGTTTTGCACGCATATCCCTGTGTTGTAGTACTTCTCCCGCTTGTGCTACATGTGGCCGCCTCGCTGGCGTCAACAGTGCTCCTGGTAGCACATGCCGAGTCGAGGGTGCGTCAGTGCTTTGTTGCTGGGGTTGCTTCGGCAAGAGGGCCTGACGCTGCCTGAAACCTTGTTGCTGTGTCACTGTACTCTGCCGGGCTCGTTGTTGATGTCTGACACGCTGTTCACGCGCCCTTTGAGTAAGCAACCGATGCTGGCGTTCTCTCTGTCGTCTTTGCCCTTCTAGTCTTCTTTTCTTTTGCCTTAGTAGCTGCCAGTGTTGCTCTCGCTGTTTTAACTGTAGCTTCCTCTGCTGTTCCTGCCAGAGTTGTAATCTTTCTTGTTGCTGCTCAATCCTTTCCTCTGGGCTAGAAGCCGGGGGCAACTTTCGGGTTGTGTCTCTAACTGCCTTCGGTTGCTGCTGCGCACTACGGTGCAACCAAGGTACATTGTCTGATAGCCATGGAATAGCTTGGGCTAGAGTAGACTGTTGCGGCTTTACCTTGATCGTTGGTATTGAAGACATCCACGCTCTGGCCTGCTTGAGCCGCTGCTGCGCCAGTGCCAAACCAGGGAGACTTCTATTGTGCACCGGAAACAACACTGAGTGCCACGGTAAACTGTTCTGCACCAGAGTGAAAGGTAGCGAGCTGGCAGCCTTTGCAACTTCCCTTTGCAGATTAGCCAGACCCATGACATCTCGTCTGACACGAGTGCGATCGCCGTTCGGCTTCTGGAGTGCTGCTGCTGCTGGGTCATCACTGTACAGTAGCGGCTGCGGTCTCGACAATGATTGAAGTGCGATTTTAGCCTGTGACTGAGGCTCTGGTGACAGCGAAGCAGCGTACGCCTGTGGCTGGGCCACCACGGACGTCTTTGCAATTGCAGATTGTGCCTGAGGTCCAGGTGATAACTGAGCAGGCTGTGGCTGCGGAGGTGGTTGAGGAGGATACGGTTGTGGCGGCGGGGTTATCCCTGGCTGAGACACGTAAGGCTGGGGAGCTGCATATTGCGGTGCAAGGTATGATGGCGGTTGAGGAGCTGGTAGTGACTGAGGATAATATGGTTGTGGCTGCAAGGCTTCCCCTGGCTGAGGCGAATACGGCTGAGGAGCCACAGATGGCTGTACAGGGTACACTTGTGGTTGGGGTGCTAATAATGGCTGCGCAGGGTAGAGTTTCGGCTGGGGTGCAGGCGCTGGCTGCAGAATATAGACCACTTGAGGCTGCAGCGCCGGCTGGGGAAGGTACGGCTGGGGTGGCGGTAGCATCGGCTGAGCCACATAAGTGGGAGTTGGCGCTGCTAGCGGTTGTGCAACTACTGGACCGGCGTAAGGACCTCCTGGGTAGAAACCATAGGGTTGATAAAGTGGCGCCGCCATGGGACTGACGTAGGCTCGTTGCAAACCAAACGCACCCTTCTGTGAGGCTGCGATGACTTTTCCCCTCTGCATATACGCGTTGCTGACTGCCAAGCCGTAGGGAGCTGTTCCCACCTGCGTAAAATGACGAATGGGGTCCAGTTTTTGCCTCTCAGTCTGTGTCTTAAGGAGTACGTGAACACTAGGGAGAAAGGAAGCAATGTCAAGAGAGCATCAATAAGAAAAGTGTACATTACCGGCACGCCATATTGGGCCCACGCATCTGCGAAAAAAACAAAAACAAAAGGTAATCGGAGCAGAACGTTTAATTGTTTTCGCTATGGTCCACATTGCATCGTCATTGAGGACGACCCGCGTGTAATACACGTACATGGCAGCTTACCTTCATTAAAGACAAGCAGGATGATACCCAAGGTGCATAAAATGACTTCCCTTTTCATTTCCTAAAAAGGAAAGAAGAAACAATCGCTATAAAGTGCGAGTTTTACTTCGAAAATAGTCAGCCCTCTATTCTGCTCACGCAAAACTCTTCGTAAAACAACCGTTAAAAGTAATGTTTATGTGTGTTTCGCGGCAAACGTCAGGAAGACAGCCATACTCACCCTTACGAAGTCGACTATAAGGGATCAGTGATGACTTGAAGCTCTAACGGACACTATTTAAATGCGCCTCTGATTGAGACTACTGTCTAATTAGCTAAGTCACTCTTGACTGTTGCGTATGAAACAGAAGAAACAGAAGGAATGCAGAAGATGAACATAACAATAGTTTTTGACGTTAAATTTATGATGTACCTTTATATGAGTATTTATAAAATGTTTCAGGGAAACCCCCACATATGCATGAAGAGTAGAACAAGACAGCAGGCTCTATTTGCATACACACTTATTCCTTTTCTCTGTAGAAACGTGTCTAAATTGGCTCGAAATTAAAAGCTTCTGACATCGAATTATGTGCGCTTGCTTGACGTATATATAGGGGCAGGAAATAAGACATCAGTGTGCGAATAACGCGGCGATAAAATCACAAAGCCGGTCACAAGCCGGTCCATTAGCCCCGATCCTACTGGTCGGCCCTAACCGGCGGACGTGTCAGCCATACGGTATCGACCACTATCAGCGAGGATAATGTGACCAGTTTGTGATTTTATTGTTACGTAATTCAGCTCCAGGTGTTCCCTGCACGGAATGCCCTAGATACAATATAGACATCGAGTCATAGCAGAGCCCTTATTGCGTTCCGCACAGCTTGGTTCCGTTTTAAATTAAATTAAAAGGATGGAAACAGGTAAATGTAGTTGGTGCACTCACCTCAAGACATTGGGGTTGCCTGAGCGCTCGTTCACCTTATTCAGTTTCAAGAAACGCTTTCGTCTGCGCTCCCCACTTTTTATGCCCCTATCGCAAAACTGACCACGGCAAACGGCGGCGTAATTGCTGCGACGTCATTAGTGTAGGAGGATTCTGCTTAGCCGACACCTCCGACGCGCTGCCTTTCTTGTCGAGTTTATGATGGTAGCTTATCTCGCCGCTGTCAAATGCCGCGCTGATAGGAAGCATATAAGTGAGTTCCCGCGCACTTTTTTCGTGGAATTAGAATTTCTCTGTGCTTTTGACATAGCTGCAGGTGCAAGAAACCGTCTAGACGGACCGTATGCATCACGGAGTGAATTATAGCCTCGAAACACAAACGTAATTTTGTACCTAGCTATCGTAAGCACAACTGCAAGATGACTTCCTTTGTTTGAGTACTGTAAGCATGTGGAATTTAAAGTACCAAATATGCACATGGGCTTGGGATTTACTACATGGAATTCTTTAACATGCACTGATCTCACAAATGGTCTCGGGATTAACTACATGTATAGTTCTTTAACATGCACTGATTTCGCAAGGGCAGGCTTGCACTTCGCTTTTGTTGAAATGCGGCCACAACGGATGAAATTGGATCCTGCATCCTTGTGCTCAGGAAGTCGGTGCCACTCACATCTGGAGGCACTATGCAACAGCCGACGTTCTGCCCCATGCAATAGCCCCTCCCCCACTTTCCTCTGCCCTATCTGGTTCGCTTGGGACTGAAGGGCTCAATCCAAATGCCGCGCTTCCATTCACGTAACGAACAGCCGCAGCCAGAATTCTGACTTAGATACATGTGCATGGATAATTAGGCTGTCCCAAGTAGTGGGCAGATGACCGCAGCTTGTACCATTCCCGAGTCTCTCCAAGCAAAGTAGACTCCCCGGGATGCTCGACGGCTGCAGAGCTTGCAGCACTGCACCTTGCGGCAAAGAAAGAAGAGAAAAAGCACGGAAGTTCACCAAAATAATACGCCGATTGGCATGACCCGCAGTGGAGAAGAGGGATGAAGTGACATGACTTTGTCAACAGAGTGACTGGGCCAGTGTTTTAACGTACTCTTTTTAAATTTCTCCGAAGAAAGGCGTACATGTGTTCATCAAATTCTACATTGTTTTGAGCTTAGGCGTAGATTTGACTAGTCGGTTCAGGCGACCTAACCTGAAGGCACATCGGGGACTAAAGAGATCAAGACGCAGCGAACTTATGAGATCAAACATAGCTTTCCGCCGATCACTATCGAATATCTAACTGCCGCACATAAATGTGAGCTCAAAATGTAGCAGCAGCTCCTGATATGTAGCGAATGGTAGATGTTCTCCATGGTGATCCCTCTGCTGCAAGCATCTGTTGAAATTATTTATGTCTGTTCATTTTTGAGCACCCTATATTGGTTTTCAGAAAACAAAAACAAAAAACAAAACTTTGGAGGACACTTGATCCCGCGCTCCAAAGACACTCGCGCCTCGCACCGCCTCGCGTCGAGCGTCTCGCGCGTTGGCCAGAGCCGGTCTGTGCATGCACGCGGCGCCGGGCGCGAGCAACTCGAGCCCTGAGGCGCCGTCCTGTTATTGCCAGACATTTGGCGCAGGGAGTGCGCCACTGGAAACAGCGACTGATCACCGTCTCTAACTCTTTCCTTCGCCACTTCGGTTCCCATGTCTTTCATCGCAGCTTGGATGTCCTACAGGCGTCACGTGACGAGTTCAACGTTCCGAAGTTAAATGGCGGCGCACCTGATGGACCCGATGTGGGTACTCGCTCCCCTGGCCAACGGTGGCGGACTCTCCGCCGATGCATGCCGGCAAGGTGCCGACGTTTGTGTTCGCAAGTTCGGACGAAACGCCTCATCGCCTGAGATCGTCGGCCTGGTGCAGGTGTAGAGCGGCGCAAGCGACGCCGACGGCCAGCAAGGTCAAACTGACACGTGCGTTTTATGTAATAAGTCCGGCAAGAAACAACGGTTGCGCTACTGATTGTTCCACGACTCAACGTACCAGCGATATTTGGACTAGAATACCAACTGAGTCCCAGGCCTGGTCCAATGGTGCCACCATGGAGAGAACCTTTACGGCGCGGCGAATGACCACTTGTAACGTGTGGTACAAGGAATGCTAGATGCGACCTTTATTACAGGAGGACCCCGGAATATTCATCGAGAAGCGGAGAGAGACCCTCGGCTAAAGAAAAATTCTGTTGATCACCGGAAGGGGATCACTGGGGGACAGCGGAATGACTCGAGGGAACAGTGTTAATTGGGCAATTAAGCTTCTAGTTTTTTGCTATCAATTTAAAGGAAACGGCCCTACTGGCCCTTCTATGGGTCTGACTCATTTGTTGTGAACGCAGTACAAATTTCGGAACCAAATTTAACCACGCGTCATAAGCTTAGATCTTTTCTATCAATATGTTCAAAAAATGTAGCTTATGATATGTCACAGCTGTCTGCGCATGACTGTGATGTCGGCCTTTGAGTCAATCCGTGCGTTTAATGGGATTACCACCGCTCAACAATACCTCTCCTGCGCTTTCTTTCTCACTGGCGGACTACACTTCTACTGTACTATGCAGCGGGTCCCTTTCTTGGAAGGGGTCGGAAATATACCGATGTCTCTTCTGTGCATCCGCATTGCCTCTGGCTTTCCTGTGGTGTGCTTTTTGTGGCAAAATCTATCCAGGTGTTCGTAGCCATAACAGCTAAAACACTGCCTTCTCACCTGATGTTCCGAACTGACCTGTCAAGGCTGGGTTGGTTTGGTTGCCTCCTTCGCCGTCGACGCACTTTCCTCCGCCGCGGACTTCAACTTTCGGCTTTCGTCGTAGGTTTCCGCCAGCTTTACGACCTCGCTATGTTTTAAGAAGCCTGGCTTCTCAGTGAAGGGCCACGTGCGCTCTCGCTCCTACACTGAGGGCTTCTCCCATTTGGTCCGCAGCGGTCAACTGTTTGAACTCTTCGCGAGAAGTTGCCGGGCAGCTGTCGAAGTAGTACTCCGCGTAGTTTTCTAGACGCGCCGCAAACTGCTCCCATGTCTCCTTTGAGCCATATTGCACACGAATGAGTGGAGACTCTTGTCCTCGGCGGCCTGAAACCGTCTAATATTTTGACTTTCAGGAGCGCGCATTCGCTCGTCTCTTCTGCGTAGAAACGCGTCAGTAGCCCGCGTGCCCCGTCGATCAGCCGTGCAAAACTAGACCAGCCCAAAATACAGTTGGAACTTCGTGTGACCTTTATGTTAGACACGTTTTATTTCAGGCAACAAATGTTCTGATACATGAAAATAAAAAAGGCATGCACAACTGAACGGAAAACCGGTTCAGTTTTGGACTGTACAGTCAGAAATTCCCGCAGTTGTTATCTGCAGGTGTTTGGCTTTTTATTTCAAAATGAAAACAGGAAAACAGCGCATGTCCTTGGCGGCGAAACCTTGTCATTGGCAGCCCACTATACGATTGAAACTTCGTGTGACCCTTATGTTACCACTACATCCTCGAATCAGCCCGGCACTATGCGGCTTCTTCGAGCGGCGTCGGTGTGAGGACCTCATTCTATATATTTACTAATTTCAGTCCTTGCCCATTCTCCCGCTTGCTTCCGAGCTATCGCCAAGCCCCCTCGCTGTTGTCCTCTACTTGGAGTGCAGTGTTGCGCTCTCCAGAGCCAACCATTTCCACCTGTAGTTCACCAATTCGTAATTGCATCTGGAGCTCTCTCATTCGCTGCCCCTGTGCCATAACTGTGGAAAGGTTCGTCGGACTTTCATTTGTCTGACTCACGGCTATCAACTCCCATATATTCCTGCCTCGCTCTGCATTGCTCTTTTAAACGCTATTGCTCCTCAATACCCGAGGCTTTGACACAAGCACGAGCCGGACAGAAACAGAAAGGTACTCGCTTGGCTACTCGGAAGTGTGTCGGTGTGCTGCCATGGTCCCGATGTAGAACTCACTTGCTTAATTTCACCAGCGTCGCCCTAGAAAATTCTGCTCGTGCCTTACTGCAGCAGATGACTTCACCTGCAGGTCTGCTCCCGAGATGCGTCCTCAGCCTTGTGTCCTTTGTTCTTTCCGTTGCATGGACGATCCGCCTTCAGTCGGATATACCGACTGCGCCAGTTGAACAGTAGGTTCTTTCCTTCTCCCTCTAACAGATTCAGCCGGGCCACTTACGACAGCTTCGAATGGCTCAATGTATGTGCATCTGTTTACAAAATCTGGTGCACGACCTCCTCAAGACCAGGGTGTGCCCTCTCATCTCGTCACCCGAGTTCCAACTCCCCTCTTACTGTCTTTGCAAAGTCGACCGTCCTCTTCTCTCCTCTCGATATACTCCTCACAAGTTTTCTTGTCGGTTTCTTCACAATCGTTTTGTTAAGGCAATTAAAGGAGTCTCGTCTGGTTCATGAAAAACCCGGCAGCCTTCACTCGTAGACATCACCACTGTTCCCGGGCACGGGCGGTAGCTAGCTCCGATGAGTCGGTGATGACATCTCTCCACCGGGCGGCGCGCCTCGGCTCCTCGCCTCTTTCCAGCCGCCGGTCTGCCGCTCCCATCCTCTACCTTCGGGGTGTCTTGTGCTCGCAGTCGCAAGGTCGAACACACAGCACGCTCACGCAAACACACACTTGGCAGTCCCCACGTTCATACTCAGAGCTGAAATCTAGCTGCGACATCGCATTAACGCGATAGCGTTAGAGACCCGCTTCTCCAGAAAATCCGGCGCTGGCGTTGTGAGCGAGAAATCTTGGGCTTGGATCTGGCAGGTGGTACATGGCAGGTGACATTCCAGTGCATCGACTGACAGTTTGGTTGGTGTGACGTCACGAAGTTGGCAGGCGCTGCTAACTCGCCTTTGATGAGGGACAGTGAGATATGAATCCATCCTTTCAAGACCCTTGGACCGCTAGTTAGACACACTGCTCCCATAAACCACGCAGGCATGCTCGTACGGTTTGGTTAAAGCTGGAATTTCTATCTGTATGTGGCGGTCTTTCACATAATGTGCTAGTATATGCTAATGAGCATGTGTCGGATAACTGAGGCACAAATAAAATATCACTGATGCGGCGAGTAGCAAAGCGAATGGACGCGGACGAGTATAAAGTACATAAAGTACCTCTTCACCGCCCCCCTCCCCCTTCCATTTTTTTTTTATCAATTCCAGTGCCGCTGTTTAGTATGGCAAGCCTATTTTCGGTAGGTAAAAGTTTTGATCATAAATGTATGCTGCATGTGCGTGTGAAGCGCACAGAGTGTGTTACCAAATTTGTCTTCGCGAAATTCTTGAGCTGCGCCTTGATCCGTCGAAATGTAAAAGCTACTTTTCACAAGTCCCATCTTCGATCCGAAATGGCGGCACTGTTGCTATCAGCCTCCGCCGTAGTCCATGCGATAGAACAGCAATTCGACGGCGAGTGGAACGTCTTGAAGGTGTGACAGTTGTGGAGGTCGCATCGACCAACCAGATACCTCCGCCAATGTGACCATGGATTGCGAGGCATAACTGCAAAAAAAGAATACTTGGTAAGTGGACGACACGTGCCTGCCTTTCTTTTTCTGCCTTCCACACTTCCCGCGCTTTGTTACCGACAATGAGAAAAATGACAGTAAGAGGGCGTTGGCACAGTGCGGCATCAGGTCTAGCGCCAGCTGTACGTGCTATGCTAATGCAATGAGATAACGTGACTGAAGCATATATACCGTACCATGGCATTCGATATATCACATGAACGATGTCTATAGCAAGAATTCAAGTCACGTCACGGGCGGAATTTTTGTAGTACAGGGAACAGCTCCAGCATTGCAAGCCGAAGCAGGCGATGATAAGCCTTTCGTTGAGCTACATACACCACAAAATGGCCGCCACTATTAAGTAGGTGAATACTTCCTATAGATTATCTAACATGGGATGTTATAAAGCTAGTTTGCGACGACAACGACCACGAGATTTCGAAGGAAGGGGGGGGATAGGGGCCGTATGGCGTCAAGTTCGACGGATTCTGTCACCTCTGAAGCTGCTCTTCTTGTCACGTGACGAGGACGTCAAAGGCTTATATACGGAGATGGGCGTGCTTTTGGTTTTGAGAGTTTAACTTCCCAAATATACTTAGGCTATGATAAACGCCATACGAAGATTGAGTCTTTCGATCCGTCTTGGGAAGTTCTTTTGTGCGGCGTCGGCTTTTAAGGGCTTCTTGATTAACTCTCAGTGCCTTCACTGCTTACGTTACTTCTCGCGTTTAGTGGCTGAATTACCGCTGCTGATTAATAGCGAGTGCCTGAAAGTCACATCTGGAACAATGTAGAGAGCAAAAAGAAGAAAAAAAAAAAGAACGAACTTTTCTTTTGCCCCTGCACTGTGCCCTCTGCTCTTCTTATCTTGGCAATTAGTGATGAGGCGGTCGTCTCAAGAGCTTTTCATTATCAACGAGCGCATCCGCTACGCTCTCCGGCGGGCGGCTGTCGCGAAGGCGTTTGTTTATGGCAATCATTCAACCGGCCAGCGTAAACAAGCTGACCGCGCTGTTGTAGCGCGTAGCTTCCGCCATCTCTCTGACAGTGCAGCTAGAGCTTCCGTCGGAGAACGTCCGCAGCTCGGTTACGATGCGCTTGGACGCTCACCGGGGAGGCATCTTTCCCAGATGTAGTGGCAGTCCAGACTGTACGTGGTAGGGCACTTCAGGGTCCGTATTCTGAGATTGCGTCGTTATCAAAAGTGTCGTTATGTCCCTGATTTCGAGTCATCTGATTGGTGGAATCGCCAGAACCGGAAGTGGGGGCAACCAAACTGATATCTGGTTCCGGTGCTTCCACCAATCAGATGACTAGAGGCCAGGGAGATAGCGACGCTTTCGATAACGACGCAAACTTGGAATACGGAGACCCAGATCTTTGCTTCGTGCACGCAAAGGCTGCTCTTTCGGAAGGGCCTATTTAATAGGTTGCTACTTGCAACGGGCATTAAAGAAAACACGCGTGAACGCGTTTAGCTATCTCAGGGCAGAAACGAATATGAAATATGGTTGTGTCTATTCCTAACACGCTCTGTCGCTAAACACAGGTGTACTATAGGGTGATGGCCGTGAAGAGTAGGGTCTGAATCAATGTAAGAAAACTATACATACCTACATACATACATGCATGCATACATACATACATACATACATACATACATACATACATACATACATACATACATACATACATACATACATACATACATACATACATACATACATACATACATACATACATACATACATACATACATACATACATACATACATACATACATGCATGCATACATACATACATACATACATACATACATACATACATACATACATACATACATACATACATACATACATACATACATACATACATACATACATACATACATACATACATACATACATACATACATACATACATACATACATACACACATATATATATATATATATATATATATATATATATATATATATATATATATTATCTTTATGTCTTTTTATCATTATATACCTCTTTTTCACTAAATAGGAAGTATAGACAGGAGAGGTGGCTCGTCACACAACCCGTCCTTAGAGAAGATGATCTCTCAGAGAAATTGCTCTCTTGTAGTTTAGTTGATCGCTGTCGATTGGCACTTTTTCCAACTTGTCCTCAAAAACCTGCCAAGGTCTATTTTATTACTCCCTTGATTCATTTGTATATCTCCGGACAATCCAGCCGTGATCTTGTGTTGTTTTCGGTTTCCCGTCGAGAAAAGAAATGCAAGTGCAGTACGCGCGCAATACAGCGTGGCGCCATTGTGAGGACTCGGCGACGAGGCCTGGCCTCGGCTCGGCCGACCCGCCGCCTATCCCAGCTGCCACGAGTTTCGAGAGCGCGCCGCCGGCGAAGTCGTGCAGCTGGCAGCTGTGTCTTGGAAGAAGCCGAAGCAAGTGCGCTGTCGCCCTGCGCTCCCTGTAGCCTGCCTGCAGTGACCGACGCCCCGCCTGCTGCCGTTGTCGCATCGGCAGACCTGCGTGTGAGTTGAATGCCTGCTGAGGTGACCACAACAGCAGTATCGTTGTATAGTGTGCATTTCAATGTGTGCTGTGTTTATAGATGTTTACTTATATTGCAGCATAAGCTGCGATCCCGCGCTCCTCAGTCCGCGCCAATGTTACTGCTGCGCTCTTTTCCGCTCCATACAAAGATGATGGCGATGGCTAAGGCGAAAATAGTGTACCTGTTGTCAGGGCAACAGACCTTTGGTATATATCTTGCAGTTTATGACTGAACAGGCGATGGGTTCCACTTAGCAGGTAGTTTGGATGTAGAGAAATTTAACAGCCGGCAAGGGTACATTCTTGACGCTGCATTTTGTTGATTAGGTTTATTGGAAACGGGTAAAGGAAGAAATTTAAGAACAGGGCCTCTTCGCCGAAGACAAAACATCAAAATATTGACCTCCGGCATCGCACTGACGGGAAAGTGGTCATTGTGAGCAAGTGCTGATATTTTTGCGAACAAGCATCACTGTGGTCTGCTCTGTACGATGCGTTTCAATAATAGAGGTAGCTCTATTTGTTCGGCAAATCTTGAATGTCTCCGTCGCGCAGAATCAGGATAGACTATATAGGTAGGAGAGGATACAAAGGTTCCAGCCAGCGTTGTTAATTGGATTCCGGGAAGTCTTCGCGAAAGCTGCTTTGACCGTTCAGTACAGTGTTCATGGGGTAAGGGAAGTGTACCGTCGAGCCGTCATGGTCTGTGCGCTTCTTATTGCGTTAGCGGCTTCGAGGAAAATGACACGCGGCAATAAGCGCGTCACGCGCACCTTGCAGCAAACGCAAGACCCTATCCTGAAAGCAAGCGCTCTTTGAGAGCATTTCGAATGTTCACCCAGATTTTGAGTTGCAAAAAGATCTACGACTGACGTGGTCGCGCAAGATTTCTCGAGAACGGGACAGCTGTTCACGCAGGTCGACACGGAATATTTTTGTAATGGTACGTAGTCATTAATTGTTTCATTCGACACCTCGCTAGCGATAGCAGTTCACACAGAATATAGGGCGTGGAGAAAAAAATATAGTATGCAATAGCGCTGCTCAGTTTTGTATCCGGCCAGCGTTTATTTTAGTTCTCTTAATTTATTATCGTCGCGTGTATGTGGCAAGAGGCATGTTAATAAGCAGTGCTTGTTATGTATCGATCAACTGATCAGGCGATGTGTTCCACTTGACAAGTAGTTTGGCTATGTAGAGAAATTTCACAGCAGGCAAAGGTGCTTTCTTGACGTTGCATTTTGTTGATTAGGTTTATCGGAAACGGGGAGAGAAAGGAACAGGGCCTAGCCGAAGACAAATCATTGTATCGTATGTATCGATCAACTGATCGATACATAGGACGATGTAGCACGACGATGTTGATCCATGCCATATACATTGTTTTTTTTTTCTTATATGCTGTGCAGCTATCTAATTTTCTTTACAGTGTAAATAGAATAGAAATGGAGCCTATATTGATCACGTGATCTTGAAAAACTTTTAGGCAGTCCATCTATGCTGGAAAAGTCACAAAGTAACGCCGAAAGTGACTTTTCGTTGTTTCTTTTTGACGACATGCACGTTGATTTTAATACAAAGACACACTTATGGAATTCACGCGTTGCTTAAGCAACCTTGCTTTGTCTGAAAACGTGGACATGATTCTATAAATAGTGTGAGGTATGTTCGTTTGCTGAACCATACACAAATCTGTTATTTTGTGTAGGCTCATAATCACAAGCGCCGTAGTTATTAGCTTCGCTGCCTTTCCCCCCATACTTTGCTCCAATATTTTACCTTATTTTCTCTTTGTTTTTTATACTGTTTTCTCTTTAGCATTATTTTTTTCCCACGAGCTATCTTTACACTTACAAAGACCTATCGTGCATGGTCGCTTTGAACTGCAAGGTTTCGCATTTGTGTTTATTCCGTGCACGTTTTATATATGTTTATAGCTACTATTAAGTTCACCTTTGCGTTTTCGTGGCTCAGTTTGCGAAAATCATGACATTAATTTAAAATTTCTTCTCACTTACTGCAGCTAGTTCAGCGTACTGCCAGCCCCAAAGGCAACGCAAACAGAACAGCTGAAACACGAAAACGATATTTTAGTGGATATATAGACGTAATACTGCATCAGTTAATTTTCGCTTCGAAGGTGCGAAGACTGCCCTTTATATTTTCCCTCCAGCAGTTAGTATTTACGTTTTCTTGTTGTCGTTGAGTAGCGTTGATGATTATGATCTGTTAGAACTGTTAGCGTTTCATTTTACCTTGGTGATGCATCAACGAAGTGCTGGTGTCCCCGTTAAAGTTATTTTTTCTGCTAGAAGCTGCGCTGACTTACTGCAGAAAGCACCTTTTTCTCATTATTCTCCTTGCATTTGAAAACAATCTAGTGCCTAGTTGAGCGTCACAGACTAATTAAAGAAAGGATAAATTTTTCAGAGGACTATGCTTCGCGTTGACAAAAGGATGCCGTGCGCAAACCTGACACATAAATGCGTTTCTTTGTGGCCTACAAGTGCATTACTAATTATGGATTAATTAATCCGCAATGAGCTAACTCATTTGTATCCCCGTGTAGCATAACAATTAAAAAGCACCTTGTAGGACTCATTTCGACCGCCTGCCCTTCTTTTAAATGAAGTAGAAGTCGCGTTGCATGAACCCTTTTTTTTTTTTTTTTTTCGTTCCGCATCTGTGAAAGTTTTTGCAGCCGTAGCAGATTTGAATCCGCGCCTTTTGCCCAACAAGCGCAACCACAAGCCCACAGCGCCGTTTGTGAATCGCCGGGTTGGCGCGGTAGTTACGGCGCTCAACTGCTGTTCCCAAGGACGCGAGATCGAATCCCGAACTCGGCGGCAGCTTTTCGATGGAGGCGAAGAGCAAGGTGCCCGTGTGCTGTGCGATGTCAGTGCACGTTAAAGAACCCCAGGTGGTCGAAATTTCCGGAGTCCTCCACTACGGCGTCTCTCATAGCCTGAGTTGCTTTGGGACGTTAAACCCCACAAACCAAACCAATCCAGTTCTCAATAAGGTCACATTTTTTTTTCAAAATCCTGTCACGAATTCTTTCTGGTTAAAATAAGTCAGAGTTATTTCTTGATTATTGTTTAAGAGAACACGGTTGTTGGGCGTTCTGTGCGTCTTGATAGAGGATATTCAAAGCGCCATTTCCTTGGTTTTAACGCAAATTGGCGCCAATGGTGCAAACGAGAGGTGGTTGCTTCGTTTGGGAGAACTTCCTCCTAAAACCTCTCCGGGGCCTTCACGGGTCGGACCCAGTTTCGAGCTGACTCGCAACGCGATAAAAGTTGTGCCTTCGGCCACAGCGTGCTGAACGCCAGCAAGCCTTGACGTGCTTTGCCTATACCTACCCCTATACCTAGCCCTATACCTAGCCTTATACCTTGCCCTATACCTAGCCCTATACCTAGCCTTATACCTAGCCTTATATCTAGCCCTATACCTAGCCCTATACCTATAGCCCTATACCTAGTCTTATACCTAGCCCTATACCTAGCCCTATACCCAATCCTATACCTCGCTCTATGGAGCGCGAATTCCTTCTCATCACTGAGAATATAAGAAACCTTTCCACACCTGAAGAGAAAGTTGCAAGTGCTCACCATATAGAAGAAACGAATATACCTTGAAAACTGAGCTACCAGTTCGCACCTGAGAGTATCGCGATCGATCGTCCAGTGAGTTTTCTTTTCTTTTTTTTTTCCTTTTTGGCAGCACTCTATTCGAGTCAGATTGCACGCAACATACGCCTGACAAGCCGACACAGGAACTTTCTTACGATGCAATTTCCTTTCACATTGCTCTGTCTTAGCTGCGCTGTGTCTGAATTACTTCATTGCACCGGCGCAGCGTCTTCTACACGAAATGGTAGTGCAAGACGTCATAAACTGGGCATATACGGCTGTAACGCCTTTGGGCGCTGCGGGGTAGTCTCTGAAAAAAGAATAACGAAAGAATATGAGTCATACGAGCGCACCCCGTTACAGCGATATGCGCAGCCGAGATATGAGGCGGCGTCTAACTCCTGCTACTACGACAACGCTACGTCACAACTTTGAGAGCAAAGACGAAACGTCCCAGCGCATTCTATGGACTATTACACCTTTTCTTTCCCATCATTTCCTATTCTTCATTCTCGTTGTTATTTTCGTCTATTTTTGTTTGATGCGAACCATGCTGCCTAAAACCTTTATAGGGAACACGAATGTGGCAGAGTGGTTGGCACTGCGTTCTGCTATTTTGCAGGGCAACAGCAAGGTGCTTGAAGACGAATTAAATCGAGCAGGACATAATTGATATTTGTAGATGAAGAACGCGCAAGGTTCTGGAAGACAGGGATAGTAGAAAAGATGTCGCTTTTCAATGTGAGCTCAATTCCATATTTTTGGAAATAATTTTTATTTTGAAGTAATTGAATATGAAATATTGAAGAAACTGTTATGGAAATATTGGCGCGAGAGGTCCAATCTTACTACGCGCAACAAAATATTTCTTTAAAAGCTTGTCCTTTGCTCGCACCGAGTAGTTAAGACTGCCGTAGAAAATGAATGGGGGCGTTTTTGTTGGTTGTAAAAGTGTTAATAAGTACTTCTAGAAAGGAGACCAGCGGATATATTAATTGTTGGAATGGAAATTTACGATGTGCAAAAAAAAAATGAGCTCAAAAATGAAGTTTTTCTAAAAAAACTGTGCTTTTTTTCGAATTCCAGGGCATGTTTTTAGTCTCGAATAACTATAAAACGAGATTTGCACAGCTTCTGTAAGTTTGCAATTTTAAACAAAGGCCAAACGAGAATACCATCAGAAAGAGAAATCGCAGTAGATAAATATAGTCGCATAGAAATCGCAGTAGGATAGACGTAGAATTTCGGTAGAAAAACAACAACACAGTACTTACAAGAACATTGAAGAAGTTTACAAAGAACATAGTTGATCAACCCTACAAGAAAACAAGGCACCTATAGCTTAACGATTATAATTGACGAAATACTATTGGGGCTTCCAATTTATGACAAAATGACAATCGTCACCAAATCACCGCAGAAGACTGTCAATGAACAACTGCAAAATTGGATTCACGTCCTTCAGTGATTGCTCAGGGCTGAAGAACCCAGCCTGTATTGGTAGAGCGATGACATATTGCCATCTACTGCACCCGCAGCTAATTGCTTGAACTAAAACAAGAAAAGCACCGGCAAAAGAAAACCGCCCAACTTCTGAATTTTGTTCGTGTTATTGTGGCTACACGGAGCCACTATAGCGATTTCGTAAGCGCTGCGCCATTAGAGGACAGGCTGTCCAACCTTTTCAGTGAGAAAAACTTAGCTTCAAATCGGCCTGGGCACATATTGTTGATGAATAACTAATTTTGGTGAAAGAATCTGTATAGTACTCATTTAATATATGCCTGGCTTTCCCGCTTTGCTAGAAATTCAAGCAGCAAAAGTTCTTTTTAGTGATGGTATGGATCAAAAAGAAGTGGCTGCCGTTCAGAAGAATTGTGCATCAAACGATGACGAAGCTTGCGGGGCCGACTCATTCACTATGTGAACTCAATTTATTCAAGGTGCTTATAATACAATCCCTCCAATTGCAGTTCTCCCTAAGGGAGCTTTTTTATATAAGAAAAAACATTTCCGGACAGTCGAAAACTTTCCGCAGCATATTGAAAGATGGGAAGAACATCTAGAACTGAAGAAACAAAATATTTTTCTTTTTGTTATTTTGTTCCTGAAAAACCACAGAACGCGACCGTTCAGCGACAACTTTTAGCTCGTTTGCATATGTACGTTAGGCGCGCAGCGCTGACTCAGTGGTAAGGGCGTTCGATTGCTCAATGCAGAAAGCAAAGTCAAATCCCGTCTGCTGTGGCCGCTTTTCGATCGAGGTGAAACACAATGCACACGTGGGCTGTGCAGTGTCAGTGCGCATTAAACTCTGCAGGTGGACGAAATTTCCGGAGTCCTCCACTACGGGGTCTCTCATAGTCAGAGACGCTTTGGGTCGTTAAACCCCATTAACCAAGCAAACACAAACCAGCTGTTTGTTTAGTGCGGCTACAGCACAAATCACACGAAAGGGAAATGCTCCCGGTCTTTTAGTGGCCGCAGTCAGGAGCATTCCAGACATATCTTCAGATTAACTCTTAATACCTGCATGCTCCCTGGAGCCTGAGTTCAGGGTATTAATACCGCGGTCTTCTACGGTGCCCTGAAAATAACGAGAAAGCATACAATACAGAGGTTTGGGTCAATGCACGTTCATGACGCCGGCTTTATGTGCTTGCTTCGCGTTCGTGACAAGTCCTGACTGCTCAACAAAAGTGCACAACTGAAGGTCTCTGCGGATTCTTGGAAGGCACCAATAAGGCCTCAGGTGTGAGCTTTGCTTTCTTTAAAGGTGATGTGAGGAGCAGAGAAACTAGCGATACCTTCCCCCTTTTTCTTCATCTTCCCTCTCCCCTTCCTTACCTCCGTCCCTCATAAGTAAACGCAAATTGAGATCGAAGAAAAGTTGTTCTCCACCTTCATTTGCCTCTCTCTTTCTCTGCCGCTCCCTTTCTTGAGGAAGTCAGAACGAGCTTTAGCGCTAAAAGTGTGGTAGTTAGACGCGTTTTACCCTTCGCTCTTCCTGTTTACTACACAGCTCCGTATTCTTGTAGCTCCGATGTGTTGCAATACTATCACATACAAGCACCTGTTGAATTCACTGTTGGGATAACAGACGTAACGCGGGTCAAAAAGCGAAGCCGCACTACTAAGCATGGAGTCTAATACCGCAGTTATAAAAAGAAAGGAATTGGAAGGAATAAAAAAGAAGGGGATATTTCTTTTTTTCTCAGCGAATCAATTACTCATATCAAAGCAGTAAAATTCAGCTATATGTTACGAAATTTTTTATATCGCATGCTATGGGTATGCCAGAAAAATTCAGACATTACGAGAATCATTGACCCCGAAAACTTGCTTTGGCTGATTAATCGGGCAAGGGCGGTGGCATAAGTCAATGGGCTATCGGAATGAGAGCCCGCCCTGCTAATCTCGATTTATTCCATTCATAAAATGTCACACAGACACACGCGCACGCGCGTACACACACACACACACACACACACACACACACACACACACACACACACACACACACACACACACACACACACACACACACACACACACACACACACACACACACACACACACACACACACACACACACACACACACACACACACACACACACACACACACACACACACACACTGCAGAGAGAGAGAGAGAAATTATGCCCTCAATATATTAATAATAATGATAGTAATTTGTTCACAGGAAGGGAAAGGCGCAGCATCTGTCGCACTTGCTCTGTGGACACCGCAACCACACCATAAGGGAAGGGA
Source organism: Amblyomma maculatum (assembly GCF_055883805.1). NCBI lineage: Eukaryota > Metazoa > Arthropoda > Arachnida > Ixodida > Ixodidae > Amblyomma > Amblyomma maculatum. The sequence goes on from NC_139344.1 coordinate 390,110,205, forward strand.
GAAAGATGGGAGTGAAAGTGGAAAGAGAGAAAGAGGAGCCGTAGTGGAGGGCTACTGAGTAATTTCGACCACCTGAGGATCTTTAACGTGCGACCACCTGGGGATCTTTAACGTGCGCTGACATCGCACAGCACACGTGAACCGGGCCGTAAGGGAAAGGAAGAAAGTGGGAGGTAAAGTGGAAAGAGAGAAAGAGGAGCTGCGTTTCGATGGAGCGAAACGAAGTGGCGTCCGTGTACTGTGCGATGTCAGCGCACGTTAAAGATCCCCAGGTGGTCTAAACTACACCGCAGCCCTCCACTACGGCCTGCAATATAGCAATCCTATCTTTATGCAGTCCACTTTGCAATCCTCCAGACTTGGACATATAAGGGAAAACGAGGGCGTTGATTTCCTTCCCGCAGTCTTTATTTATTTATTTTTATCGTTCCCGCGGTATTTATTATCCTCGGATTTGGATAGCATGTCTTAGAGCTGGTCGGTTGCTGTGCCGAGTTTCTGAGGTTACAACCGCCTCCGATTTGACACCGATCAGGCCAAAAAAATTTTATGCATCGTGCTAACATTCAAACAACTTGTAATTAAAAAAAAAACAAAAAAAAAACGCTGATTTGGAAGGCGCAAGTCATATAAGATCAAAAGGCACGTATTAATGAGGTAGCGAGTTAGGCTGTTACTTTTGCTTTTGTTTATACGAGCGTGAGTAACAGCGCGACAAATATTTCGAAGGAGAGTATATAAGGTATCGCCGATTTTACTCTTATATGCACTTGAAGGCAGCCGCTCAGCATGTCTCCTGGTTTCTTGTGGAAGCTCCAGCCTTCACATTTTTAGGCCGGCCAACGAAACGCAAACCGAGGCCGTGACGTCGTTTTTTCGCATCATTTATACGGGGCAACAAAAATGTTATTGCTCATTTTCTTGTCTCACTTACTGGGCGGAACTGCAGTACGGCACGACATTAAATTCCCACTGATTGATGATAGCAAGTTGAACGTAGTACCAGGTTCCTTGAAGGACTCTGATAGTTCCTATAGAGCTAGAACTGTCTGCGCGTGGCATTTGGTCGTCTGAAGTGCAACGCAGGTTATTCGGGCCACTTGTCACTCATTTCCACTTTCGACTTGCAATTACTAGTGTATTGCTTGTTTGGCTTTCCCGGAGGCCTTTTCAATCTCTTCAAGCAGAGCTGCAGGAACGCGGTTTATGGACGCTAGCAGCTGCGAGAGAGATGTGACTTCTGAGAGCTTGTTCGGTATACCTTTGATCTCGTGTCTTGACAGTGAACTTTATCCTCCGTCAAAACAGTCTGAAATCGCGTTCCGTTGCACCTTCGCATAGCTTATCGTTAGCATTCCACAATTTCCTCCATGAATCTAATCTCTTTTAGTACCATCGCGATATCGTCAAAGGCCCCGTTTTGGAGACAATCCGTTGTTGCCAGCGTTGTCGTTGCCGTGAGTGAAAAATCATATGAACACGGCTCTAAGTTTGTAGGTGACATAGCCAAGCACTGAATCGTATTTGGGTTTAGTGACCTAACGAGACCACGTGCTATCACTAAGTCGGGAGAAGCTGTCAACTCCACTTGCTCATTTCATGTGGGAAGGTGAAATATGAATCAACGTTCCAGAGCTCTTGGATACCGATTCACGCACGCTACACCTATAGGCCGCACAGACACGTTCTTATGAATCAGTTCAAGCGGAGCTTTATATCGGGTTTGCACTAACGCCCGGCACATGAATAACGTATTAAATTTGCATATCAGAAGCGCCAATCAAGGGATCTGTTGCAGGAACCGCAAGACGAGTTAATAACTATAAAGGCCGAGCTTAATTAGTGTCCCCATTAAATTTGTTTTTAGCCCTCACATTTCTGACTGTTACAGAACTACTACTGAACTGACAAAGAATTCATGGCAAAGGAAAGCACTACATCATCGTAGAAGCAAATATAACACACATAGCTCAATATAGCATGCAAACGGACTGTAAATGTTATGGATTCTGTGGGTACGTATATAGGAAGGAAGGATGCACAAGTTGAGGAAATGTGAGCCGTAATTGAAGTCCGTGCACAAATTTAATGGCGCTGTGCACAATGCTGGTGCATGTACAATGTATTGTAACCACTAGCACGCACCAAATGCTTAAAAGGAAGAACGCCCCTAATCTTTTTTGGCGTTTGAGATTAAAAAAATGGTTACTTCCGCAAAGTAATATGAGTGTTGGCGGACGTCAGGAAAGGGGGGAATCATGTTGACTTGTGAACCGGTTAGCTGAATTCTAATAAACAGTTGATTATTAGAAATGGGAACCTGGTTGAAATGAGAAATTTGTAGCTAGCCATTACTAATAGCCATATCTGTTTTACAAGTTCGAAAGCGCGATAACTCTAGGCGCTGTGGGTTAACAAAATTTGGTTATTTCTCGCATAATTCGAAAGTTGTCGCCCTCCCTCGTGGAGCGCAAAGCGACGCCCCAGGTCAGCGAACGTCACTTGGCGGTACACATACCACGTGACCTGTCACCGCGGCCGCACATGCTGTGGAGGGTCACCTGATAACAGTCATATAGACTGGCAGTTCCCACGGATTAAAACCAATCTCGGTCAGTCCCGTAGTGGCCCCTAGTTCAAAATCGCACTCTTTTGTGAACTGCCTCAAGCTTCTCAGTGCTCACCAGTAACCTCTGCTTAAGCATTTAAGAGCTATTTTGGATTCGTGGCACCGTACGTTTTATTTATTTATTTAATTATTTAATTTACACTGTTAGTAATACATGGTGAATCTAATGATAACTACATTTAAACATGTGTGAAAACGCCAACTTGACTTGTACCCATTTCATTTAACAGCAGTGCCAGCAACGCAGAAAATAAAACAGTGATCTTAGGTAATACAAGCATAGCTAAAATAACAAAACAAAAGAGAAAAAAAAATAACAACAGAGGCGTTGTTCTGAAGCAACAATGTACAATTCACAGAACCGATGTCAAACCGAAGGAAATCATTATAATACCAGAGTCCTTCAATACTTTTCTCTGATAATACACTAATTGTTCATACAAGAAGAGGGAAAAGCGCACTGATTATATAAAGTTTAGAAACTAACAGGAACAAAAATATTTCAACGAACTGGGTTTAAAGCCAGGCATAGCATAACATTCTCGAGGATAATTATTTGTTTAATTATTTCGGCATCGTTTTATTAGAGACGTTCTAATCGCTCTACCTCTTTGTTGTCAATAATAACCGGGGCCGCGATCACTGAAACAAAGATCGGCCAAATGTGTGACCGCGCACAGTTCTAAAGCCGTGGTAGAATCGGGGCCGCCGGCGTTTTTGCACGTGTTCGGTTATCGCTGCCACAGCTGCTTCGCGCTCCTGCGCAAGTGGCAAATGCGGCTGCGCGCACACAGGCGACCGCCTGGCCGGGGGCAGCGAACGCTCACTTAAAAGTTTCCCCGTTGCCCGCACTCGCTGTCTTTTTAATGACATTCGGCACTGCCGCGTCCCAGGGTTCGTAGCTGCAAACACTCAGAGCCGTCTTCTGTGCAGCGTGCGTATATTCACCTTTGTGAAACGAAGCTTCGCTGAGGTTGTCTCTGCGTCGTTTCTTGAGCTCATTTTGATATGCGTACGTTTTACTTTCTTTTAATAGTTAACTGCATGCCTTGCAGTGGCTGGCTTAACCTTTCTTAGTCGCTTCAGTTGTCCCGAGAGTAATCTCACGTTACTGTCAAAGAGGCAATATTGCAGGTTTATCATCTGGCAAACCGTTATGCTTAGTAACGTTTTTAGTAGAGCACACTTGAGGTAAAAGCATTATTTCAGTATTTTTTTACTCTTACTATTTCTTTGTTTCTTTCTCTCTCGCTTTCCGTCTTTCTTTGAGACAATTTCATATAAACTGCGTCGGTTAAATTGATATCTACAGTAATGTTCAAAAATCAATGCCATTGTGATGTGGCCAGAACAATCTCGGAAATTATGATAGTGCTTCTATCGCTCTGCCCCTGGGTGCCCTATAGTGCGCCTATAGGATGTGATTATTGACACAAAAGCACTATTTTTCTGATCAGAATATGATGAGGTATCCTAATCCATGCCAATAAATTGCGACTTGCGGCAGTCAGACATCAATGGAGCTCGCCTAATAATTAAGCATCAATAGCTAACTTACTAACCACTCAGTTTGCATCGCGCAGTGTAGTGTCTGGAATTTGAACTCAACAGTGGCAGTCTTCAAAACCCGGGGCGTGAAAGTTTTTCAATCAATCTTCCAAAAACTTATTTTCAGCTATGACACGTCACGGCAAGTTGCCTCCGTGCCTCACTTGGTTCCAAGGTTAACCATATGATATTGAGCTGACTTGTTATCGAGCCGACACGCGATGCCCAACTTTAGCAAGCATTTATGACGACCTCTAACGATTTTTTTTTTTTACTTTAGGCTGAACCAAGTAAGATGACTCCCGGGATGGGCCTGTTCAAGTGTTCGCTGCAGAAAGGCACCCGCTATGCGGCTGCTATTACGCTGGTAAGTGCTGTTGTATATCACGAGGCACCGGTTAGCCGAGGTGTTGAGCGTTAACGCAACGACCGACTAGTGATAGAAAAATTGTGAGACGGTGCCGTCAGGTCTCTGACTGGATAGAAACAAGATGAATGCCTTGGGAACCATGATGCGGCCAGCTCGAAAGTGAACATCTTAAATAGTTTGTCAGATTCGTTTATTTACCCACGAAACTCTACTAACACAACCGCTAAAGAGACCATATTTCTTTATACGCATTTTCTTGCTCCTTAAGTGTGCCATAAGGAAGAACCCGTACAGCTTACGTATGTCATAACTAATTAAACACTTAATAAACGCTAATACAATTGTCAACGTGGGTGCATAGTTAGCTAGAAGGAGGTTTTTTTTATTATTTTTTTTTTTTTTTGCTCATGGATGTGTCTTAGAAAGACGATTGTTTATAACTAATTGTGTCGTGGTTCTCGCCAAAGCATTTTCCATCTGCACTGACGGTGAGATTCAGCGGAGCTGGAATTGTCATCAGGACATGTAATTACTTCCTTCCTTCGCCCTAAGATAAGGATAGACCAATTTAATATAATGCTGGGAATTAGAGCTTCGTGCATTCGCTCGTCTCTCCGTTCTGCCCCACTGTCAGGCATGTAACTTCACTGCATAGTAAGTGTACCTAAGGCAAAGCCGCAGAAGCAGGGTAACCTGTTCAGCTATTAAAAACCGCCCCTCTCCTTTCCTTCACAAAAAAAAAAAAAAATAAATAAAAATAAAATAAAATAAAACAAAAAGTTATAAAAGACACAAGGAGGAAGAAGAACGAGGAGGGTTGAAAAGCTAAGAACAAATATATAAAATATGGCATATATAGATAAGAAGTACACGATATTTTATCATATTTGCAGAAGACAGGCGAAGAAAGTATTTTAGGAAATGACCACTCGATGGACCTACCTAGTGAACATGCATAGGAAGGAGCTCAGATTTAATGTCCTGACTTGCTGGGGAATTAATGAAATGATAAAGTCACGCTGCGCTTACGACATGTATTGCGCAATCACGGTGCTAAACGCTTTGTACTAGGATAGACAAATAAATACATTATTTCTTGGGGGAAGTTTTTTTTTTTTTTCACCATGCATAATTCTTCAGTAACTTCCCGCATAAGATTGTAGCAAAAAAATTACTCATGCTAAATGTGTAGTTCACATCATCTTTTTGTCAACTGGCTGCCCATTTTGTGATCCTGTCGATGGTTTACCTTTGGGGTTCCTTCACTTCCTGCCCTAACGTTAAGAGCTCCACACTGCCTCACTGCAGTGAGAAGCGACAAATAATTCATAAGGCCCGTAAACAAAATCATTCTTTGAAGGCTGTGACACATCTTGGGGGGACAAATAGAAGCTCCCCTGTAGAATAATCATAACAAAGAGACCACACTCACCGCAAACGAAGCTTTTATAGGTGAGATAAGCAAAAAAATAAAAAAAGGGGGGGGGGGGGATATAGGGTCGCCATCAGCGGCTGATTGCGCAAGTGAAAACGCTTGCGTCTGGGAGATTACCCCAGAAGCAGCGCTACAAATAAATAAATAAATACACCGCCATTCACTTTAAAACAGCAGGGAACCTTCTTTAGAGGCAAGGACGTCTACAAATTTGAAACGAATGGCACGGAGGTTTCTGACCGCATTTTTTTTTTTTTTTGTCAAGAAATGTGTATTTTCTGGGCAGGCAAACATCAATATAGCCAGAAAAAGCGAAATACTCGATTTGTACTGAACCGATTTGTAAGTGGCCGAAGTCGCTTTCGGTACCCCCTTGAGTATCTTGTTTCTAGTTGGCTGCTGTGCGGAGTTGAAGAGAGCTTTAATTGATTACAAAACACAAGCAGGAAAAAAAAAAAGAAAATGACAACGTGTATTTCGATTCTTCTTAAGAGATGATCATGGGGACGGAAAAACAACTTTGCTACAAGCGTTAATTTGAAAGAAGCGTGGCAGATTTAGAGCAATTATGGTAATGGCTTATATATTATTCAATCCTATTATATATATAAACCTCTTCACTACTGCACACGGGCGTTGATGCAAAATCATTGAAGGCTTACGTTCAGAGAACCTGTCTTAAATACAGAACGGGTTATCGTTGTCGAAAGCACAATAGCCGAAAAAAAATTCACAAGCAATCAGCGAGATCAATGCGGGGTATACACGTGAGCGCTACTTTCGTACAGCATGCTACATCATTATGTTCAGGTTAATTAAAAATAACAGAGGCATTAATACTTGTTTCTGAGTTATGAACGACAGGAGGGGACGATACACACGTCCCGCGAGTTCCACGAACGAAAGAAACCTGAGCGCCCACGCCATTGCGCCTGTGATCGGTCTGTGCCCGGCCACGTGACCTTCCAGAAGCATCCACGCGATTTTTCTAGGCTTCTTCGCATAACGTGAAATTCCATCCGATGCAGGTATAAAACATCGCATTACCCATGCTGTACGAACGCACCTGCGTGGACTAGGGACAGCGTGACTACCTCAGGTTCCAAGAGCCCCAAAGGTTCAGTAGCTGCCAACGTTCTTAGGTAGAGTGGTTCCTGCCAAGCCGGCCATGTCATGTAGTATAGTGACGTCACGCAAACCGCCGACCAATCAGTGAGAAGCCACGTGACCTGCTAACTTACACCTACCAGAGGCATGTCCACGATTTCTGAGGCTGTCCGGCTTTCAAATGTCGACGCCTACGCCGCCGGATGATTTTTCTCTAGCTGGCGGGACAGACGCTCACGCACAAAAAAAAAAAAAAAAAAGAGTAGAGGATAATGCGTCTGAAAGGAGTTTTTACTAGTTGTATTTTACCAAACGTACTTATTTCGCTGCTTATTGCACCACTATTCCCCCCCCCCCCCCCCCTACCTCTGCTCTGGTACACCTACCTACTGGTGCGGAAATGTGAGTGGAGCGTATCTATGTTTATCTAATCGATTGTAGAAATCATAGCTGCCTTAACCCCCCCCCCCCCCCCCCCCCCTCTAGAAAAAAAGAGACCTAACGTCCGTGAAGGCGTACCATCTGATTATGATGGTTTGCTCATCCCTAGGTCCTCTTGTTTCACTGCGCAGTAGGATAGCACAAACGCGAGTAGCTAATCTTGCATGTAAAGCTATTTGAACTGAGTAGAAAGACGGAAAAAGCACAGGAGCTCCTGCGCACAAGGTAACAGGATTGTGCCGACTCGCATTTCTGAACACACACACACCTCACTCGGAACCACGGCTAGCATTGAGAAAAACAGCAATTTGAATGAAACATCTTTAAAACAAAGTTTTAGATGATGTGACGTGCCTTGCTTCGTATGTCCGTGTAATTTACAAATCGCTTCATCATTTAAATGATGTTCACATCATTTCGTTGATTTCTTTGTTCACATAAATTTATGTGAGAGTGTGTCGTGGGCTATAGAAATGACAGCTGCTACAGCTTTATAAATAAATGCCAGTGCAAGACTGCGTTTCCCGTGCTATACTTGAAAGTCGTTAGGATTAGATTACCATCGCAATACATTTACGGATTGCTTTTGAGGTTATAGCAGGCGTCAGCAAAAGAGCTGTCCTGTAAGCCTTGGAAAGGTGTGTTTACGTAACTTCGCTACCACTAAAGTCAAGCACTCGGACAGGTTGTCAGTCAGTGACAGCATGCTTGAGCATTTGGTTGCTCGGTTCACTGACCCCGGGGAAAACCTGCATGGATATATAGAACGCAGCTGTTGAGAACTGAATGCCGAGTGACAGATACGGTGAGGCTCGTAGCTAATTAGCTTCCAACAGCAAGATAACAGTATAGTATTGATTAATTCAAGTGAAAGACTGTTCTGTTAAATCAAGTTTCTTTTTATATTATAAATGTACTGACATAGTATGATAATAAAGTGCGTCCGGGTCCTCTAGCGGTGTGTTCTGCTGCACTGCTTTTTCATTTTACATCAGAGAGCGACAACGACTTGGTGAGGTCTGTCTAATACGCTCTTCGCTTAACTGCTCATAGACTGGTTTGGGAGTCTGAACTGCATTGCGTTTTTTTTTTTTCGTTTTTCACTGCATAAATGTGTGCATAAATTACGCGGAGTCACATTGTAATTAGCAAACTTGTTCCATCCGTAAAAATGACTACAGAACAAATAAATTCCAACAAGGAATTTAAAAAAAAAAAGAAAAACCCTTGGTGGTTTTATTGGCCTCATTGACTGTTTGTTGGCTTCTTTCAATTCCGGGCTCGAACCGTACCTTCGGCGGCTGCGTTTCGATGGAGGCGAAACGAAGTGGCGTCCGTGTGCTGTGCAGTATCAGTGCACGTTAAGGAACCACAGGTGGTCGAAATTTCCGTAGCCCTCCACTTCGGTGCCTCTCGCAGCCCGAATCGCTCTGGTACGTTAAATCCTACAAACCATATCAAACCACCTTTCAGTTCTAGAACCAATATGCATATCAAGTTTTTTACAATATATCGGGCGATCTGTACATGTGTGCGTGTTACTGGCATTTCGTTCCAGTTCTCGACAACCCTGCTGTTCGTGGCCTACATGATCTCGCTGTACCGGCAGCACGGCTTCCTCGAGTCGCTCAACAGGTCCCTGGGATTCGACGTGACACGTGAGAGAACGACCCAGTTTCGCCACTTGCGTCAGCACCCACCTTCCACGAACGCGCTGGATCTGCACAGCGAAGTTTGCCGTCCTTCGTTCTGCTGTTCGCGCTCGCGAGCGGCTTTTCGCGTAGGAACCTCTACCCTGCAGACTTGCGCCGAATAGGGTTGAGGTCGCCTGTAGGTTACTGTAGGTTAAGCGAGGGCGAATATGCTGGTAGGACTGCCACTTATATTTATTTATTTATTTATTTATTTATTTATTTATTTATTTATTTATTTATTTATTTATTTATTTATTTATTTATTTATTTATTTATTTATTTATTTATTTATTTATTTATTTATTTATTTATTTATTTATTTATTTATTTATTTTATACTGCCTACTTCCTCTTGGCAGTCCAGGCAGGAGTGAGAACATGAAACACAGAGTTTGCACTATATATCAAAATAAACTAGAATAAGCGTGAGTCGCTGGTAGCCAGACCAGGATGAAGTAAACAGAAACATGAACAATAGGAGCACGACAATGCAGAATGCATATAAAGCAAAGGAACGGGTGACACAAAGTATAGAGCACATTATTGCAAAGATTTAACGGCAGATATAAATGATTAAACTGAGGACAGGTTAGCAATTTCTTGCAGTAGAGTATTACATTCTGCTATAGTTCTCGGAAAGAACGAGAAGCGATAAGCTTTGGTTTTAGCCTTGTGGTTCCACAATAGTTATACCGTGCTTGCCTCTTGTTTTCCTTGATTCGTTAAAGCTAAGGGACGTGTTGGGTGTCATTTTTGTTTGGTGATTCACAATGTTAAACAAAGTTTGCAAGCGATGTAATTTTGGCCGACATTCGAGAGGCCTGATCGTATCCTGAGATGAGAGACAGTGGCTTGTGTACTATAAACGTTATAAGTCAATCTAGGGTTTGTTCGTTTTTATGCACTTTCGATGTAGTTGATGTCAGTATTTATGTGGGGATCCCATACAACATGAGCGTACTCAAGAAACGGTTTAATGAGCGTCGAGTAGGCAGTCAGTTTAGTTCGTATTTTTGACCATATAGGGTTGGTATTGTTCATTTTCCAATCAGTAAACGAGAGAAACGTGTTTGGACAGGATCGTACGTGATTCACGAGAAAACTTCATGGTTCACATAGGGGCGTTTCAGAGGAAATCCCTTGATGCTAACGTGAAGACAGGGATTCGAAGTTTATTTGTGCACCAGAAGGCGCGTATGCAGAGCCATTGCCTCGAAATTCAGCGCTCTAACCTTGTCGCTGCGGTACCACGCTATTTCTCATGCAGTTATTGCTATAGCTGTTAAAAGACGCAACACGGGTCTCCAGGGAGTCACAACAGGAAATCGTTATATTAGCTCGGTTATTGTCAAGTTATAGGCATAAGGCCCGAAAAGGGGCTCAGTGCATGGTTAGGACGCTCGACAACTGAGCCCGCCCTTGTACTGAGCGATATCGGTGCTCGTTAACCCTTTCAATGTGAGTTGCTTTTTTTTTTTTTTTCTGAGCTGAAAAACAACCAGCCTTGTGCTCTTTTTCAATCGAAGGGAGGGGGTAGGATTGGGGGGGGGGTCTCGAATATATAATAAAGGAACCAACAAAATAACTTATTCATGGCAAATACAACGCTCAAATACGCCCTTGATGCCGAGTTAATTAAACTACAGCAAAATTTCATTAGTCCAGCCTTGCAAGAGACCAGAAAAATATTAATATTATCCGAAGGTTCAAATTATTGAGTGGGCCTGTAAAAAGCTGATGAAAACAGTTTGCATCACTGCAACTTCAAATATCCAATGAACGTCTGTGCTGTGGCTGTCCGCATTTTAGATGGAACCCAAGTGAGAACGATATGGTTTTCGCCTATTTGTCAAGTGGTTCACTTTGCTGTCAGTTAATTAAAAAGATCTCCAAGATCTTAAGTTCCACCGCTACCCTTTTCACAGCGGAAAGGAGTAATGGTGCCTCTTCCCAAAGCAGCCCCGTCGCGTTTTGAGGATGCTTTAGCACTCAGTCACTCAGCGCAGCGCGCAGTGCGGGGAAACTGCGTGTCTGCAGCGCGCAATTTCTTCTTGGCGTGCCCATACGCCTATAATACTGCAAAAAATAAATACGCGGGCGTACCCGCAAGTCGATGACACTGAAATTTAGCTTAATTAACTCTAGGCAGTCGAAATCACCATCGCCGTCCACTACGGCGTCCCTCATAGCTGAGGTCGTTTTGGAACTTCGAATCCTGTTTACCATGTCACACACTATACGCATAGGAAAGCAGTTTTTGGTTTGGTTTGGTTTGGTTTGGTTTGGTTTATGGGGTTTATGAGGTTTATGGGGTTTAACGTCCCAAAGCGACTCAGGCTATGAGAGACGCCGTAGCGGAGGACTCCGGAAATTTCGACCGCCTGGGGTTGTTTAACGTGCACTGACATCGCACAGCACACGGGTGCCTAGCTTTTCGCCTCCATCGCAAAGCGGCCGCCGAGGCCATGATTCGATCCTCATCCTTCCGATCCGTACCCTCGCGGTATATACCTATATATATGCATTTAAGAGGGGAGGGGCAAACATTTACAACAATATGAGTAAACAATGAGAACAGTAAACAAAATAACATTTAGGCTGCAAAGAACGATGTCAAGGAAGCTTAAAGACCACGCAACTAATAAACTAATAAAAATGTTAATAGCTTTGACGTACACTCCCCTCTTTTTTCTTTTTTTTTTATCTGCACTGCAAAATTTTCCTTTTTGTCAATCTTTTATTTTATATTGCTTTAAGCCTGATGTGCTTTTGGCGGCGCGGGCTGGACAAAATTATTTTTGAATACTTTTTAATTGGTGGTGGCGGCGGTAGTGGTCATTTAATTGCGAAAAGAATAAAAAAAAAGTTAAAATATATTTGCCAGCCCTGGTATCTGCTATCAAATCACCAGAAGCACCTGAACTGATGTGGTGGAAAGGAAGGGACAGCTAGGAACAGAAAGAGAAGAGAATCAGAGGTGAGCGACAGGAAGAAAAGAACAGGATAGGTCGAAATAAAATAAAAGTAATATTCGCTATAATGCAAGTAACACAGTAGGCTTTTTAAGGCCCACCCACTCAATTTCTTAGTCGATTGATGCACTCAGCCCAGCGGGCGGGTCTCCAAGATAGTGCTGCGTAGTCGTCAGCCTGCTGTCACTGCAGTGGTTTGGTCTGCTCTCCCTCCTGAGGGAGCCAAACACAGTTAGTCAGCAGTTCGTACATGTCACAACACCACATGATATGACAGAACTGTCTAGGGTTGCCAACTCAGGTAGCTTCTTTGAGATGGGAGGATGAGAAGGGAATCGAAAACGGGACCCTTGGACACGCTACCCCTTGTTATGCCGTAGGAGTATGGACCATAGCTCTCGTCACCCGTTTCGGGATTGAGAGCTTCGCCTTATCCCTTGGCAGCAGCGATGAAACCGATTCAGCATCGATGAAATGAACAAAGATGTCTTTATGCACTATTTACAAGGCATTATTTACAGTACAAGATCGACACGGGGGCCGAATACACAACTGAAGTCGCACAGCGATGGTCGGGGAGTCTACGACGCGTCCCCTCCTTGCTGCGCGAGTGGCACTGCACTCGACGAACGCTCGTGAAAGTCTCGGTCTTCAGAGGCAGCGTCATCGCTTATATAGCCTAGAAAGTCGTTGGCACTCAAATTGTCCAGTTCGGAGGCAGCACGTGACGGCGACCCGAGAGGTCTAATCAGCAAGCGGCGCGCTAGGGGGCTGGCACGAAGTCGGCTGGAATTTCAGACGTGTTTCAACATAAACCTTGCCGATGCTTCTCTGCAGTGCGTTGCTGTCGTGCAAAGCAGCACTGGGGCATGCAAAGTGGATGTTAGCAGGAGAAGCTTGATGTTCGGTTCAGCGGAATCTGGGCGGCTTGCCCGGGCACAACGCCCTATAGGCCACGCAGGCACGTACGTATACGGCTTAAAGAAGGTCGATTAAAGAAGGTCGGATGATCTTTCACATAATGTTGCATCTCACGACAGTGTGGTAATGGTTGCTTTGGTTTGGTTTGTGGGGTTTAACGTCCCAAAGCGACTCAGGCTATGAGAGACGCCGTAGTGGGGGACTCCGGAAATTTCGACCACCTGGGGTTCTTTAACGTGCACTGACATCGCACAGCACACGAGCGCCTTGCTTTTCGTCTCCATCGAAAAGCGGCCGCCGAGGCCGCGATTTGATCCCGCATCCTTGGGAACAATAGTCGAGCGCCGTAACCACTGCGCCACCCCAGTATGTAGGAGATAATGGGGGCACAGATTGAGGGGTTAGTGATTGAGCAAGTAGCACAGTGTACACATGTTCCCGAACGAAGGTACACAAGGGAAGCCGCTTAAGAGAGTCGTTAACGTCGTATCCTCAACAAATAAGGGAATAAATATTTTGTTATTTTGTTCTTCGAATATCGCTCTACCGTGCGAAGTTTTTATAAACACGTAGGTCTAATACTGTTTAGATTTATATTTTTGGTCTGCTTGTCGTGTCATCTGCCTGCCATCCTGATTAGTTAAGAGGCGCGGTAATGTTCATACTTTGGGGCACCGGAAAAGAAAAAAAAAAGAATATTCTCATCGGCAAGAACCGGTGAAAGCTTTACATGTTCTTTTCTGTAGTTTACCTACAATTAGGCATACTTTGTTGTAATTATTCAACAGTGTAAAATATATCTAAGTGTGGAGAATTATTATAATAACATTGGTATACGGGAAGAACCTTAAAAAGAGTAAAATCAAGGTTTCACGCAAAGGCTCATGTTCCGAAAAAAAAAAATGTAAAAAGGAGGCATCCATCAAAGCAAGCTAGAGGTGTTGCTAAAACGTATATTCAGCATCCACGTACAACAAGCTAAACAACAAGCCTTTTCGTCCCGTCAATGCGTTTCTGCAGCTGCCTCCCCTGTGGTGGAGTTCATGGCCATGTTGGGCTTCGGCCTGATACTGCTCTTCGAGATGATGTCCTCGTGGCTGGCTATCAAAGCAACGACGTTGGTACGTCATCATCTGCTTCCCTCTTTCGGGCTACGTCACGACCTCACATACTAAGCTAAACGCGTTATTCTCACTATATAGTGCAGTATACATCCATTTATGGCTTCTTGAACTGCACGGTGCCATGTTAGACTGCTAAAGCACAAGTTGTCAGCAAAACTGCCCGGTTGAAAGCACACTGACAGCGTCAGAAGTTGATCTGTATGAGGGAAAATGTAAGCGTAGGAATTAATACTTCTCGGTATATGTAGCTCTCAAACAAACGATCACATGCTCGAAAAAAGCTTGAGAGCGTTGATGTTATGTATGGGTAGATAAATAAGTGATTACGGAATTCTTCTGTATGCTCTTTCTGAAGAATGCATAAGTCATGATGAAGAAGATAACCTTTCTCATGTGTTTGGCTAACCGCAGGAAAGTCGCTGGCTGCTGTTGCCATTCATTGGACTCACTACGTGCGGAATCGTGTCTCCGGCGCTCATGTCAGCGATCATCGTGCTCTCTTGTCGTCGCTACCAGACCGTGAGTCCAACTCTTTGGTTGTTTTATGTCCAGCTTCGTTGGGATGCAGCCAAAACCTCCGACAGTCCGGAACCAGCACGGCTCCTTCATGAGGGGCTACGGCAACGGGCAATACAGAGGGCAGCGTTAAATATTTGAACGATTGGTGAAAGGGGAGCAGTGGGCAGATTGAGGGTCACGGAATGTTGAGAGGAGGGAAGGGACCAGGATTAGTCTATGCGGCTATACTCTAGTTCACTATAGTAACGGCCCATTGATAGTTTTGCCCTATCAAGCTCATCCTGTGTGGACTTGGCTCACAGAATGATTTACAGTGTTTTCTACCTGAGCCTTCTACTTACATAGTCGTTGTGTCTTATTTTAGGTGCCAATACCCCTGAACACTCTGATCCCGATTTTGTTCATCGTCTTGGCAAGGGTACGTAAACATTTTTAATTTTCTTTTCATGATTTCAAATGTAGGTTCACAAAGAAAAAAAAAATATGGGTGTGATACTTATAAGCTCCGCCTGTAAGGGTATACGAGAGCGTAGGCTACCAGCCCACATAGCCGCTCTAATCAAACAATATGATTGTGCCTGTGTGGCCTAGAGGTAAGGTGAATGCAATGGTCCTGGCTAGGGGATTCTGATATCACCCTCTTATCTGAAATGAGAGGTCAGCAGTTGGCAGCTCTGGCTAAGCGTAATGGCAGGATAAACGTAGCGTACATCTAATCAGTTCACTGTCAAAATAACGGCTTGAGGGGCTAGTTGGTGCTGCATATTATCCAGAAATGTGGCGCAACAAACACAAACACAAGAGAAGAGACACAACACAGTTATTACAGTTGGTAGTGTGCGCGTGTGTTGTGTCTCTTCTCTTGTGTTTGTGTTTGTTGCGCCACATTTCTGGATAGTTCACTGTCAATCCAGCTAGCTCCTGCCAGCGCCATGTCGTGATCTTTCGCTCATAACGCCGTTGCCGGATTTTCTGGTAAAAGGGGCTTTTAACGCGATGGCGTTAAAAAGAATTGAAGGGGTTGCCATTGGAGAAGAATCAAATTTGGTAAAATGTTACCAGCCGCGTCGACACAACAGACTCCGAGGTGTCCACGAAGCTCGATAACAAGATGTAGTCCACATATGTTTCGGGTGGCATAGCGTTCACTACGTTATCGCCAGCGACATTGCACGTCACTTCTTTGTCCGTTATCTTGAGCAGAAGAGTGCGAAAGCCAAGCTCGAGTAAAAGCAATGTGCCGATATTTAGATAAATGTTGATTAGGGCTCAAGCTTAGCTTACTCAACAACTCTCATAGGCGTTTGCTTGAGATGTTGCTAGGACTCAGCCATATTTTAACGCGATAACGGTAAAATCCCCGTTCCCCAGCAAATCCAGCGTCGGCTTTGTGAGCGAAAAATCACTGGCATGGCTCAGGCAGGTGGTGGCTGGCAGGTGGAAATAGTGTGATGACTGGTCGTTGGGCTTTGTGACGTCACGAGACCACATGACATAGTCAAGTTGATAAGCGCTGCCACTCGTGATTCGCCTTTTAGATAGAAGGGAGAAATGTGAATGCAGCACTTCCAGGATCCTTCGATCCTCAGTTAGATACGTTGTCCCTATGCCACGCCGGCACGTTCGATCACGGCTTGGTTAAAGCGGCGCTTTTTCGGCTGGCCTTTCACATAATGTGGTACCTTACGACTGTATGCTAATGGGCATGTGTGGAATAATGGATGCACAATTGTTAAAGGTTTACACATTAACAGCAAAGCGCATGCACTCAAAAAAGCATCCACAAGGACAGCCTGCAAACGGGAGCCATTGACGTTGTCGTATCATACCCTTCAATGCGAATCTTAAGTGTTCCCCACATTTTTGTGTCATGTCCCGGGGAATCTTATATATCAAAATACCAGCATTTGATCATTCCTGTCGAAGAACGCAGCGACTTGGCTGTCATACATTCGAGAGAGACCGAAAAAAATTAAATAAACCTGGCCGTTGAGGGTCTTGGTAATAAAGAGGATGGTTGATGAGCCTGTTGGAGTTGCCAAATACACAGTTGACGTGAGCTGAGCCACTATAGGCGGTTATGTCTTTTGGACCTCAGCCGCAGTCGCAAACTTCATCTCGCACTATATACTTCGAGATGCAAAATAAAAACATTAGGATCTTGACAATAATAAATATTGTTTTCATCGCATCATGTTTCGCGTAGTAAGAACATTTACTGCGTCTTTGCCGCTTTGTTTATCTGTTAACACTTCTTCTGTTCTAGCATAGATAGTGGCCTTAACGTTACCTTCGTCGTGGTCCCCTCTATCCCTGCGCAGACTTATTTCCTGTTGCTGAGCGTGTCCTACTACCGGGAGCTCCAGGAACGAGAGTCGCGCCAGGAGGACTCCTTGCCGTCGGTGACGTCCCAGGTGCCACAGCTGCACATCGATGACCTGCCGCCGCACAAGCGGTTGCCGCCCTTCCTGCTGGACTACCTCCAGAAGCCTCCCCCCTACGAGGGATGCGAAGAAGGGCACGCTGAGGATCCCAAGAGCGGCATTGGCATGCGTCTCTACATGTGAAGAAGGAAGACCGCGTATGCGCTTGTCGAGCTCTGCGCCGGCGACAACCCGTCGCGCTTTGAGCGACATGCAAACTTCGTGTATATAGTTTTAAGGTTCAGCGCACTCCATCCTACCGCAGCATGACCAAAACTCACTATTCAGATTGCAAATCGGTTGCGAAGTACATCTGAATACCAAGGGGGTTCTTCGCATTTTGGAAGTCCTTTCTGGGGATTGAACTAGACCTATATACACCCTAAGTTGGGGAGCCAGGTATAGGTCACTTGCTATAACGTTACGTCCGGTCTGTACCTTGTTCGGTTTTCATTCCTAGTCGCAAGAAACTACAGAGGATTTTCTGTTGTCACAACAGAATTTCTGTGCGGTTTTTGACAGTGAACCTGTTGTGACAAATGAAATTTCTTCAATAACGTCAGAACTTTCTCTAGTTATGACAGGAAATTCAATAAATATTCGGTTAAGCCTAGTTGGTTCATGATCTTATAAGGTAACTGATAAGCTCAAAGAGTAGACAATCCACGGAGAAGATAAAGGACAGGCGCGACGGTGGGGAGCGCCGGTCCTTGTCTCTTCTCCGCGGGTCGTCTACTGTTCGCGCTCATCAGTTACCTTAGGGGATACGTTAGAAAAGTACTACAGACTACAGAAAAGTACGATACATAACTACAGAAATGCTGACGTTTACGAAAGAACTACAGAATACTTTGTCGTAGTTTTGACGCAGTTCGGTAGTTGTTTTTTCGACTGGGATACCATGGGACTGTTTTCATTCTCATTCATTCGCCATTCTCTCTTTGTCTCTTTCATTTCAGGTGTCCCTTTATCTTGCAAAACTTCCACGTTTTTTGTTTTTTTTTTCGACTTTCAAGCTCTGATGAGCAACGAATGTTTCGCCCAAAAGTTTGGTCTTTCTGCCCGGCTACACTGTGTAGCGAGTACGGCACAGTGCAGAGTAGCAGGCCAGATATTCTACTTTCCAGCCAGGCAGTAAACTCATCTATCTGTCTCATTACGGGCGTTCCGCGTTTTTTCTTGTTAACCACTGTAATGTGCGCACAAAGTGTGCGTATCATCTAATGGAAACGACGATTCTTGCTTTCTGTTGCTTCCCTTCAGCTTCTTTTGTCGCCGTGACCATCCGAAGACATTAGAGATATTTAGCTTGCCGGAGACGTACTCACGTAGACACATACCGGTTTACCTTAGCCCTCCCACGCAGGCGCAGTGGCCGCAATTGCACTCACTCCTGTCAATACGCGTGCGCAGGAGGGGTCTGGCAAACCAGTATACGTCTACGTCGGTACATCTCCGCCAAGCTAAATCTATCTATTATAGTGCCTAACGTATGCAGGCAGGCCGGTTGCTCCGATCACCTCAGCGCTTGGCTGGAAAACATTAGGCATGTCGTCTTGGATGGACCGCGACAGTTAATGTCGAATGCGGACTGAGTTGGAAAGGAAAAGCATTAAATTCATCTCACCCCTTTTCGGCCCGTCGAGTGACACGTACGAACGAGCTTGTCTACCACAAACTCGAGTTTCACACTATGTTGTCTGCACTCACTTCTAACTCGCTTTGACTGGATGCCACACAGTGAAGCCTCCATTAACTATGCAAAAATTGCGTGCATTCAGCTCCACCTAGAGGCATCCGTATAACACAACTCCAGCAGTTCTTAGGCGCCACCGAGCCTTCTACAGCTGCGTCTGTCTGTACACAGTCAGGCGACCTTTTCTCTTTCTTTCTTTCTTTCTTTCTTTCTTTCTTTCTTTCTTTCTTTCTTTCTTTCTTTCTTTTGGAGACAATATCACAGCATCTGTCATAGCCATCGGTTCCTTGCTTTCTCCTTCTCTCCTTGCTAGTAAACGAACCAAATTATACGCACAAATGTCGCAAGTCACGCATGAAGGCTTATGGATAATGCTGCTCAAGTTACCTAGCCGCATTATCAGCGAGGCGCCTGTAACATAAAAAGAATGTCACGAAGGTCTTTTTGATCGCACATTTAACAAAGATTCAAATACAACAATTTTTCGTGAAAAGGAGTGGTGATACCTAATTGGTTCCTATATTTCGCACATTTCATACCTAGACAAATGAAATCTATAAGCTTTGTGGCTTCTGCGTTGTTTAGTATTGGATCCCAACAGCTCATGTCTTGCATTCGACCATGTCCCTCGTAGTGGACGCAAGAGAACACGCGCAAG
The DNA here is from genome assembly GCF_055883805.1 of Amblyomma maculatum. Classification (NCBI taxonomy): domain Eukaryota; kingdom Metazoa; phylum Arthropoda; class Arachnida; order Ixodida; family Ixodidae; genus Amblyomma; species Amblyomma maculatum. Next base: position 390,129,742 of record NC_139344.1, read on the forward strand.
CACTTTTGAGGACTGTGCCATGCCGGGTCCTTCTATATATATATTTTTTTTTACCGGAAGAAGAAAGCTAGAAGGAAACCTACAATACAAAATTGTCAAATCAAGGTGACTTGAAAGCTTAACGCATCAAAAATCAAGTCGCGTTATCATGGCCCTCTTTTCATTTTTCTGTCAGCGGGCCGAGCTAAGGAACTTGCAGTCCCATTTAGTGTATTGCTTTGCAGTGGTAGGCTGCCGAGTTCTGTCGCATCGATATGCCGGGAATACCAGCTAAAATAAGCTAGACAAATTAGCCTAACAAGTCGTTTGATATCGTTTCATCTTATAACCTTATTATGAACGACAATGTAAGAATATAAGTATATGGTCTGTAAATATCATGGGGAAGGTCTGGCTGTTCCGATCATACATCGCATTGTTTCTAAACCTATTTCCACGTTGTGTGCCGGCTAGCCATGTGACTCGATACTGTGGCATTTCCTTTGACAGTTCGCGTTGCAGTGCTTTCCCCGAAAAGAGCCCAGAACGAGGTTCAGAAAACTTGGCTACGTGCGTACGCTTAGGTCTGGAGGGTTTCACATTGGCTGTTGGCGCCTCGCTGAGCATCATCATTAGCAAGAGCTGGGTACCTCTGATTTGAGATAGCCAATGAAACGGGCACCGGACAGCTTCTGATCGTGCACACGTGAGGTTAGTCTTGTGCGTCTCGCCGTTGAGGGCTTAGATCTTGGACCTTTCCCTTCAACCGACTTCCCGATGTTTTGTTACTTAACGTGTTTTAATTTTTTATTTTTGCGTCCACCTGCGCCCTCTCCTACCCCACTTTTCTCACAGTCACTGTTTCGTTTTTTCCCCTCTCTTCTTCTCATCCACGTGTGCGCTGCACAATTCAAAAGGGGTCATTTTAGGAGATCTGAATAAATATTTTCAAAGCGTTGGTGAAAGTATCAATCTTGTATGCTGGTCCTTGTAATGTGTAAGTCGGGATGTGTTGTGCGAGTGAGTGGTTATGAATGTGGATGAGCGGATATGAGTGTGAATTCGAGTGAGTGATTGCGAGTGTGAGTGGTCGCGGGTGTGTGAGTGGATGTGAGTTCGAGTAAACCGAGTACGAGTGAATGGTTGTGAGTGTGGGTGGAAGTGAGTGGGAGTGCGAGTGGTTGTGAGTGTGAGTCTGAGTGTGAGTCAGTGGATATGAGTGCCAGAGAGTGGTTGTGGGGTTCGGAAGACGTGGTGTGAATGATTGTCGGTGTGTGTAGTCGTGAGTGTGAGTGGACGTGAGTATAATTTAGGGGATTTGAGTGCGACCCTACATGAGTCTTAGTGCGAGTGAGTAGTTGCGAGTGGATGTGAGCTGTTGTTGGTTAACGTGAGCGTAAATTGCACATTGGTGTATAGGAAAGAAAATGCGCTGCATTTGTCACACTTCCGCGTGGACATCTGAAACGTGCCGTAAGGGAAGGGAGAAAAGTGGGAGTAAAAACGGAAATAGTGAAAGGGGTGTCGTAGTGGAGGGCTACGGAGTAATTTCGATCACTTGGGGATCTTATTTTATGTGTGCTGACATCGCACAGCACACGGACGCCTCTTCATTTCGTCTTCATCGAAACGCAGCCGCCGGCGGTCGGTTTCAAACCTGGATATTCTGAAACAGTAGTCAGGCATCTTAACCACTAAGCCACAGCAGCTGGGTAACTGAATCTGAGTGTGATTGAGCCGTGCGGATGTGCACTGCATGGGCTCCACCAATTATCATTTTCCAAGGCGTAATTTTCCATCACACCCGGACATACCCGGTATCAAGAGAACCGCGAAGCCATCCGGAATACGTGGATACCCTTTGTTCACCAGGCAAGTAGCCCACCTGCCCTTTTCGACTCTTTTACGAAATCTGACCAAGGGGAGACAGATAAGCCTAACGTACGGGCAAGCCGGCCGAGGAGACGCACGGCGTAGCCGGCATTGACCCTGAGCCATCAGAATGTTAAAAGCTTTTAAAGGCGAGCTTATTACGGAGGCGGAGCTCCAGCGTTACGGAGGGATCCTGGCGGAATTAGCTATACGCAGAAGAAATACAAGAAAAAACGTCAGCATGCAGCTGAGACGTCGGTACAAAAGGATGACGACAAGTCAACCAACGAGGGGAAAGGGACGCGATGTAGCTATCAGACCGAACACACCATATACAAGAGGCAGGAACTTACCAAGGCTACTCGAACACGACTACATAGTTGTGCTACTACCAAGAACTATTCTAATAGACCTCAAGCTAACCTCCAAACTTGAGGTTGCGGAGTAAATATGTACTGCCCTACGGCTTTTCGCTTGAAGCGGTTACCGAATACCGCTTCAGGATGCTCCTTAGCAATAACACCTTGACGATCTGCACCCCAAATCTGGGCTGGGCCAAAGCCTCCCGAAAACTGCAAACGTTCAAGATGGCAGACCGAGATATCGAGGTTGCTACCTATACTCTGCGCAGGCTGAAGACTCCGTTCGAGGAATTGTTCAACGCCCATACCAGATGAACGGACCAAGAAATTATCCGAGAACTTCGAGTCCGAAATCCAGAGCTCATATACTCAGTTCCAGAAGAATGGGCAAGACTAAGCATTTCTTCACAACGTTTGCCAGGCAGACGATCCCTAAAACAATTCGATAATTAATGTTCGACGATTTCATGTACCCCTTCCGCGAGCGAGTGAAAGCATGTTACAGCTGCAGAAAAGTGGACCACCGTGAAGACGTCTGTCCCGCAACCAGAAAGCGACTATGCCGTCTATGCAGCATTAACCACCTACTACCTATAATGGTCTTGACTACACCTGTGTGGTCACCACACATATGTACCTCGTCACACTACACATGTACTTCACAGACCACACATGTACTGGTACCTCTTCATGTATCATATGCGGAGAGAAACACTTCACCGGAAGTAGGAACTGCAGGTTCTGATTCCGATCTCAGGTACGGGAAGCGCACGAAAAAGAGAAATCAAGCGAGAGAGCCGACCCTACTACAGAAGGAACGAAGATGCAACAAGAACCTAAGATCCAAGCTAGCATTAACTGAACGACGGATCGAGTCCCACGCACAGGAACTAGGCAAACAACATCGAGGGCAGATCTGTGATGGACTAAACGGCCAAGTTGTGACCAAAAGAGTCTGGCTTCTAGCTGCTTAGACACCTCTTAGATCCCACGCTCACTAAAACAGCAAGTAGATCTCGCATGAATCAAATCATACACGAACACCCAGGTACAGATGCGAATGTGCTAAGCGAACTCCGAAACAGATATCTCAAGAGTACGAAGGAGCTCCTAATGAAGTCTGCGCGGACGCGGAAATTTGGGCCGCGATTGGCCAGTTTACGCACCACCTCAGCGCTAGGGCCAGTCAGCGTAACGAATAAAATGCTAAGAAACTTACACTTATAGTCAGTCTCAGCAATTACGGACTTAATGAATGAATATTGAAACAAAGGTGAACTTCCGCAGATGTGGAAACATGCGAAGGTCGTCTTTATTCCTAAACCCAAGAAGAAACTGGCCTAGAGAACTTAAGGCCCATCTCTCTTACGTCGTGCCTAAGTAAACTTATGGAACATGTTATTTTAAATAAGCTCCAGAACTAAGCAGCAGAGAATGACCTACTGTGCAGCTCAATGATTCGCTTCAGAAGTCATCTCTACACAGGACGTAATGCTTCAGCTGCATGCAGAGGATTGATCCCCCTAACAAAACCGTACCCACAGCCATTCTTGCCTTGGATCTGGAAAAAGCATTCGACAATGTCTCTCACGAAGGCGTTCTCCAAAAACCACTCTAGCATCAACGCAAGCAACAAAACTTATTATTACATTCGCTCTTTCCTCTCGAGAAGGGCTGCGGAGCTAAAAGATCGGACAAAATAGCAATAGGCGAATCCTGCAAGGGTCAATCCTCTCTCCCTTCTTATTCAATCTAGCACTCATAGGTCTACCTCCCAAACTTGAAGAAATCAAAGATCTTTAGCACTCCCTATATGCTGATGATGTCACCTTGTGGGTAACAAAAGGATCGGGAGCTCACATAAAGGAAACGCTTCAAGAAGCAATGAACGTAGTCAAGTCATACGCTAAACAGATTGGGCTTAAATGCTCACAACCGAATTCTGAACTACTGACAGTGAGAAGGAAAACGCAAGACAAAGAAAGCATAACTGTCGCCCTGCACGGACTACCCATACCTGCAGTCGATGCTATTACAGTACTCGGGCACTGTATATCCAGTGCAATAGGAAGATCAATGTCGCTATCAACGAGCTGAAAATGACTGTTCAACAAATCACTAGACTGATGCACAGATTAACGACTAGAAAGAGAGGAATGAAAGAGGTTGACATTTGTCGTCTTATCCATGCCTTTGTACTGAGCAGATTCACATCTCAGTCCCTTCTTTCTGCCTCATTCAATCTGACAATAAGAAATTAGACTCATCAGAAGCAACTACAAGGCTAGGCTAGGTCTACACAGAAACACTTCAGCCGAAAAACTTTCTCACTTGGGATATACGAGGAGCTGATCACAGCCCATAAGACAGCACAGCTACAAAAGACTAACCAACTCTAAAGCAGGCAGACAAATTCTCAACCCCATGGGAATCAATGCCGAACAACTAGCTAACCCCCCAGTCTAGGTGGTTCTGCCCAGGCCCACTACCAAGAGAAGGGCGCGAAAAATTATCAGCAAACATTTGCACAAAAACATGCATCACTCCTTTTGTGAATGCAGGAGGAAGGCTAGGACTATATTTCTTAACAAAAAATAGCTCAGCCACGATGAGGTGGTGTACACCGATGCCTTGGACTACAATGTGGCTGAAAATGCCTTTGCCATCTGTGTAATCAAGCAGTCCGCTACTCGGATTAGGTGGAAGAAGCCACAATCGATTTAGCCATCGCTACAACAGATGCGGACATAATTGTCAGCGATTCGAAAACTGCCACACGTATCTTCTCGCGTGGCAGAATATCAACTACTGCCAGAAATATCCTCGCGGATATCAAACTGGGCAGAGAGGTAGAACTCGTATGGACAGCCGCCTACTGAGGGAACTGAGGCAGTGAAGCTGCCCATCAACGCATTCGAGTTTTTGTCGGCCGAGTGGTGAGACCTAATGCCGAGGAACTCGAAATGGAAGGATTGATCACATATAGTGACCTTACAAAACACTTCAAATTTTCTAGAAGGGTTTACCCACCATCTCACAGATCACAAACAAGACGACAAAAAATTGTCTGGGGGAAACTACGAACCAACAATGGACAGCTTTTTTTCTACAATCCCCCCATCTGTATTTGATGGCAAATAAAAGATTTCATTTCATTTCATAACTCGTTCCTTACCCCTGCGGTTTACGCACACATATTTAGCGACATCATAAGCTCATCCTACACTAGATGCGGGGATAAAGCCTACCTCAATCATATCCTATGGTATTGCTCAGAAGATCCACCTCCCAAGGCTCTCAAGCTCCCTCACTTAATCCTGAGAGGAAGTGCTGACCAGCTGACGGTCACTTCACTCCCCCACTAAGACCCAGTAATTCTACTCCCGACAATAACCTTTTCTCTCTTTCTCTCTCTCTCTCTCTCTCTCTCTCTCTCTCTCTCTCTTATTGTGAGTAGTGCACGTGCTGTTGGATAACAGCAGTCAGCTGACAAAAGGAATCACTGAATGCGTCAAGATTGCTCTGGCTTACGGTGTTTAACGTCTCCAAGCGGCTCAGACTGTTTGACGAATGTTACGGAATAATTTTTTAAAGCCTTGGGGTGTGCCGCATTTCGATGGAGGCGAACATAAAGGTGTCCATGTGTTGTGCCATGTCATTGCACGCTAAATATATCTAGGTGGTTAAAATTAATGTAGTTGTTGCTGTCGTCCTCCTCCAAATTCCCTCCACTACGGCACCTCTTTCTGTTTTCTCTTTCACTTCCACCTTTTTCCTTTCCCTTGGGACGATGCTCAGGTGTCCACTGAGAAGTGACAGATGCAGCTCCTTTTATTTCATGTAAACCAAAACCTATCTCACCCGATGTCAGGATACTTTTTAATAAGCTCCTCGCCAGTGCAGCATACAGGAAGTCCCTCCTTTGCCACGGAACATGCATCCAGCGCATCACTAGGAAAGAAGAAGAGGGCGTAAACGCTGAAGAAGATATAATTACTTAGCGACTTCTCTTTCAAAATTAGGCCTCCTTCTATTCTCTCATATACGGGATATGCCTTGAAACCAGTATGCGATTCTATTCACGATTATATTATTTAATCAGGCAGATTCCTATGCTAGGTGAGACTGCATTAAATTTTTTTTTTCATTTTTTTTTTCAAATTCTAGTTAATCACCCTAACTGTTTAAGTACACCAATTCTTGACCATATATATATTTAGTATATACAATATACCCTGGCCAATCCCCCACCGTGGGTGTGTGCACTGAGGTCATCATCATCATCATCAAGGAAGACAGTACGCGGTCTGTGTCGATGCCGCCGAGTATGAGGACAGGCATATGTTATGGTTGCTGTAGTAACAGATGATGAACAAAACCTAAGAGTAAGTGGCTCGATCAGGACGAGCTTAGCTGACTTGGCTGCAGAGGTGATCATTGCCCTGGCGACAGCAGGGGCAATGGCGACTACAATTTTAAGTGATTCGAAAATGGTAATATGCAATTTTCTCATGGGAAGGGTCTCTCTGCGGGCAAAGAGGATACTGGAAACACGTCAGGATGACAGAATAATCCGCATAATATGGGCACTAGCCCACTCCCAGCTTCAAGGAAATTAGAGAGCTCATAAGCTTGCCCGTGGTCTCACCTTCCGGGAAGGCTCTGACCCTCAGTCCACACTGAGCAGGGACAGCTAGGCTAGTCAGCTATAAAGAGATTAACTGATCAGTATCGCCCAAACAGGGTAGAACATCCGCAGGGAGATAGGACACTAAGTGAAAGCCAAGAAAGCATCTGGAAGCGCTTACAAACAAGGACTTTTCCGAATCCAGCTACCCTTAGCCAGTGGTACCCGGGAGAGTTCTCAGATAGATGCAAACTATATGTTAAGATAAGGCGGATCTCGTACGCATGATATGGACGTATCCATAAATCGATAATATAAATCAAGAGACAAGAACAGAAGAACCTTGGGAGACTATACTGTTGAGCTCACACTCTGAAACTCAGCGAAGCGTTATCCGACTTGCCGAACACGCCTCCCGGGTCCAATGATTCCAGGCCGCCGATAGCTTGACGTCTATCCTGTGCCCATCGGAGATTAGAGTTTTCACCACCCACACGACGTATTATTACTCGCTGGTGTCCGTGCAGGAAGAAAAATTTTACGTGCCCCCTCTGCACGACTTGGTATATCCCGTCTTCTCTGGGATATTGCCCGGCATTTGCTACTGAACGCTCCGGGATCGAACCCTACCGCTCGAACTACATTTCCCTTCTAGCAACGGACTCTAACATACAGATATCATTTGCCAAGCATGGCTCCTTCATTGGCCTGATCAGAGCAGCATGAGAGGACTGGCGACCGTTGCGAACACTTAAAACTGTATGTCTTATATTCCCCGTTACCCTCCAATGGCCATGAGCCCTTCTATCTAATAAAGGACTTTCAACTCAGCTCAACCCTTAACGCGCACTGACATCACACAGCACACGAACGCCTTTTGCATTTTGCCACCATCAAAACGTGCCGCCGAGGTTGGGTCGAAGCCTGCAAGGTTGAAGATTCCCAACTGGTCGAAATTATTAAGGCGAAAGACTTATATGGCTCACGAGACGCGAAATCTGAGGCCGGCAGTTGTCCGTAGAGCCTGTCCGCAAAATCCGGAACATAACAAAGACCGAAAGCCTTTCATGAACACGTTGGAAATTTTTCGCTGCATCGCTGTTGCTCGTCGCTGAGTCGCTCAATCGCTTGCATGTGAACCAGCCTTAACGATTGTACCTTCGCTCTGATTGGCTAAGGTGCTGTGCGATGTCATAACCACATGATCTCGTGAGAGTAGTTCAAATTCAGTTCCAGTACAGCGGCTCCAACTAAAAATGCACGTTTTATCAAAATTGTGTGGGCCCCTGCACACGCGGGTCATCCTGGAAACGAGGCGGCTCACCAGTACGCCCGAGGATTAGTCGTGGGACGGGAGGTGCGTTACGATCGAGCTAAGAAGATCCACTCGCGAGAGAGACCCCACGTACAGAAGAATTACGAACTGGTATAAAAACAACAAACTGAAATATCCAGAGCCCACCCTTCACTCAGCAAGTCACAAAGAGCACTATTGAGACAACTTCAGACAAATACGTGTTTTAATCCTTTAATCCACATAAATTAGCCCAATGGTAACCAGACGAATACAATCCCTCTTCTCCATTCTGAGTTTAAATCATTATGTGATCCTTCAGCGCCTACTTCTACTTTATCTAAACATTATCCTAGTCTTAAACAGTTTATTGCAGTGATAATCGGTGATAATCGGTGGGAATAATAAAAAATTTAATTTCCATGAAGATGAAGCAGTTTTATTGTTTAAATGCGAAGACATACAACCGCCGGAGTGCCTGTACAGGAGGCCGCATTGCTTAGCTCTGATCAAGGCCGGCAACACGTCATCACGGCCTGGGCAAAGAGGTCGTCAATAATAATAATTGGTTCACAGGAAGGGAAAGGCGCAGTATCTGTCACACTTGCTATGTGGACACCTGAACCGCGCCGTAAGGGTAGGGAGGAATGTGGGAGTGAAAGTGGAAAGAGAGAAAGGGGAGCCGTAGATCAAGCGCCATCGAGCAACGACCACCCAGGGGAGGCTTGAGGAGAAGCGTCCTCTCAAGGAGAAAGAATATCCCAATTTCTCTACAATAAAGTTCCCTCCTCCTCCTCCAACGCGTCAGTCTTCCTGAAGAGCCTTTCAAGTTTAAGAAAGTTTGAGAAATTGGGTTTGAGTTAACAGGCCTGTGCATTTTAAGCGACAGCTTTACAGCTCGTTCGGTCGAAAAGTCGTCGGCGACGTATAGTAGTCAGCACCGCCTGTCAGAAATAATCGAGGGCTGTGTAGAAAAAATATCGCTTTATGGTGTTTTGTGGTTCTGATGATTGATTGGCGTGTGATAGACGTTGACTAGATGGTTGATCATTGTAATTCATCAATTAATCGCTTAATTGATGAATTAAATAAATTTAAAAAATGATAAAAAGTTGGAAAAGTTGGAAAAAAGGGAGGGGAGAGGGGGGATTCAAAAGTGTCCAAGTGCTCAAAATAAAAATCCAGTGCTTGATGATGCTAAATTAGAAAATTTAGAGTTTACTGTGGATCCATTAATTAATTGAAATAATAAATAAAAAAATGAAAATGTGTTCAATGGTGTCAAACTGCCTAATATGGAAAGGCAATATTTGCTGATGCTAAGTACCAGTGTATAACAAAATGAAGAATAATAAAAACGAAATAAAACTAGTTTGGTTTTGGTTTGGTTTCTGGGGTTTAACGTCCCAAAGCGACTCAGGCTATGAGAGACGCCGTAGTAGAGGACTCCGGAAAGTTCGACCACCTGGGGTTCTTTAACGTGCACTGACATCGCACAGCACACGGGCGCCTTGTTTTTCGCCTCCATCGAAAAGCGGCCGCCGAGGCCGGGATTCGATCTCGCGCCCTTGGGAACAGTAGTCGAGTGCCGTAACCCCTGCGCCACCCCGGCGGGGCCGAAGTAAAATTAAATGTAAATAAAATATTAATGAAAGGAAAAAAATTAGCGCAGATTACGCTCTCATGTAAGGCTGATGACACAGCGATACTATTTGTTTGGCTAGACTACGTATGGTTTGGTTTGGTTTGTGGGGTTTAACGTCCCAAAGCGACTCAGACTATGAGAGACGCCGTAGTGGAGGACTCCGGAAATTTCGACCACCTGGGGTTCTTTAACGTGCGCTGACATCGCACAGCACACGGGCGCCTTGCTTTTCGCCTCCACCCAAAAGGAGCCCGTGATTATACTTCGAGACTCGACATTTCTATCTGTACGTCAGTATCAGTTGAAGATCCCCGGGGGAAGTGGCTCCATAGGGAGCTCCCATTACGGTACCTCTTTCTCTCTTTCTTTCACTCCCACCTTCTTCCCTTAATTCCCTTACGGCGGCGCGGCCCAGGTGTCTTCGAGGAGTATGACAGATACTGCGCCTTTCCTGTAAACCAATTTCGTTAACATCCGCGTGCACTTACGCTGACGTCAGTCTTTTCATCATTAGTGCTATCACATTAAAAAAATTGAGATTGAACAAAATTACCGAAAATCTTCAGCTATGTATTGTCCTAATACCTCTTCGCTTATTTTTTCCTAACCTTGCTTCTCAGCGGCTGGCTTTCTGTACATGTAAGAAACGTCATGAAACACGTTGCCTGAAGCACGTCTGCTCACCAAGACACTGTCTTATAGTGAATGCTGCCTGTTGCGTAAGCTGAGAAGAAAGAAAAAGTTGCTTCAAATACGCGCACGCGCATGTTCGAAGAAGCAGCGAAAGGAAAAGAAAGCTACGAACAGGTGCGCCGAGGCACGCGGACGCTGTAACTCAATCACGCGTTTGTGTGTGCACGTCGGGTGTACTTGGACCGTTTCTAAGCTTCGCTCGGCATTGCGTTTGAATTCTGCTGCTTATTTTTTTGGTGCGCGACCCATATTCTACCCCCATGGATAGTCAGAGCGCGGAGTCTACGCAGATCAGCAGGTAAGTAGTACGTGGGTTCATTTACTGCTTCTCGAAAGAAGCGCACGTCGAAACGGGAAAAGCGTTCTTGTGTGATCATCTGTCTAAGCTTGAAGTTGTAGGCCAAATCCGGTGTTGTTGCGCCAACTTCAATACGCAGTTATAGAGGATAAAGTCATATATCATCCACCTCGAATATATTTGAGGGTTCGAATCCCATTACCGCGAGAAAGAGTATACTGAGTCCCCGACAAAGACGCACGACTTACAAGTAAAACGCTTTGTTCCCAGATCGTCTGAATAATTGTATGCGTTTTTCAAACACATTGAACTGTGATTTAACTGATGTAGAAACATGTCATACCGCTCTTGCTTGAGGATGAACCTATTGCTGGTGGAACGGCTTTCCTTTCGAATTTTTTCTTCCCGACGTCTAGGGATGGGTCTGTGTCCTACTCGAAATCTCCAAAGAACAAAGAAAGTCCTGCCAGGTAAGTGTTCGGATTCCATAATTTCTCGTTACAGCACTTATATAGTCTTCAGTGCGAAAACATATTTGTAGGCGGATTTGCTCGTTTAATGCTAACGTCTTCGAAACGTGAAAACGACGAGAAGGCTAAACTCATTTGCCTCCAGACATTAATGACTGCAGTGTGCACAGGTAGCGAAGTGAAGTGTATATAAAGTAAGCAGATTCATTTCCTAACATGTTTGGACCGCCAACCAAAGCGTTTTTACATCATCGGCGTTTTCTGAGCATCTTACGTTAGTCATGTATTGTTGGGCGTCTCCAACTCCGGCGATTTTTTTCTGTCATAGATCCATACCGCCGCCGGCTGCGTTTCGATGGAGGCGAAACGAAGTGGTGTCCGTGTGCTGTGCGACGTTAAAGATCCCCAGATGGTCGAAATTACTCCTGAGCCCACTACTACCCTGCACCCCTTTCTCTCTTATCCCTTTCACTCCCACCTTCCTCCCTTCCCTTACGGCGCGGTTCAAGTGTCCACAGAACAAGCAGAGGCGTCCCCAGGCTCTCTAAATTACTCCGTAGCCCTCCACTACGGCTCTCTCTCTTTCCACCTTCACTTCCATCTTCCGCGCCTACGAGGTCGCTAACAGGCTTGACCTGCTGGCCATCTAGTAGGGCAATATAACTCGGCCCGGCCCTATATAACTATCCGGCTAAATAAAGGTTTCTTCTCTCTCTCTCTCTCTCTCTCTCTCTCTCTCTCTCTCTCTCTCTCTCTCTCTCTCTCTCTCTCTCTCTCTCTCTCTCTCTCTCTCTCTCTCTCTCTCTCCTTACGGCGCGGTTGAGGTGTCCACAGAAAACAAGTGAGACAGTTACTGCGCTTTTCCCTTCCTATAAATCAGTCCACAAAACAAGCGTGACAGGCACTGCGCCTTCCCTTCCCTATGAACCAATTATTAACCCATATTATCTTGGCCACTCACTGCAGTGACATCACATGTATTGTAGGAGTCCACTTAAAATAGTGAGTTTTCACTTCGTTGAATGCATTGGATTCTTTTTCGAGTAAGCATCCCAGCTTTTATTCCCCCCCCCCCCCCCTTTTTTTTTTTTTTGTTTCTCACACAAAATATCACTTCCCGAGTAACCGTCACCACAAAAAGGGCAATTCTGTTTCCCTGTTTGCGACAACCATCATCGAGGATGACACATCATTCAGCGTTCAACATATCAAGGTGAACGCATGGCGTTAAACGACCGCATTTGTTTTATTAATGCGAAAGCATTACTTCGCTATGTTCACAGATTTCTGTCCGCAGAACGTGTCCGCACACCGTGTCCGCACACCGGGTTTGCAGACCGCGTCCGCAGGACGTGTCCGCAAAATCGTGTCTGCCGCAGTTGTAATTGAGAAGTGGTAGAGGTTAATGAGTGGAGTCAATCGATAAAGGGTGACGTAATGTGTCCGAAAAATTAATGAGGACAATAAGTTAATTAGGTAATTAATTAGAACAACTGGCTCATATGAAAGGAAATGCGCAGTATCTGTCACACTTGTTCTGTGGACACCTGAACCGCGCCGTAAGGGAAGGGAGGAAGGTGGGAGTGAAAGCGGAAAAAGCGAAAGAGCTGCCGTAGTGAAGACGTCAAGGATGGGACCTCACGCAACCGGAAGGAGAACCGTAAAAGGGCATAGGAAGGGTTTGGCGCGCAATTTTAAAGTAACAAAGACTAAAATGGGTAAACAAGAAATGAATTAAGCAATTAGAAGCAACCAGAAGCAACCAACAGCAGCATCCGTGATTTCGCATTACTCCAATGCTGATTCTGCAGTGCTCTTTAATTTTTTAAAAAAGGCTATTGGCAGCGAAATTGTGCTTTATTAAAACGAGCTATAGTACACGAATGTAATAGCATGTAGTACGGCCGTACTACCATGCATATCATGCATTCATAGCAAGGTGTTGGGCTAGTTAGTGAACACTAGACAATCAACGTTACTAAACAATATAATAGAAACCCGCACGCAGGCACCGTCCATTGGAAAGAAAAATATTGCATATGCGCTTAAGCTCTGTGTGTGTCCTGTGTGCCTTGTTTATCTGCGCGCGGATTTCTATCATTTTATTTAGTGTTCACTAACCAGCCCAATACATGAGCGCATTTATCGGACATGTCCACTTCTAGTTTCGGTTTTCGATGACAAATGGCGAAAACCGGCTTCGTGGTCTCATTCGGAGACTGATATGGAGCCAGTAAAAGCCAACAAGAATGACTGCACGCCAACTACCTGTGGATTTTGTTATGATGCTCGTCTCAACATATTAACGTCACAGCTACGTAAAGTCAAATGCTAATGTTATTGCAGATATATTTAGAGGCCTATCGATAACACTGGTAAGCAATCATTTCCAGCCGAGCGATGCGACGTAAGCGAAAGCAAAGCGGTGTAGCTTTCGCCGGCGGTGGGCGGCACAGAATGTGCGGTACTTTCTGTCGCAGCTGCTGTTTCGTTGCTTTGAGCCCATTCGCGAACAGGCGCTAAACGTTTGCTTTCATGCTAGGTCCGCCGTGTTTTACTCAGAGCAACGTAATTATTCATTCTCGGGTGCATCTTGTGTTTGCTTCAGATCCAAGCAGAAGAAAATGGAGTTCGCAGAGTTGATCAAGATCACCAAAGTTGATCGCGTCATACTCCACGCACCTCTCTCCACAAGCTTTGCGGGAACGCTGTCCCTTTCGAGTCACCATTCTATCTTCTCGTCGCGCACGGATGATGATAAGGAACTGTGGGTATGTAGCCGCAACTGTTGTAGCATTCACGCTACCATACTCGTGCTAGCTTGGTGCATTCAACACTCGTACAGATTCCTTGGAAAACGGACGTATCTCCGGCATGCGGGCAACGCAGTCGGTTTAATGTGCAAGTTTCAGCGAGCGATATCAATGAGCGAGCAGAACGACGTAGGGCTTTTGCCATGCACTTTGTAGAAGAAAGCACATGAATTCCAGGCCATCGTCTCATGGCATCGTTTGGTTCTAGCGCACTTCTGTTCCAAGTTTTCAGAAATTCAAAGTATAGTGGCTGCAGTACCTTCTTCAATTATTATTATTTTTTTTTTTTATTTCAGTTGCTGCACAGGATGGTTGACACTGTGGAACGACGAATTGGAGCTCTCTCTGGCTCCCTCTTTTTGAAATGCAAAGACTTCAGGATAATCCAACTGGACATCACTGGCGTGGAAGCATGCAACAGTGTTGCAGATACCATAGAATGCCTTTCTGCATTAGGTAAAGAAACAATGTCCTCTAACTTTCAGAGGTTTTCTTAAGTGAAAAAAAAAAAAAAACACATTAGGGTGCTTGCCTTTCCTTTGCAGATAACCCAAAATGGTTTCACCCATTCTTCTACAATCCATCCTTTGTTATAATGGAAGATGGTTGGTCAGCCTTTACTACAGAGCAAGATTTTGCCAAGATTAAGCTGGTCTCTGATGACTGGAGGATATCGCTTGTGAACAAGGATTTCTCGGTAAGAACAACTGGTACATGTAAAAAGTTTACACAGTTACTAAAACTTCTTGATTGTAAGAGTGGTCTATGTTGCATAATATCTGAAACTTGTGTGTCTTAACTACTGAAACTCGCACAAATAATTTTGTTGTTTTTTCTTTTCCATTGCATTTCATGCTTAAGAAGCTCGTCCTTTTGGTTAGATAGAATTAGCATGAACATTCAGTACGCTTTGGCCAGGATCTAGTGAGGCCTAATATTTCCTTGGCATTGTAAACATTTTAGTAGCCATCTGCTCGCCATAGCAGCAGGCACTAAAAACATAGAGGCACTGCACTAGTGTAAAGATTAAAAATAAAGAACTCATGGTATAGTGCAGCAATTGTTTCTTTCTTTTTTTTTTTTCTGCCTTATTCCTAAACCTTTACAAAACACACTACTAATAGGAGGGAAGTAATAGGAGGGAGATTCAATAGGAGGGAGGAAGGGGACTCCAGCATGCAAGGGAGCTTGGTGTATTATGAACATGTCTTATGTCTTTGAATGTCTGATGTCTTAGAACATGAATAATGTCTTTAATGATCTCTTTGAAACTGGTCATAAGCATTTACCATTATGAGAGCACTTAAAGGTGTGACGCAGAAAAAAACGAGACTGGTCCAATTATTTATTGTACTTACAGAATCAGTTCTCTGTGACATTATCACCTTCAAAGTAGTCGCCTTCAGCATTCACACACTTCTGCATTCCGTGCTGCCACTGCTGGTAACTGTTCTGGAACGAGATGTTTGGAAGGCTCTTCAGAAGATTCACGTTTTTGCTTGAACCTCTTAAACTGAGGTAAAATGTGTTCCCTTTAAGCAAGATTTAACCCCAGGAAATTTTTAAAAAATGCGGCATGGAGCCAAATCAAGTGAATAAGGCGGATGCTTCATCACAGTAATGTTTTTTGCTGGTCAGAAACTGCTTGACAGATAGGGCCGTGTGAGTGGGTGCATTGTCCTGGTGCAACAGCCATCTGTCACTCCGCAACTGTGACCTTTTTTTTTCCTAATTTTTCACGAAGTCTTTTTAGTACTTCAATGTAGTAGTGTTTAACAGTCTGATCACTGAGAACCCACTGAACTATTACAATTCCACTCTTTTTTCGAACTACACACTTAGTCTCGTTTCGTTTGTGTCACACCTCATATTTGTTTACAACACAGGAAAACATCTTTAAGAATATGTATTTCATATGCTTACTTGTGATATATTGACACTGTTTTCATTATCTTACATTGTGCGTAATTGTTTTGTTGTCACTGCATTCATTTAGGGAGTTTTCATTGGTAAAAATTACTGGAAATAATTTACTCTTCAGGTTATGTATTTAATCACAATGCATTTGGGTTGCTGGAAATAAAAATTATGTTTCTGCAGGTTTGTTCAACCTACCCCGAGCAGGTGATCGTACCAAAGCGGATAGAAGACAATGTTCTGATGGCTTCAGCTTCTTTCAGGCAGCTGGGACGCTTTCCAGTCCTGAGCTATTTTCACAAAAAAGCAAAGGTCGGTACTGCACATACTTTTCCATCAAGCATGACATTTGCCATCCATTATTCAAACAGCCATATATATGGCTGAATATATGTCATTGGCGTATATGCGGTGCAAAGCTGAGCTCTGCGAGGCAGTCAAAGTACAGTGTGGGTCTTTATCTGCGTCACTCATTTATCAGTATTTATTTATTTATTTATTCACAAAATACTGCAGCTCAAGGGCCAAGTAGAGTGGGCAAGATTACAACAGCCAAGATAAATTCCATCCGAGCAAACTTCGAACAAGAGAAAAAAAAATCTAAAAACACAACTATGACAATGCACGATGAATATCAAGGCAGCCAGTGGTAACAGGGATTGCTGTATGAACAACACTGTCCAACGAAAACACTTTTGTGAGGTACAGAGTATGAAACATAAGACTGTCGGCTTCAATATATTCCAGAAGACAAGAAAGAAAAAAGATGAAAAACAAGATAAAACTCAGAAGGGAACAAGCACTCTTCAATATCGTCACAATCTTGCGTGCTGTTCCATTGGGTAATAGTGCGAACAAAGAAAAAAATGTTTAAAGAGGTTTGTGTGGCAAAGTATGGCATAAGGCTGTGGGCTTCATACATTCCTAGTATGCTGGGTTAAGCGCGGGCACAGGGAGTCCTTGGCGGTGGAATTGAACTGTTGTTGATAAAGAGAAAAAAGAAATTATAACCTGGCAAGTGCTTTTCTTTTTACTAATGATGGAATATTATTTATGGCCGTGATATTGACATTGAAGCATGCCTTTCATAACTGTTGAAAATGAAACGGATTGCTTTTCTTTGTATCATCTCCAGTATTATCATTGACAGTACAGTTGTATTTGCTAGCTATTTTGCCATACCAAATTGACGCCGATTGCTGGATCCTTAGTTTGTACCTCTTGAGGGCCTTCTGTGCAGGTATTCTTACTGTTGCCATAATGTCGCCATTGTTGTTACAATGTCACAATTTGGGCCAGTTCTCCTTCAGGCATTATTTTCTGTTAGTGTGTATTGCAGAAGTGTGTAGTAATTTCTTCTACTAGTAACAGCGATTACTGCAAGCATACTTCAGACTGTTTTAGCCTTTTCCTGTCAAAATGTTTACTAGAGTGCACATTTGGATGTCATCAAAGTTTAGCTTTTTATTTTGAAATGGCTTTAAACTCTTGTGATGCTGCAGACTGCTCTGATGAGGTGCAGTCAGCCCATGGTTGGGACCACAATGCGGCGCTGCAATGGGGATGAAGAGCTGCTTAAATCAGTTCTCATGTGTGGAAAGAAAGGGTTCATCATCGACACCCGAACACAGAACGTCGCCCAACTTTCGAAAACAAAAGGTACACCCTGGTTGTGTTATGGCCTAGGTGCAGAGGGTTACCAAGAAGTTTTGGTCTTGCCACCGTGTAGACTGGCTGAAAATGCATAAAGCTTCCTAAAATCAAGCCCTGTAAGCAGCTAGAGCAGTGACAACGTTCAAATAATGCTATCTTTTGTATTCTGTTCTTTACCCAGGTGGTCGAAATTTTCAGAGCCCTCCACTACAGCGTCTCTCATAGCCCGAGTCGCTTTTGGACATTAAACCGCACAAACCAAACCAATTTTTATTGCGCCTACTGCTACATATTACATTGAGTGCTCATGGGAACTCAAAATAGGGAAACTCGATTGGTCAGAGTAGCTTCATGACTCTGTAAGGCACAAATAGCATGACAAAATTGGGATGAGAAAAAGCTTATGATTCCTGCAGCCAATTATTAAACTCAGTGCACTGATGTAGACAAGAAAATCCGGTAAACATTCAGCCCACTATCCCAAGTGCCGAATTAGTGGAAAACACATGGAGTGGTAATGAGATAACTATAACAAGAAACCCAAAATTATGCATGTCTTGTAGTTTTCCCTTTCTTTTAATTTCAAATGAACTTGTGGCTTGCATTTTTTGGACGTGAATGGTTGTGTGGCTGACATTTGCAGTGCCTTTCCTTTATTTTTTTTGGTCAGGTGGAGGTTGTGAGCCGGAGGTACATTATCCCATGTGGACACGGCTGCACAAGCCAATCGAGCGTCACACAGCTCTCTTGGAGTCCCTCTCCAAAGTGGTGGAAGGTGTGTGTCGAGTTTGAGCTCATGTTTCCTACCCTTGTTCCTTTTTTATTTCTGCATTGGTGTCTTGTGCCAATGCTAGCTGGTTCGTTTCATCTAAGTGGCTATTCTCTGTTTTGTTGCAGCCAGTGGTTCTTTTTTTTTATTATTATCATCATCATCATGATAAGCCTAACTGTGTACACCTCTGGACAAAGTCCTTGAAATCTACCCTGTCTTGAGCTAGCTGCAGCCACTCTATTCTGTCAACATTACTCATTTCACCTGGTCACCTGACTTGCTTTCTTTCCCTGCTGCATTTACATTCTCTTAATGTCCACTCTGTTACCCTTGGGAAACCTCTGTTATCTGCCCATTGCATTGCATGCCCTGCATATGCCCATTTTCTCTTCTTTATTAATGTGTAACCATTACTTGGGCCATGCGTGGCATGAACAGAGAATGTGTGTACAGAATGTGTTTGCAGAATGTATTTGCAGAACCAGAAACTAATTAATTGCAGAATGATGGCCACAAGTTTATATTGCTGGATAACTTATGTCGAAGGCAATTGCACTGAACTAATCATGACTAATTGATTTTAAATAGTTAATTGTTACTTAAATTTAACATAACACTATAGCTCAACGCATATATTGTTGCATAGCTGATAGCAAGTATGATTGCACTACTTTAATTGCAGGCCTTAGCTAATAACTGCTTATTAGTTAATTGTGATTAGCAGTTGAACTTTAGGCTACAGAGTCAGCTCATATATGATTGAAAAGGTCTCAGCCAATAGAATGCTAAATCAAATGCTAAGCCATGCTAGAACCATTTAAAACTGAGTTAACGTTCACCTAACACTGTCAACACGTAACAGAAGCGAAACAGTAACACATAGTGCTTACGCATCCACAACATGTATGGGACCCTTGTGGTTTCTGCCCCGCCGGGGTGGTGCAGTGGTAAGACATCCGACTACTGTGCCGGAGTTCCCGGGTTCGAACCCGACCACGGCGGCTGTGTTTCGATGGAGGCGAAATGAAATGGTGTCCGTGTGCTGTGCGATGTCAGCGCACGTTAAAGATCCCCAGGTGGTCGAAATTTCCGGAGTCCTCCACTACGGTGTCTCTCATAGCCTGAGTCGCTTTGGGACGTTAAACTCCACAAACCAAACCTTGTGGTTTCTTTTTCTTTTACTTTTTTTTTTCTTATAAAGTGTCACTAAGCTCAGTTTCTTTTCTGATTATCCACCTTGCTCTTCATGCAGTCATATCTAGTTAAGTAATGCCGAAAGTTGGGCGAGTTGGTTAACATTCATGATGGAAAATAGCGCAAAAATACACGAAGGACGGAAGGAAGAAAGACACGGACAAGCGCTTGTCCGTGTCTTTCTTCCTTCCGTCCTTCATGTATTTTTGCGCTATTTTCCATCAGGAAGTCATATCTAGTCTAATACTGTACACTTAAAATGTTCCTTCCCATAGATTGTCGCAGTGTTCTAAATTTAGTTCAAGCTATTTGAATGACTGTTATTTATTAGTACCATACCATTTATTGTTTTATGATGCTCCACCTTCTGTACAATTAATGATTTAGTAGTGGGAGTTGGGCTTGTATTTTTGCATTTCTGTGTGTTGTTGTCTGTTGAGAATCTGAACTTAACCCCCTGTCTGCACTTTTACCATTCCATGCCAGTTGGTCTTGGCTCGTCCTCAATTCTAAGCACACTTTTGCTCGTTAGCTTGTACTCAATGTAGTACTATGTCATATTAGGCTCATGCGTAGTTCTATGAGTGTGCTCTTTTGAAGCATGGACAACATTGCACCTCGCGTAACATTTTTTTGCACTACTCTACAAAGAACTGTGAAGGTGTATTCCGCGGTCAGTCTAGCTCATATCTGCCTCTATGTTGTGTTGTTTCGCATTCATTTTCTTGCTGATGAAGTTTTGTTTTTGTTACACTTGTGAAGATGGATAGTACTGGTTAACTCATGTTCCTACGTTTGAGTGCACACTGAGGTAACCTGTTCAGCAGTGATGGTTATCTTGGAGTTGTGGATGTTTTATAGCCATACTTTTCCCTTTGGAATATCAAATTACACACTGTCTGCTGATCTGAATGCAGAGCTCTGCAGTGCAGTAAGAATGTTATTTCATAAGTCAGTCTTATATTTAAAATGTTACGCCAATTTTTAATTATATTTCTAAGGCTGTATGCTGCATAGGAATAACACAGTTTTATTCTAACGTGTAAATAGTTGCAGCTATATTATTTTTGGAAAAGACAAAAAAGCTTTAACAGTTGTGTGACGTGTCAAAGGTAAATCGATTTGGTTCAGAATGCAACCAATAATTTGCACATTCTAGGAGCATGCTAGTAGAGAATTATAATGTAAGGGTTTGAGGGTCCATTCTGCTTGTATGTTCTGAGAGGCTAGAGCAGTGTTTGAACCCTATATGATTAGCTTGCAGACTTGCTTGAAACAAAGCTCGTCATTTATCAGAGGGTTATTGATGGACAAAAAATTCGAGGCGTCACCGCATGGAAAGTAAAAAAAAAAAAGAAAGAAAGAAAAAAAATCACATTCTTCTCGAAGAAGACAAACCACAGTTAGGTCGGTCACTGCTTTTTATTATACAGTACCTCACACCTACGGCAATGCTTGGACTTAGTATGCAAGAACATGGGCTCATGTGAGGAGCGCACTTCTGACTTATGGTTCTTTCTTTCTCTCTCTTTCCTTCTCGCTTTCCTTTTTCCATGTTATTTCTTCTTTTCTTTCGGTTTGCTTGCCTCACGAGAAATCTACCCCCTGAATGATGGAGTAAGCACTAGCCCGAACGGAGCAGTGGCATTAATGAGCAGTTTGCCATTTGTATCAAGATGGAGAGGCAAGTTTTTCATTTTGAGTCGGCCACAAGGCCAGACTGGCATGCGGTGCTTGCATGCGGTGCTTGCTTGATGCCACGACATCTGTGCCTCGTGTGAAGTGCTCGCTTGCTTGACCTCTGAGTGTTTATGGCTTGTGGCCCGACTCTCACACTCTGCACAATATGTTGTTGTGGTGAATTTTCACAATTGGCGGATGTGGCATGTGCATACTGCGTTAGCATGAATGTAAGTAAGCACCCCATGATTCCAGGCATGCTGTGCACCACTTTTTGACTGCCTTATTTCTCTTAAAAGAGGGGGAAAAAAAAAAAATTCCTCAAGCATAGACTCTGGGTTATCAAAAAAAAACAACTTGAGCAAGCTGAAGTGAGCAGACCTGCTACCAATAAAAGATACCACTAACAACTGCCGAAACAAGGTAGTGAAAAGTGGTAGAGGGTGACATTAGCCCACCTTCTGTGTTGCGCCATTAGTCACTTCTGGCTAATCGACACTCACTAGTGCATTACAGCATAGTCACCAAACAGAACCACACAAAACGTCAGAAAAAAAAATTACT
Source organism: Amblyomma maculatum (assembly GCF_055883805.1). Taxonomy (NCBI): domain Eukaryota; kingdom Metazoa; phylum Arthropoda; class Arachnida; order Ixodida; family Ixodidae; genus Amblyomma; species Amblyomma maculatum. The sequence continues at coordinate 390,151,575 of NC_139344.1, forward strand.
GCTTATGCCTACGGTAGTGCTCTATACTGAATGGGGCATATTGCCTGCCAGTGTAAATGCCTTGCACTGGTTTAAGAGCCCTCGATTCAAAAGAAAGAGCTGCTTAAATTCATGTTGCTACAGTAGCTGCTCTCTGGAACCTGAATTTAATTTACTAGTGATTTTGAGCAGCTATTGTTAGTGGGGAAGTGTTCAGCACTGGTAGAATAGATTAATCAAGGAGTTACAATTAGGGCAATTGAAAGGGAAATTTTATCTCACTCTCGGCGCTTAAACAGCATGGGCTTTTTGAACCAAACCTAGTGTGATAAAGCTGTGCTACTCTGGGATGCTTGTGTCCGTGGGCATCACACTGACATGAGACAATGTAGTTTGTTGTGCTGTGGAACTTTGTCTCTGACATTTGCCTTTGCTGCCGCGTCTTGTCAGTGCTTATCATTGCGTGCTATTGGTCCTGTAGTCATAATTCTGGCTTTTTACACATCTTGAGCTTGCAGCTACATCCACTCACATTATAAAAGGACACTGATGATGCATCCAGTTTTGCTGTTCATAAGATCCAAGTGTTTGGTTTTTGTGGCTGTGCTGATTGATGTTTTTTTGCAGCAAAAGATGTAATTGGAACAGAAAAGTGGTATTTAAAACGGAATATATATATTTTTTTCTGAAACTTGTTTCGAATCTTTTCGCTTGGTGATGATGTAGACAACATTAGGTGTGATCTATAGCCTCAGAGGTGCTCAAAGAAAAGAGTACTTTGTTATCAATGCTTTCTTGTGAAAACTGCTTGTGTCATATTGCCGTTTTTTAGCTTACAAAAACATCTTCATTGTTAGAGTGTGGTAATCAGTTGGTACAAGGCAGTTTCAGTTGATACTCAAGTGTTTTTTTAAAGGGATTTACATCTGCTTTATTAGCTGTTTTATGCTTTTCTGTAGTCTTTGAAGAGAGCTTTTTTTTTTTTCTCTCCCTTGAGTGCTCGTATGCAGTTGCACTCTTTGTAACATCTAAAGGCCTGAATTCAAGCCGAGAGCAGAAGTGAAAAGTCTAGCAAATTTGCTGTTGCAAACAGGAGCGAGGAAGAAAGAACTATTTAACTGTTACGAAATGGTCAAATTTATATCTGGTTGTTATGGCACTAATTACAGTTTTGTTTCTCAAGTAGCTACTTCATTGCTCTTTAGAGCACACTGTATTTTATTGTATCAAACATAGTGTATTATTACTGTTCTAAATTTGTTATGAAGCACTAAAGAAGTTTGCGTGTAGTATTTTTAAACAAGAAAATGTCACCTATAGTATTTGCACTTTTTAACTTAAACTAAATAAAGGCAAATAATATGCCCGAGTTATTTTTTAAAGTTTGGTTTTAACTGGAAAAAGTCAGTATCTTTGACAGGCACACTGTGACGAGCCGGCTATCAAGTAGGAATTACACTCAGTCTTAAAATAAAATCAACAAGGTGGGGAAGCCAGGATTAGATTAAGACTTGGATTAAAACACTTTTGGATTAAGAGCTGCAGTTGTGCATATTGGGGTACCGCTGTCTATTTTCCACACCTATGCAGTCTGAAGGGTCACAAATGATTGCTAAGCGCCATCTGCTTGCATAGCTTACTCATCACCCACCGCTGAGGGTAGTTAATTGCTTAAGCTGGTTTTTCCACTGCATGTAAACATTCTCAAAGCCATGCATAAACATCACAAAAAGCATCATGTTCTGGTTATCATGGTCCTTAAGTGGCAGTTCTATCACTTCTGGCAACATACAGACCATGCGATGTCCTACCATCTGACTCAAACTAGCCCAACAGCCCAGTGATACCATGACAGTCCACTGTTTGCAAATCAACTTCGACTTGCATTATCGCCCTGTGGTTTCATTAATAAACTTCTCTTGCTTTTTTTATTAGTGATAGCATTTCCTTCTTCAAGCACAGATATAGCAGGTTTACCACTAATTAATGTCCTCTTATGATTTAATTTCTGGTAAATTCAATGCTCAGGCTGGCAAAAGTGCCAAGATAAACTTTAACGACTTTTTACTGCTCAGGAATACATCATTCAACAGAAAAATACGCTTAATTCACCCTTAGGCCATACAGGAATGCATCATATGACAGAAAAGGACTTAATAATTCTCCGTTAGAAAATAGTATTTGCTTAGAAACAAATGTATACTGTGTCCTGAAATAAACACCAAAAGAACTGTGCTGAATATTGAAATTGGAAAGTAAAAGTCTAGCTCCTAATTATATAATGTGAGGGTGTAAATCAAAGGAGTTCTGCAGTAGGGTTTGTGACCTGTAGTAGTATACATGAATTTCCTAAAGTGTTTGGCAGATAACAATTAGTGAGGTACCGACACTAACACCTTTCAGCACTGCTTGGCCTCACTACCAAGCATGATCAAGTTGTTGCCAAGTGACATGAATAATTGCTTTGCTTGCACTCGTACCAATGTGCAGGAGCACCTGACATTTAGTGGGTTTAGAGCCTGTTATGCCAGTACTGCTGTTTGACATCTTGTTGATTTTGTTGTCACAGCATCTACAGATACTGGTGTGAGCATGGACAAGTGGTTGTCCCGTCTTGAAGCATCTGGTTGGCTCAGCCACATCAAGAGCGTTCTGTCCTGCGCCTGCTTTGTTGCCCAGTGCCTTGATCAGGACGGTGAGTTGGGTTTTTATAGTCGGGGGCATATCGGTATTCGGGCAGAAGCCTTAATAGGCTCATGAGCATTCGCTCACAAGAAGTGTCGCACTTCTTTGTGAGATTCCACGGGATACCGTGAGATTGTGACGTCATCACCTGGTGATGTCTTTGGCCATGTCCTGGTGTGACTTCGCATCCGTTCACATTCAACAACCGATGCTGATGTCATCATGTGACGTCACATCTGGTCATGATCAGTGACATTATCAGGCTATTCATGCATACTACACGAAGCTGGCCCCGCTGGGCATCCAATCCAGGCGTCCGTGTGTGCCTATCATTGCCACTTCGTCAAACGCCGCACCACACAGCATTCAGAAGCAGATGCAGTAAAGCAGAAATCAGCGTTGTTTCAAACATAGGCGTTTGCCTCATCTCGCTTTAGTGGTCCAAAGTGCAACACGCATCTTTTTTTTTTAGTATTGTATGTGTTTACAGTTACTGGCAAGAATAAGCCTTGGTATTGGTAAACACTTGTTCTTCGGTGGTGGTTGGACTGAAAATGGCCATTGGGCGAACTGGGGAACTTGATTAGCTGAAGGCTAGGTCAGCTGTTGCAATGACTGTGCTACTGTGCCAGCCTGTGTAAGACTTCTGTGTTTTTCTTTGATCTCAACCTCCCCTTTTCCTGTGTAGCTTTTACTTGGCTTGTGCTCTTGCCTTTGGTTTCTGTGCCCTGCTACTATTTGCTTTTACTTAGGAGTGCGGGAATATTATAAACCTTGAATACGAATCGAATATGTTTGTTTTTCAATTCATTATTCATGAAACTGATGTTCAGAATTTACCAAATTTTTGAAAAATACCAAATACACTGTATTTTCATCGCACTGCATGCTTCACCTCAGTGGTTGACTGTGTTGACAGCGGAGTGAAGCATCCTCAAAACGCGACGGGGCCAGTTTTTGTGAAGGGCCTTCCCTATGGTCGACAATATGAGTGCTAAGTAAAGCACTTGATGCAACTAGAAAGAGAAAAAACGCCACTCTCACTCGGCTTTCACCTCACGTGCAGACAATCATCTTGCAGTTGTTAATCAGATAAAGACTGCTGTGATGCAAACGGTTTTTGGCAGTTTTGTGAGGTTCATTATGTAATTCAAGCTTTTGATTAATTTGGAAATTTTTTCTAGTATCACAGCTTCATCCAATTTCATGCAGGTCCTTTCTTTACAACAACTTATGCAGAATCCTGTACAAACGTTTTACTGGATTTTTCAGTATGGTATATACCTCTGTGCAGTTCTAGTTTCATATTGTTTACATAATACCATCTGAGCTCTGAGATAAACAAGATGAACAATGTTTGCTATTTAAGTTTTTTGTTCTGTCTTATCAGACATTCATTATTCGAAGGCATTTTGTCCCATGTTCATATTTGATTCCTATTCGAATATTTCAGTATTCTATTTGCACACCCCTACATTTGCTTTTTCTTTCCACTTCTCCTGCGGTTTTGAGATAGAATATGCACTGCATTACCTGTTTCTGCCAACATTTTCCACATACCTCTCTGGTCGCCTTCGCAGAACGGACAGTCGTGGTGCATGGTTCAGAAGGCACAGATTCCACGCTGCTGGCCTGCTCCCTGGCCCAAGTGATCCTGGACCCAGACTGTCGAACGATGCGGGGCTTCCAGGCACTCGTGGAGCGCGAATGGCTTCGGGCGGGGCATCCGTTTCGTCTACGCTGTCAGCATGGTGCATTTGCGCCACCCAGCGTGAGGACCAAGGACCAGAGCCCAACCTTCCTCGTTTTCTTAGACTGCGTCTTCCAGGTACGCAGAGGCATAGCTACCAGTGTGTGTGTGTTATATGCGTGTGCGTGCAATGATTTTGCCAGTACAGTTTGAAAAGAAGTGTCCTGAAAATGAGCGGATTTCTTGAAAGAATGCTGTAGCTGCATGTTTTTTTTTTCCATGAGGGCTTGCACAAATGTGCTTGTGATCATATGCGGGCAGGTAGTTTTACTATAGGGTGTGACAGGCGGTCAAAGAACAAATTGACTTTTATGCTGCACCAGTCGATGTGGCATCCGGCTGCGAAATGCAATGACGTGGAAATCAAATTGCAACTACAACGCCACAATTTATTTTATTGGAGGTCAAGTTCAAAGGTCACCTCTTGGCTGAGTGCTGTTATTGCCCCCCGAACCTCAGGTTAGAGCGTACTAAAAGAGACTGTGCTGTACGCAGCAGAGATTTCCTATGGTGTGCCAATGGCAAATGAAGCATCGGCACAGCTGTTTCACTCATGAAAATGTTGCTTGGGGCTGCTGAGGTCATCTGCAAACAGTCAGTAACTTATATTGCATCTCGTGCCTGGTGCATTGCTCAAAACCACTCATTTTGTAGGCAGTACAGTCAGAGTCGCTACTGGTGATGCCACTGGCATCATACGACCTGTAGCACTGCATGGGCCCAAAAGCCTGCCCTCTATATACAGGGCGGCGTTCAGCTTTTGATCCACTATTGTAGAGTGAGGTACACTTGAAACATTGCAGCAGCAGCACGAAATAAGTGCACCCCTCGTTTGCACTGAGAAAAAGCATCGAGTTTATTGACTTATTTATTTCCTTGCTGACTCACCGGTGTGGCTCAGTGGTTGAGGTGCTCGACTACTGAGCCAGTATTATACAGGTTTGATCCTAGACACAGTGGCCGCGTTTCAATTGAGGTGGAAAGCATGGCACCCGTGTACAATACGATATCAATGCACTGACAGTTGCTTCAGAAAGGGGTGGGAGGAGGAAGTGGTTTGCTTCCTCAATATTTCAACATTTTTCCTGAGGTTGAGGCACCCCATCCCACCAGCCTCCAACTGCTCGTATTCAATTTCCAATAATAACTTCTCAATTACTATAAGGTGTTGTTAACATAAAGCGCAGCGAGGCTGAGCTATTTGGCTTTGTAGCTAGTCGTAGAGCATATAATACCTGTAACCTGAACCAGTCTTGTTCCAACAGAACCAGCTCATTGACTGACCTCTGTCCGTGAGCATGATTAACAAAATATGTCATTGCATTTATGCAGTCAATCACTCATGTACATCTTTTTAAACCTGCTCATTTGAACTTGGGTTGTATATTCATTAGTAAATACACCTCCTAACAGCTCTGAATGAGAAGGTGTAAACAAAAATAATGGAAATTTGTAACGCCTGAATAAAGTGAATAAGGTAATATAAATGAATGGAACAACCTTGAAGTTTCTCCTCTCCACCCACCCCACTAATAAAATAGTTCTGGGATTTTATTTACTAGCGAAATAATCATAAATTTAGTGAAAGTATTTTCCCTTTCAAATTGGAGCAGTGTGTGCTTGTGTGCATGCGAGTGTGTGCATGTGTGTGTGTGTGTGTTAGAGTTATGTATGTTCCTGATCTACAGAAAACCAAATGGGACACCCATTTGCCAGCGTACATCTGAGGAAGGTTTAACCATATAATATGAGTGCAGTTTTCTTTTGAGTGCCATCGCAAGTAGTGAGACTAATCTGGTTGCAAGTGCACTCCCGCTCTGTTCCCTGACTATCTGATTCACGATTATCATGTAGGCATGTGAACTGTTTTGAAGACATATGTTGGGCCATCAGGAACATAGTGTTCATACATGAATCTTTTTTTTCTTTCTTAGTGTGTAGCTTGTGCGTGATAGGTTAATATGAAGGAACATCAGTGTACACAGCTTCTACATGTCACATATACTCAAAGAGTGTCGTAATGAATTATTTGAAGCACACTGCGGTGTATTTTTGTTTATTCCATCATTCCACAGGCCTTGTACACCATTTTGCTTTGTAATTAACCTTACGGAAACACTCATGATGGCTTCTGCTGTTTCTCTTCAGATCCACCAGCAGTTTGCCTGTTCGTTTGAGTTCAATGAACAATTTCTCATCATGCTGTTTGAGCACAGCTACTGCTCTTCGTTTGGTGAGTTCTCCACTCCTCATGTCACTGTGGAAAAATGCACTTCGATGTGGTGACGCATGTGTGGTTAATCTACTCGTAGGCACGTTTCTTGCCAACTCCATGAAAGAAAGAAAAGAGCTCAAATTGCCACAAAAGACTTACTCCCTCTGGTGAGTACATTTTTTTTAACAGTAATCAGTTTGTTAATCTATAGCAGTGAAATGCTACAGAGGAGCTATGTTATAACTCAGCGGCAGACTTGATGTCACGCATTAAAATGCGACCCGTGTGTGCATAATTTTGTTGTTGTTTTTTTTGTGTCATGTTTATAACATGTTTAAGAGCCTATTCAGCCTGAGAAGCGGCTGTTTTTTCTGGTGTTTTTTTTTTTTTTTTTTTTTGTGATGTCAAAGGACATCTTGAGTCCAAATTGGAGTCTTTAAGTACAGTGGTGTTTTCCTTTTTGCCATGTGCAGGTCTTATGTGAACTCTCCAGACATGCTGGCGGAGCTAACAAACCCAATGTACGACCACAACAACCAGGTTATCTGGCCATCTGTGGCTCCTCAGAGCATTGTGAGTATATCTGCACGATGATGTCATGACCAATTCACTTGCTATGCCTAATTTTGGGAGGAAATTATACGATTGTCGTATCTTTTTCTGGTTTTGCCCTTACAACCTTTTACTTTCCCTCTTCAGCATATGTTTCTATAATGCACCGGGCTGAATGTAATGCTATTTTGGATTGTAAATGTAACAATACTTGTTATCCATATTGCTTCTTCACTACCTAGTCTTGTGTCATATTCCATTAAAGTCACTGAAGGGCACATAAGAAGTGATGAATGAGAGAATAGTTGTTTTTTACGTTGTTAGAGCGTACTGAAAATTTAGTAAGACTGCCAGGTCGAAGGCTGCTGTCTGTGAATAGTAACTTTTCTTGCAATTGTTTCATATGATCTAAAGCGGTCAATCACTATCCGAAACCCTTCCTAGAAATTTGACGAAAATCAAGGAACCTTGCCTTAGAGTGTAAGAATGGAACACAGCAGTATTGAAGAAATGAGGATTTATAATATTAATTTGACACTCAGTAAAGCTTTTCAAACTTTGTAAAGTGACTGCAACCATTGCAGAGTGCCACCCCGCGTGCAGCCCTTCGTCTATCCTTTTCCCTCATGCTGGACGTAGTCATCCATGCCACCCCAGGTGTGCACTGGGTGCCATCTTTGATGCAGAGGCGACACCATCTTTTCTCCTTCGCACTGGGCACGAATGCCTGAACCTCCCCGGGCTATACCCAAACGGGTCTTAGAGGCTTTCACTTAAATGGGCTTTCACTTAGATTTTTACTGAGAGAGCACTGATCTGGAGGTTCAGAGCATAGCAAAATCATCTTAACGTAGATGTCCACCACCAAGAAGGCAGACACTGCGCTTTGCTTTCCGAAAAAACAAACCACCTAAAGACTCGTAGTATAGTTTAGTTAGTTTAGTCCATAGGTCTTAATGGCCCAAAGTGAATCGGGCTATTAGAGACGCCGTGATGGAAGGCTCTGAAAATTTTGACCACACTCCTTAACATGCACTGACATGGCACAGTATGTCGGCACTTTCCAGACTGTGTGTCAAATGCAAATTGGTATATAGGAAATGAAAGGCACAGTATCTTTCACACTTCTCACTGGGCACCTGAGGTGCCCTGTATGGGAAAAGAAGGTGGGAGTGAAAGAAAGGAGGAGGTAACACAGTGGAGGGCTACAGAACAATTTCCTCTGCTGAGGGACTACTACGTGCGCTGACATCACTGTGCCAGTTTCTCAATGCTAAACTGCCAAGCAGTGCTTTTGCAGATCTTAATCAGTTTAATTGGATCAAACCCCGGCTAATTTTTCGGGAAGATATCGCTATTTCATGATGGTTGGGGGGCTTCATACGAAACATATACTGAATGCATTAGCTTGAAGTGCTTTTAGCTTTTGTCATTAGATGGAACAACAGGCTTTTGTATTTTATGCTTGAAGCAGTAGCCACAACCCACTAAAAGCTTTACAGACAAGGCATATATCACTACAATAATATCTGTGCATGTGAAAACCAAAATGGACACTACTTTATTAAAGCTGTATCGTTAGTGACGGATGAGATTTAGTATGGTTAGTATTCAGTGCATCACTTCTACAGCTTGTGCACTTACCTTTACGTCCACTGATCGTGGTTTCCAGCATTGTGGGGCATAAAAACAGGCACATCAACAGATGGAGGAAAAATTCTCGGTTAAAAATTTTCTACAGTGTCTCTAGCTAGACTGTTGTGAAATCAAGCAGTCCTAGTAAGTTTTGCCTTGTGCTGAAAACATGTGAAGTGCTTAATATTCAGTTATCTGTCCCTTTAAGCATCACATACTTTAAGGCCCTTTGCCACAGATTTGTAAATCTGAAATCGAAGAAAACACACACAAGCTTTGCCCTGAAACTGAACATTTGTTTTCAGCGAGCATCATCAAAGTCATGCCGATGAAGTTTTAAGCAGCGCAGTTAGCCACAAACTATGAAGTTAAAACTGAATGCGTTAGGAAGTTTAATTGCTGTGGCGTATGGCTGCAGAAACTTTAATAGGAACATGATAATACTATAGGAAAATGGAAATTTGATTAGATATAAGCAGCTGAGTTCATTTGCATAGCACCAGACGTTTACTTCACTAGCTAATTGCTGCTGGCAAGTGCTAATGCTTGCTTTTCTCTTAGCGTTTATTAGGGTGAGGACATACAAGGAATAAAAATAGAATTCCTCTTTCCTATCCTTAGCAATAATTAACATGGACAATTTTTTCCGCTCTCTCAGTGTTAATGTTCTTTTAACTTTAAGTACTGGTGGCAAGATGCACCTTTTCAGGTTTCAGGTTTTTTATTGTCAGAAATGTATTACACAAATTAGTATGGTTTATTTTGTACAGAAGGAGGTCCCAAAGCGAAGCTGTCAGGGGGACCTCCTAGCTATAACAAAATGCTTAAAACAAATTCACAAATATGGCAGAAATTGAACATTAAGATATGTTAAAATCCATGAACAACAAGAACAACGATGCATAAAAAAAGAAAAACATAACTGTGTGGTTATAACTTTGATAAAAATGTTTTGATGAAAGCATTTTAGTGTAACATTTTAGTGTTTTCATCATTTTCAAAGCATTTTAGTGTTTTCATCATTTTAGTAGATGTCTCTAAGATGAAAACACTTTAGTGAAAAGCCTATACGACCGAACTGTTTAAATATATAAGGGTAGTTTTAGCATAAGGCATACGTTGCTGTAATATAGCGAAGTCATTTCCTTTTGCATGTCTGAAACAGTGTCAGCATTTAGGGCAACTTCATACATTAAGGACAGCTTCCTTCTGCATTCTGCACAGCCAACGCACAGTTTTCATTGCGCTTTTCCTCCTAGGTCCTGTGGCCCGCTTTATTCCTGCGTTGGGTGTACGATCAGAAACCGCAGAAGGAAGCATGGGACACGATACTGGAAATCCGAAACCGGGACAAAGAGCTGCGCTCCAAAGCAATCAGGCTGCGAAGGTAAGGTCGTGCTCACACTATCTTGGTAGACCTCTATAGTCAAATGCAACTCGAGAAAAAAAAGTGCCTTTTGTCCTTCAAAAGTATCTCCCTCCAGCTATGGAGCCGCAACCCAGCGTGGTGTCGTGCCGCTCGCAAAAAAAAAAAAAAGAAAAAAAAAAGATATAATGTTCCTCTAAAATTAGTGATAATAATAATAATAAAATTTAAAAATTAGAAAGTGTTCTTTAAACTTGGAGCATAGACTTATACCAAAATGTCTGCCTCCACTAATCACATTCACTCGTCTGCAAAGTCTGTCTGACTGTGGTCACATTTCGGCGTTAGTGGCGTTCACTCATGTCCCAGGTGGAATTCGGTGAAAAGACTTGCAAGAATCTTACTGTGCTTTTTCTGGTCACGCTGGCCGCTAGAGCCTCAGGTGGGCACTGAAGGACATCGAGCTGTTCACAGCACGACAAATTTGTGCCAGCAGCGCCAATAAGTGCGAACATACCTCCAGGACACATTTTGGCGCCACGTGCAGTAGCACATCTTGCTTTATCCGGACGCATGTTCGGTGAGCATTTGCATTAAATACAACAATCCAAACTTTGTTCCACAAGTGACTAGAACTTCAGTTGCTGGCTGTGCATTCAGCATTACTCGACAGAGGGGATCAAACCGGCCTTATTTATCGCTGGTTGTATGCATGCGCTGTGACTAACGCAATTGTCGACTTCATGTCACCGTGGCCGAAATTACTCTGCGCAATATGTTTACATTTACTAAAGCTTCTAAATTCTCTCCTCGCAATTGCCAAAATCGTGCTCACGAACCTGATGGATTCGATTTGCCTACTCATCGAGAAAGGGGCCGCTGTCGACTTTTCAGGTTTGAAAACATTAAATCTGCTTCACAAACTGACACAGATATTTAGTCAGACGTGTTTACCCCATTTAACTGGGCTGGGAACCGGCGGATTTTCTTGGTCACGCCTCTGTAGCCAGAAGAGGATGACAGTATGTAAAATGTGCTCGACATTGTCCAACGCACACAAATTACATTACCCGAACGTGCAAAAGTACAGTAAACATACTTTCGCATCGTCAAACGAACAGCTGAAGGCTTCCTTCTCAGTCATGATAGCGTCTAGCTTCTCGGACGGTGTATGATGCTCTCCCATAGCGTTACAAAGAAGTTTTGTGACCAGTAGGCATCAAAAGACTCTGGCTCCGCTTATGTGCTGTGTGGAGTTTGAACTCAAATTTTGCACAGGGGTGGCATTTGGTATTGGTTTATGTTCAGATCGGAGGACTGCACTTACTTGTTACCGGGCATGCTTGAAAGCGATTGCAGATGCATTTCCTGAGAGCGGTCTATACTAGTAATGGGACAGTGAGCATGCCCTATAAATGAACAAATTAAAAAGTATTGGTTTACAAAGTACCATTCAGTACTGAGCAGAATAAACTGGCATGCCTGATAACAGTTTCAATGCCACCTCCTGACAGCTCTTTTGCTCTGATCGGTTTTAAACAAAGCCCATGGGTCGTGCTGTTTGTCACTCATAGGCAGCTGCTGGAGCTGGAGGATGAAGCCATCGTTCAGGGCGTCCTGCAGGACTCTCTCAGCCTGCTCGAATGACATTCGAGGAGGGGCTCACTGCCTTCCTCACAGCGTGGGAGCACCGCTGGCACTGGCGGCGAAGACGCGGGGCCTAGCCACCACCAGATTTCAGCCCTGGCGCAGGAAACGGCCGGCATAGGCAGCAGCAGGGCCTCTTTCTCCCATGTGTCATCTCTGGGCTCGCCTCAGTCATCGGTGTCCTCTTCGCCAGGCATTTCTTCGGGCACACCCTCACATGTACGGAGACTCCTTCGCAGTCTGCTCCATCTCAGCTTAGACAGTCACGCCGGAAGCCGGGTGATGCCTGACTTTGGAGCAGCGTCGTTTGATGAGCTTACCTTCAAGAGAGGTGACGATGATTGAAGTTTCTGGCTGTGCTATGCCAGTTTGATGAAACCAACTGATCTGATACAAGAAATTTCGACCTGTGACTTCACAGCTGCTTTGTTCGGCAAGGCTTGTACTCAAGCAGGATGGTGGTAGTTGACGTTGTTGTTTGTGCTGGTTTTGATCTGAGCCGGGTTGCAACGTGCTGGTTAGCCAGTGTCCTTGTAAACTGTTCTCCTCATTGTTGTCTCCTGCTCCTTGCTTGGATGATAACGCATTGGCTCGTAGCTGTGATCTGTACATCTGCTTGTGCTTTTATTTCGTATTTTAATTATTTCTCGTATTGCATATCACTACAACTAATCAGCCAATGCCTTTATCTCGGGGCAGATATCGTACTGTCACTTTGTTCGCTGTCCTGATGAATTGCAGAAGTCAGATACCACATATGAAACTGCTGAAGCTTGCTGAAGCTTGCTGTTACCAAATGGACTATTATCGGTAATGCTGTGGTTGTTGTGATTTTCTCGTCACTCAGGCTTGAACTCTGAGCTGCTGCTAGCCCCTGAGCTCTTGCGGATGTAGAAGAATGTTTCCAGCCTCTTTTCAGTATCTTGCTTATCGTAAGCAAGTTAATGTGGTTGAACATAGCTGTCTCATATGTGGCTAGTCATAGAGCATTTCTTTTTGCTGTTGATGTGGAACTTAACCACACGTAACTTGAAATGCTGCCTAAGGAAGGCTTGATGATATTCGTTTATTGGAATTCAAGTCTGTTGTAAATAATCTGCTTTAAATCTGCTTTTAGTGTGTTGCACAATGTACTGACATTGGTTTCGATGCTAGGGAACTTGTATGCAACATTTTTATACTAATGGAATTCTTGTTGTGTCTTATTAAAGATGTACTAGGTCCTGATAATGTGTGTGCTATGTTTACGGCATTATTCTAACCTTAATCTTTTTCAACTTTTCTCTGTCACATAAATGGTGCAGCCCTACCAGTGCTGTGCTTTCTAATATACTTGAAAATCATTCGTAAAAAAAAAAAAATCGCCTAGTGCTCATATATATTTTCACATTTTTCTTCCCCTTGACTGGCAAGGTGGTTGTCTTTAATATGAGGCATATCACCACTCTTTACAGACTCCTTCAGCTTTCAATAACATTAACGCCTTCGTTTTTTAATATCTTCATTTCTACACACATCATAGTAACATTTTTTTCCTTCCAAATATACACTGTTGTGTGTCTACCAGCTGGTACTTGGCGCGCTTGCTCAGAAACAATGGACTCAGAAATAATTGGCATGATGCACATATTTGTGATGCCACCTGTTTGTATCAGTAAGTCTTTATTTCATATAAAATTGTTTATATTTATGCAATCACTGTGTCATACTAGCTCATCTTTACTTTGCAATCTTCATACCTCTTTCTGTTGCCTGACAGGTCGATGTTTGGATATCGTCGTTGAGTTGTACGAACCAGTTGTCAGTTTAAAGGTCCGTCAGTGCCCAATCATTTGCCATTTTAGTTTGTCGTTTAAATGCTTTTTCTCGCCATGTCACTCTGTGAACACGTACACAGTTTTATTAGGTTTGTTTAATTTATTCCATATTAACAAAAAAATAAAAGTTGACCATCGTTTGCATTAGCTTAACATGGCTCATCATGCAAGCTTACAGTGAAATGGCTGTCTTGCCTTGCTTAGCCCCGCAGCGACTAGTCATGTGTCGTTGCGTTTGTGGTATTGTCTCAGCGGTAACCAGCCATGCTGTAAAATTAAGCCACCTGTATTGTATCAAGTGCACTTCCCATTCTTATCTCAAAATGGAACCATTGTCAACACTAAAAATGGATATTTACCTTATTGGCTGGAAAAATTACCAAAAATATATTGTAATCTTCTGATTATATTTGATTATCAGTGCGATGCTGTACCCCTGTCTGGTAAATTTTGTCTTCACAGTAATGGCCATGTTGCAAGCAAACTGTGAATTTTATGGCAGGTGTTCTTCAGTGTGATGTGTGTGGATGTGCTGCAGGCCTTTTCAAAGACCTTATAGTTTAAATTTAACCACATATGTAAAGACTGTTGTACACGTGTTGAACGTAATGTGTGTCGGTCACAAAAATTGACTTCTGAGGGCCAGAATTGTTATTTTTATTTTATTTAATTTTACGGAGTGGCACCAGATGTAATGGTCGTGCAAGCACTGGCTGCCTTTAGTGAGCAGTTGTAATTCGTTAATAAATTATTTTACTGCAACGTAGCTTTAGCTTTTATATATATATACATATCAGAGAGTACATTGAACAGATGTGAGAACATCATGAAATGAGCGCATCTTTAATCTGAGCGTAATTTTTTGAGCGCTTCACATCCGTCAAAGGAACTAATGTCGGCATAATTGAAGCATTTAACAATTTACAACGGTACCAAAAAGTACATGCCATGGCTGTGAGACCTAAGGCATCAGTATTATGTTGGTATGACCTCTTGTATAACCTATTGTATGTTGTATGACCTTTTCATTTGTGGGATTCATCTGCTTCGTGTGACGTTTTCATTTCTGAGCTTTGCTGGATATAAGGAACAGAAACCAAAATTTTTTAGCGTGTGCACACGAAGAAAATTTTGGCTCAAGTTTTTATTTGCCTAAAGTAACCACCACAAGGGTATGGGTTACTTACGCAAGGTAACAGGATTAACAGTAACACTGTGGCTCACAAAAGTGTCAGGAGTGGTTGGTCTATCAGGGTGAGCAAGCAAGGTATCTAAGTATTCTCAGAAGTTTGGATTGAGAAGCTTCGTGGTGAACAGCAATCAGGTGGTGATTGTTTCTGCTGATCACTATTTGCACCAGAGCAGGAATGTTCTGCTCAATATATTGCCCTGCCTTATACTAGAGCTGTTTATATTGGCCAGTCTGAGACAACCAGCCTGTACATATTTTTTTGTCTCAGCACGGATGGTCTAGTCACTGGGAAGCACATGTAGCTGTAATGGAATGTGTTTGACGCTAGCTCTTCGTAATTCTTTGGACTATCTTCTGTCTTTTTTAGTTCTTGTTACTACGAACTCGTTCGCGTGAGCTAATGCCCTTTTTTTTCCTTCTAAGGATTTCTGTTGCTTGGTGTTTTCAAATGTGCTTGGGCTTTAAGGGGTGTTCACTTAAAAATACATATACCTACAATTAAACATATTTGAGGCTGACTGTTTCTAATTCTTTGGACTAGCTTTTACTACCATGAACTTGTTCACATGAGCTGGTGTCCGTTCTTGTTTCCTCCGAGAATTGCTGTTGCATGATGTTTTCGCAAGTTACTGCTGCATTATTAAACAATTTATTGAGCTTTCTTGTTTTTGTGCTGTGTTTTAAAGGGTGTGAACAGAAAGCTTTTACTTGTCAGTGTTCTTGCCTTTAACTATCCCACTCGCCCACAGTAATCCAACAGTTAGCCTCTCGAGTTAGCATTGCCGATGTTGACAAATAGCTAAATGGGATATCTACTTTTTTTAAGAGTGTGAAGGCAGAACCACAGTTTGACGTTTCTTTAAACTTTCTGCATCTTTTATTCATACCATATGGCATTCTGTTCACCCAGCACACACTTCATTCACCACAGCACATATCTTCTACATCCACTTCCTGAGATCGTTTGCAACAATTAAGCGGCATTTCGAGCCGCTCTAGTTTAGTTTCTTATGCCGTCACTTAATTTCTCACTCTTCCCCGCCTACCACTGGGGCCTGGTGCATTGACACCCATTGCGATGTGGAATGAGCTTTGAACCGATGCAGCAATGTATACAAGGCTGGCGAGTGTCTTACCGCCGTTTCCAGAACCGTAGCCTATTTTTTTTCTATGGGCGCCACCGTTGATAGTTTCCTGGGTCTTCGTGCCCCATTCTTTGTACAGGGGTAGTTAAAAGTTCCCAGGCCGCAGGTTCTGCTTCTAGTCGGCATATCCTGTCACTTGAGATCCCATTAAAGCTGTCAAATATCTCAGAGCTTCTTCTACCCTCCACTGATATGTTGAGATTTGGGGTTGTCGTTGCTGCCCTACTATACTGCTCAGAAGTAGACCCTGTGGCCTGGGAACTTTTGACTACCCTGTACCTCATCAAAGCGGCCTTGAAACATAGGCTTTCCCCTTGTGTATTCTTCAATTACAATGACACTTGCTTCATATCCGCACCACGATCAGCTTTCCCAGGGTAAGAAACTCGTCTTGTCCAACTCTGGCCCGTACCGTCCTTGTTCTGAGCTCGAACGTCCAGCCAGACTGGGCCTTGGTCAGTGGTTGACACTAACCTTGCACGCTCCACTGGGCCAGCCGGGCTGTGCTCAGCCCTACGATGGCACAATGACAAACTATCTTTATCCTAGTGGGCGTATTGACACGTGGCATGGAGCTTTACAAAACAAACCTGTGAAAGATCTGTGTGAGGCCTAATTAACAGCAATTTTATGTGAGGCAAGAAAAATGAAGACAGGACTTCAGCTAATGGAGTTTTGCTTGATATCAGCACTTTACAGGTGAAATTGAGCACCACAGGCTACCATGTTAAGCGCATATGCAACACACTATAGCCACACATTAATGTGCCCGTCCCCGCCCGCTTCCTTTTTTTTTTTTTTAATGGTCAAGTGGCATCTTTGCAAAATCGCTGCGAATTAAAATATGGTCCATAGAGTGTTGCTCATCAATCTCCAGATGCAATTAAAGCTTGTCGCTGTTACCGTCTTTGCCTGCTTCAATAAGTTATCCGTGTAAGTTTACTCGAAACAAGGTCAACTCATGTCCTGTAACCAACAAACCTGGTGCTCCTACGAAGTGATGTGGATATTTGACGATTTTGCATCACATACGCGTGATGCGAAACCGAACTTGTCCCCTTTCTGCGACAGCATAAGTCGCAGTAAGTTTGAAGTATACCGTTTACGGTTCCAAAAACACTAATAAACTGCCTAGGCTTTGAGCACTGCATTTCACACAAAGAAATGAACACAAAAAGTCGAGCCCGCATGCAAATTCGTACCCAGCAACAGGTATCGGTATGTGCGATGGTATGGAGTAAGAGAGTAAGGCCCGTCATTACCACGGTTCCTTGATGTGGACGGCGCTACCCTCCTTTCATCAAGAAGGAAACACCTCCGGCGCTGCACACGTGCTGTTATCCCTCCGTGTGCGGTAACCCTCCCTTACGGCCTCACCCGCGCAGGATCCGGGTCGGGGTTGCCCTCACACCAGCGGACGTGCATGGTCTCAGTTGAAACCGACATTCACCACTTGCTGTGGAACTGCCCATAGCACTGAAACCGACGCGAATCTGGCCTCTGACGATAGCTGGCCTATCAGCAAGCAATGACAATCCTGTCTCGTATATCGCAGGGACCACACACACACACACACACACACACACACACACACACACACACACACACACACACACACACACACACACACACACACACACACACACACACACACACACACACACACACACACACACACACACACACACACACACACACACACACACACACACACACACACACACACACACACGCACGCACGCACGCACGCACGCACGCACGCACGCACGCACGCACGCACACACACACACACACACACACACACACACACACACACACACACACACACACACACACACACACACACACACACAAGCGCGCGCGCGCGGTTGGTTTGGTTTGTGGGGTTTAACGTTCCAAAGCGACCCTGGCTATGAGAGACGCCGTACTGGAGGTCTCCGGAAATTTCGACCACCTGGAGTTCTTTAACGTGCACTGACATCGCACAGCGCACGAGCGCCTTGCTTTTCGCCTTCATCGAAAAGCGGCCGCCGAGGCCCCGCATCATTGGGAACAGTAGTCGAACGCCGTAACCACTGCGCCACCCCGGCGGGGTACACACACAGACATACAGACACGCACACACACACACACACACACACACACACACACACACACACACACACACACACACACACACACACACACACACACACACACACACACACACACACACACACACACACACACACACACACACACACACACACACACACACACACACACACACACACACACACACACACACACACACACACACACACACACACACATTGAAAGGGAAATGAGGGGCTCGTTATGATGCAATTTAAAGGAGGTAAGTCTACGAGTCGAAGTTAAACGTTGCGGATTTATTTATTTTTTAAAGTTATTTGTTAACATTGACAAGATTTATGGAGAAAGAATACTAAATCAAAAGCAGAAGGAAAAACAGCGCGCCCTTGGTGGGTTGCTTTTCATTCTCCTTTTCATTTAATATTCTTTCCCCCTAAAATCACCATAAAACTCTATTCTTGTCAATATCGACAAATAACGTAAAAAAAAAACAAAACAAAGCAAGCTCGATCCTCAACAGCACCCTGTCACGAAAATAAGATTAATATCGAAGGTCCATTGTGAACCGTATCAGATATTAAGCTAAGAAAGATTTATTGTGTGTGTAGGAAGTCTTTTCCAACTCGAGCTGCACGGAAGTGCGAACCCTTCAGTTTGCAGCTACTTGTTCAGCATGCTTCAGAAGCACTCGTAATGAAAACGCTCAATACTACACCTGCAAAGACGGCCTCAACACTGATCTGCTAGAAGTTTTGAAGCAGATATGCGAAGAACGGAGAGCGAGACTCCCGTGCAGTATTGAATATGTCACATTCTTTCTTTTGATTCATTAGGGTGGGCTGAGCCCGACGGCAGTGCAATGCCAGGACAACCCGCGGCGCTACCGGAGCAAGCTCCTAAGCAACGCCAATTCACAAAAATAACATTAATATCGAAAGTCCACATGGGACTGTATCAGATATTAAGCTGACAAGAACAGATACTACATTTGATCTTAGCCAAAAGGCCGAGAAGCGATAACAACTCTGTGGAGAACCATCAAACCCCATGTAGAACGTACCCAAATAGAACGCAAGTTATAGTGAGTAGAAAGTTCAATTTTACAAAGACATTCATCGTCAGCTAACAGCGCGAAAGCGCCAATGAGTATTACGCTTATGTGCGCACAAACTGTTTATTTGAATGCTGTTCATAAACGTGAAGAATTCTATTTATCTTGTTCACAGGGTCTGATTTTGTTTGCGAAAACAACAAATGGAAAAAAAGAAGTGCTGTCCTCTATTAGCGCCGACGCGCAACCTGCTTCTGCCGCGCTCTCCCTCGAGACCGGCCGTGCTGCAATGAATCGGGCCGTGAGCCGGTCGAGGAGGCGCTGGTCGGTCTCGAGGGAGAGCGCGCGCTCTCTCCCTCCAACTTCGTGCTCTTGTGCAAATACGAAAACACCAAAAAATTTGAAGCAATTTGTACAGTTGCACACAACGCCGATTCCAACTCCCACGCGTTATTATTGTTGTCACTAATTAGGCGACAAGTACGGGTCATCATCGTACGGAAACAAGGCGCGCGTGAACCGTATAGGGCGTTCAAGAACAAGAGTTACATTTAGTAAACGTTTAGGAACAGTCGTTGGAAGTGTCTAAAGATAGCCCGATGTACCATTTGATTTAAGGTGGAAGTCAATATAAGCCTAGATCCATGGCTACAGTCACGTCCGCTTGGTACGCGTACTACATGAACCTACGGCAGCTCAGCCTTCGCTACTCTAGAGTCCTCGATTTGGCTGCGCTTTTTGTACCAGTTCGAAAGTGCTGCACTCTGGCACTCGATTTGAGAAGTGCAGTGAGCGCCACCTGCACTCGCGTCCTCGATTTGGTAACGTGCAGGCCTAAAAGTGCAAAAGTTCTTTGCACGTTGTTGTCATTGTGGCTGTAGGAAGAAGGAAAAGAAAATGCACGGGCCTGCTACTGGCTCTGTAGCTCCGCTGCCTCGTACGGACAGAAGAGAGAATAGAGAAGAAAGGAAAAAGAAGACGGGGAGAAAACGCGCGCCGCAACAACAGCCCCACCGAAGCAGTGGCGGGTGCAATGACGGCCTACAACAGATAAAATTCGGTGGATGGCTAGCCCCCGCCGTAAGCGGCGTTGACCTACCGTCCCAGCCCCGTAGGGCCAGGAACTGCCACCCTCTCTCTGCACGTTAGCACTTTAACCGAAGCAAGTGCAAGCGGTGCACGCGCGACAACAGCAGACGACATGCGCATTTGTTTGAACGGCGTGGAGCGGGAAATTTTTCCCGTGTTGGATGGCAGCGGCTGCCACGCACTGGGAGACGGAGGATGGCTACTGTACGATACCGACGTTGGGTTTTGATAGCAATGCGTTCTTTGTTGGCCAGCTAAGGATTCTTTTTTGAAACTACATATGCTCCTCCGCGTAAGCATCGTTTTCGAGGGCGACAGCGAGAGCAGCCGCGAAGAGGGCCGAGATGCGGCTGCTCATGCAGCACCCCGACCACCGGCACCTCTGGGAGCCTGTGGGGCAGCCGATGACACGGGCACAAGCGCTGAAGCGCAGCTGCTGCCCGAAAATGAGAGGGAGACGTGGCCTAGACACAAAGTGATGTTTTTAATTGAAAGATATAAAAAACTGACGCACTCGAGAAGCGGCTTCAGGTGAGTCGTGCGCAGCGATAAGGCGAAGCACCTTGTGAATCAAGTAGCCTTCCCCTGAGATAGTCTTGCGGAACTTTCTTTTGCTTGTTTCTTCATGCTTACAGCCGGTGGCATGAGGTATTATCCCTGTTATATGCGACGCGAGACGCGCCCAGATTTATCTCAAATATTCGATGCCGCTCGCAACTGCTTAGACGTTGTTCTAGTTGTAGTTGTTTTTAGCCCTTTCTTGAAATGTCCATGTCGACTTAAAATTGAGCCCGGCCAAAAGCAGCGAGGATTCTGTCCTCGCCGACTGCTGAGCACGCTTGCTATCGCCGCCACCGAGTGCGCAGTTTCTTTGTAGGCCGGCAAAAAAAAAAAAAAAAAAAAAAAAAAAAAAATGTTGCTCTAACCCACACAGAACGAAGAAAATGTGGATCAGGCTGGTTGAACTGATCAACGTTCATTTTGGAGCTATCTGCAGAATGTCAGTCATGTTCGTCTGATTCACAGTACACAAAGCACAGTAATCGCAGTCCCGCTTCGAACAGTAGACGGGTCGCAAACAACGTCAAAAGCGCCGATCGATGGGGGTCCGTCGCGCGCAGTTTGTTAGGTTTGGGAATAAAAATTATTTTAGCGTGCCGCCATGATTGGGGGAGTGTGCCTGTCTGCCAGCAATCATTGAAATATTCAGTAATTTGAGCGATGGATACATCGTCTAAATTGCGCATCATTGTGTTAGTGATTTTGTCGACACCCGATGCCGAGGATGTGCGCAGGAATTGTATGGCGGAGCGAAATTCCTGTTCTGTGATATCTGCGTCGAGGTCCGGGTTATGTGTACCTGTATATGCTGGGAGGGGGTTGTTAGTACCCGGTGCATTATGTGTAGTTTTGAGTTGATCGATTAGGTCCGTGGGTGTGAGTGGTGTGTTGTGAATGATTCGAGTGATGTGTTGTGTGGCTAATCTGGATTGACTAGGGTCGATGAGGTGGCGGAGGAGCTGCCAAGGTATTTTGCTGCTAAGCTTATCAGACATTCCGTTGCAGACCTGGCCCCATTTTTCGCAATTAGGGTAGATAAGAATTGCTGCAGCTGCGCTCTCTTACCCCTGAAGCCGCGGCAATTCCATTGTTGTAGCGTGAGATTGGTGCGATCATTGCCCCGTCCCGCCATATTAGAGCGTGGGTGGGGTGAGGATAAGAGGTGCAGAAGCTTGGTGGGGTTCTGGAGGTATTGCGAAGATGACGTTGGGTATATGATGGTGCAGGCTTTTTTTTTTCTAATTTTTACTATTTAACTTTAAGTGGTTTTTTATTTTTCTTATTTCTCTATCTTAAATTTATCGTTATTTTAGTTAGTTTTTGTTATTTTTTAGTTTTTATTTTATCATTACCCCACTAATTATCATCGATTATAATTTTATTAGTATTTGTTAATAATTACCATCCTCGCAATTTATCATTTTTACATACCCTACTAATTCTTTCATTCTTTCATTACCCGCCGGGGTGGCGCAGTGGTTACGGCGCTCGACTACTGTTCCCAAGGACGCGGGATCAAATCCCGGCCTCGGTGGCCGCTTTTCGATGGAGGCGAAACGGAGTGGCGTCCGTGTGCTGTGCAATGTCAGTGCACGTTAAAGAACCCCAGGTGGTCGAAATTTCCGGAGTCCTCCACTACGGCGTCTGTCATAGCATGAGTCGCTTTGGGACGTTAAACCCCACAAACCAAGCACAAACCAACCAATCTTTCATTAGTAATTGGTCTACAGGAAAGGAAAGGCGCAGTATCTGTGCACGCACATCCTGAAGGCCCTGTTAGACCTCGTGAAATAGCGCATTCGCACTAAAAATGACCAGCATGCCATGGCATGGATTGCAGGCTCGGAGGTGGCTGTCTGTCCGGTCATGCTCACAAGCATGCATGTTGCAGAGAATAGTTGGCAAGTGACATGGCAGGGTGCTGATTGCTCGACTGTTCTTATGACATCACGAGACCACATGATATGGCTGAATTGGCAGGAGCTGCTAACTTGATCAGCACATTTGCGCCGAAAATCGAACCCACAGTGACTCTTGGATCCAGTGTCAAACACACTACTCCTATGTACACCACGTGACCACGTTCGTACCGCTTCGTTAAAGCGGGGCTTTAAATTCGGTCTCTCCCGAAACTTGGGCAGTGTACTTCGCGGTCCTTTTCACAAGCATGTGTCTGACAGACAGTGATTGCCAGCCCACCGCGGTGGTACAGTGGTTAGGTTAGTGCACTCGACTTCTGTGAATAAGGATACGGGGTCGAATCCCGGCCGTGGAGGGCGGTTTTCGATGGCGGCGGAAAGCGAGGCACCCGTGTGCTGTGCGATGTCAGTGCACGTTAACGAACCACAGGTGGTCGAAAATTTCTGGAGCCCTCCACGACGGTGTCTCTCATAGCCCGAGTTGCTTTGGGACGTTAAATTCCACAAACCAAACCAGATGATGGTTGGCAGCTAACATGACCGGGCAGCGATAACGAGCTGGCGATGGCGTCCGTGACACGAAATTCGGATGACGTCATCGCGCCTGTGTACGGTTCAACAACGTATGAGCGAGAATATGTCACGAATGGCAAAACGAAACTTTATGTAGTCATGACTCATATTCACTGTGCGACATACTCCGCACTTTACTAGTAACCACGGTGCTAGTAACATACTGTATGGTGCCGGTAGTGCTTAAACTCTGGCTCTATCGGAGGGGGGTCTGTAGTGGTTCGAGCACAGGTGGAAAGGAAAATAACGGTGGAGAGACAAAACGGCTGGTGGCCAGCTGCCTCCCACATCGTTTTATACAAGTATAAGGACAGAAATCATTTTTCTCCTTCTCCAGTTTTAGAAATTATGTTAAGTGTCTTTTAAAACTTACTGAGGAAATGCCGAAACAACACAGGAGCAATTAAATTTTCTGACAACCGCTGAAAAAAAAAAAAAATGACAGCCTGCTTTGTATGTTTGCGCTCCTCATACAATATGTCAGATATATTGCCGCCAAACATTCAAAACAGTATTTGTTGTTTTTCTTTTTTTAGCAGCCGCCGGCGTGTGGCCTTGTCACTGTGATTCTGGCACGGGTATCAATTCTGTATTTTTTGTTGGTTAATGCCCGATGTCGCTTTATTGATTTCATTGTCGCGCAAGATGCACCGAGATCTGTCTCGAAGATTGTGACCACTCGCGTATGTTTCTACAATGTTCCAGGTTGTGCTATAGTAGCAGTTTGCGACGTTATCTAGATGGTTCTGAGCAGCCATTAAATTGAGCATTGACGAGTGCGACGGGCATTTTTAGCTCGACGATCGACGAGCACGTTTGTTGCTATCGCCGCCGCCGAGTTGCTTAGTTCTTTTGCGGGCGCAAGTCAGCCCAATAGTTAATTTCAGTACTCTCAAGCCTGTGTCTTCTTTTGGTGTGTACGGCCTTGTCACCACGACGTGCGGGGGTCTCAGACCCCCCTGACTTTAAGCCCTGGCTGTCGGGTATGTACAAATATTAGTTACAGTCATGACTCACAGTCTTGTGTCTCTGCCATGTTCTTATTTATTTATTTTTTTTTCTGAATTCCATAGTGTTCGTGGAGCAGTCTGTTTCGGGCTTGCACATCCGTACGCTCAGCTGATATCCTTGTCCGCAGGGACTAGCGGTGGCTACATAGGGCCTCTTACGTTGACGTCATCGCGGAGACGCCATGTTGGAAGTGCACACGCAAAGACCATGCCTGCTACGTGTGCACTCGTGCTTTGAACATAGGTAAGTGCTCATCAGACGCGACCTGACAGATCGCGGCCACTGCCTTGTACGTAACTTCTGTGTACGCAGTAGCCGCTGCAGCTGGCGGCTCAAGCTCTGTGGCCTTGTTCCATGCACGAGCAGAAAGCCAGGTGGTCGCGCGGCTTCTATTGGGAGAGGGGCAGCCAGTGGCGTGTTTTGCGCTCGCTTGTGATTTCCGCGGGCAAGTGCAGAACGCGCGCTTTTCCCGGAGAGGGGCCTTGTCGCGCCTTTCTATCTTTCCGTCTTGTGTGTGCGCTCCACACCTGCCGCAGACGGGGTGCGTGCGTTTGCCACCGTGGGGGCATGGAGCGCTAGAGGAGCGGCGGTACCTCGATTGCAGAGCGGTTATTGGTGTCCCCAATCGCCGAATAGCTATACCGCGGTCGGCCTCTGCGAGTGCCGACGTGTCAGTCAGAATGAGCTGGGCACATTGAACAATAATAAAAGTTATGGAACCTGTTGAGGCCATAACTACCTGATCTAAACAACCCCATTTGCACACTCCATCTCCCTTCTATTTCGGGGGTCTCAAACACTCAGGCCACTGAGCTCTGATGCTGCTCACCGGCTACGAACATTTGGTTGGTTTGTGGGGTTTAACGTCCCAGAGCGACTCAGGCTATGAGAGACGCCGTAGTGGAGGACTCCGGAAATTTCGACCACCTGGGGTTCTTTAACGTGCACTGACATCGCACAGCACACGGGCACCTTGCTTTTCGCCTCCATCGAAAAGCGGCCACCGAGGCCGGGATTCGATCCCGCGTCCTTGGGAAGGCTACGAACATTTTAGCCGCGGTTCCAAAAGCGCGTGCCAGGATCATGAATTAGTTTTGGTTCAGACTTGTTTTCCAAGAAAAAATCAACTTAGAAGCCTTATCCCCAGATGGTACACATTCTTTGCGAAATTGAAAAGAACAACTGGCCCTTTAATATGCGTGAACTTCAGGCGGACATCAGCTGTCTTCAAGAGCAAGGCGCCGAACAACCTGCCCTCATTATCATCGTATTTTTTTTTTTTTTTCATTTGAGGGTAAGGTACTCTAGTATTAACCGATGTGCCTTTTTACTACGTAGCTCTTTCCGAGCCATCCTAAAGTAGCGACTGTCCAGCGTTGAGGCCGGACGGAATACGCGCCGCTTTTCTTTTCCGCGAAGAATGGGAAGAAGTGATCAGGGAACGACACATTTTGGCTTATTTCTATTTTATTCACATTTCCTTATTGTTCTTTATTGTTTCCATTGAATTCTTTTTTGTCTTTTTCTGACGTCTGGTACGCATAGCACTGTCAGTTTGAGACTCCTGTTCTATTTCCTTGTCGATGTGTTGCCCGCGCATTTGAAACAAGCAGGTCAGTCTACAGTTAAAAAAAAAAAAAAAAATCACTCCACCCCAGTGAGCACGGCGGTGAGGCTTGAACCGCCGAATGGTTGCAGGAGAAGCATGAACGCAGGGCTGCGCTAATAATATCTAGTAAGTCTCTCATCGAATATAGCTTTTCTTGCATGCCTCGAACTTGCGAGTTGACCGTTCAAGACAAACACGTTGCGAGCGTCTCAGATGGGAACAAAGAAAACTATCATTCGTCGTTCTCTGTTCGTTCCAAACGTTTCGTTGCAAGTCGTGGGTGCGTTGTGAGCGGCCTTCCTCTCCAGGTGTGCTGTTGTCCATTCCCCATTCGCGCAGCACCCCGCTTTCTCCCCTACGGAGGGTGGCGGAGGAGGTCGAGCTGTCCGAGGGGGCCAGAACGTCACTGAAAGGCGGCTGGCACCAAGTGGGGCGGTGGTACCCTGCATCCCAGCTGGTGCGGCTGCATGCGCGTCATGTGTTCAACTACTTTTTATTATTATTATTATTATTTCTGCCTTACCCGCAAGCACCCCCCTCGCTCCCGGTTTAAAAGTCCGGCTTTTTGGAGCGCGACAGATGGGCACGCGAGTCGGGCCCTCCACCCCCAACCCACACCCCCCTCGTCCTCCGCCCAGTGCGAACACCTGCGCTGAGCCGGGGGCATCGCATATCGCTCGGCGAGCGGACTGGCTGACTGGCTGGTTGCCCCGTTTCGCTGACGGGGAGCGATTCGTTGCCCAGGCAAGCCGCCCGCCAGAGTTTACGATGATGACCATTGTTATGGTTGTTGATAATGAAATAGATTGCTAGGGTAGATTGCGTTGCGTTTAAATGGAGGTGTAGCACAAAATGCGCCCGTATGGTAGCTGTGCTGTGTTAGCTCATGATAAACGTATTAACCAGGTAGTGCAAATTAATCCACAACCCTCCACAGAGGCGTCTCTGCAGCCCATGTTAAACCTGGCAATTTACAATAATTGCGTGCTAATTTCCTTCCCTTTCCTTAGTTTCACCCATCGCGACTTTGGTCTTCAGTTTCACTTAGTCCCTTTGACGGCGTAAGCCAATAGCGGCTGGCCCGATTAATGTACGTAAGTTCATCTCGTTTAGCTCGTAAGTTTTACATGTCGCCGCATTTCGCCCAAAACTACGCGTGTTGGCTCTTCGGCATTTTACATTCAGAAAATGGCGTCAATCGTATTCTATCGTACTTCTTGTAGACACCATTTGCGCAATTGATGATTTAGAAGTTTACATGATTTTGGCATCATTAAACCACGCGTAACGGCGTCATTTTAAGCTTATGTAGCACGGTAGAGCCAACTAAAATGTGTTTAAAATGCTCATTTTTATTATTAGTATTTTGACCTATTAATTATTTGTCCATCATTAAAATCTATCACGTACATGTCCGTCTTGCTTTAAAACCCACCTGCAATGACCGCACCGACGTATCTCTAGTAGTTTTTAAAGTACGAGTTTGTAAACGAAAAAAAAAAAAAAAGAAATCACCAGTGTATACCTACTCACCTTTACCGTGTAGAACTGTATCATGCCGTGTTTACACACTGCTAGGAGTGGTGCAGTCTTTGTCAAAAGTTTCTGGGCTTGACTGAGCGCCTCGTAACGCGTCCCCAGCCTTCCAAATCTCCTGAAGGATAGAATTTCGGGTCTGCTTTCTTTGGTATACGAACATTAAAGCAATGTAAGCCAAATGATACTCAGCACACGGGCGCCTTGCCTTTCGCCTCCATCGGCCGCTTTTCGATGGAGGCGAAAGGCAAAGCGACCGTGTGCTGTGCGATGTCAGTACACGTTAAAGAACCCCAGGTGGTCGAAATTTCCTAAGTCCTCTACTGGTGCGTCTCTCATAGCCTGAGTCGCTTTGGGACGTTAAACCCCATTAACCAAACCAAACCAAACTTTTTTCTATTCCCGCACGAAAATTGCGGCTGCCAGGCAACCGCGCTCTAAACGCGTCCCATTTTTTCTTTTTTCAATAACAAAGCTCCCGTTTGCTTTGCCAGTGAACTCGCTTTTAAACGAGATTATTTCATCCTCACAAATTATCGGTCCCCCTCAGCAAAATATATAGACGAGTAGCATGGAGTCAGATGACGGTACACAGTTCTGGTGGAGTGCGCGGCTTGCCAAAGTTCATGCTATGCCATGTACTGTGAAAAAGATCGACCACACTTGCAGGTTTGCGAAACCTTTAATGTAAATTTTATAAAACAGCATTTTGTACATCAAGACTTCGCTGATGACTTTGTTGTTGTTGCTTATGCCGTGAACGGCGCTGTTGTACAGACCGCGAAACGAGGTATCACGCACAAGACTGAAACGATGCACTCGGTCGCCATGGTTCGGGACGAGCAGTGCTGCTGACACTATAGGTTTATAGTCTGTATTTACAGAAAGCCTAGATTAGAAAGGCATGTAACACGCGCCTTGTTATTGTGTAGTGACTGAAATGTCCAAGAAAAGAATGCATACATACCACAATTTGCTATCGATTCACAAACAGCGTGGGGAAACTCGGAACCGGTTTCGATGCAACAAGCAGGGGCAGGCCGTGCTCAACAAGCCACCGTTTTGCGAGCTCGGTAGACAATGCGACCGCGGTCTGGGAAGGAAGGAAAATTTACCTTTCGTCATTTCCGCATATACTGTATTACGTTCGTAACTCGGCTGGTTGTACACGACTTTTTTTTTTTTCTTTTTTTGCTAGAAAAGTCGGAGAGAGACATTTACCGCTACTATACACACTAAAAGTTCTACACACAGCGTCGAAGTCTAACCCACGAAGTTGCACCAAGGACGAGACGACATATTTGCAACGGGACTCTCCACATGCGTGACGGCACAAAATGTGTAGTGGGATACAGGACAGGTGTGCGTTAGCCATGGTTAGGACGCGAGGTCTTGTGGGAGACGCGTAACCTTCCAGTTTCAAAAGATCGGAGTAATGGAACGCGTGGTCTGATGAAAACCGTGTGATCTCTTTTGGCACTCCAGCTGCCTCCACTGTCCCGAGTTGGGACTACGACAGATGTGTAGACATCTCCGCTGTGCGGATAACGAATCTCTACTGTTGACTAATGTCGCGCTCTTGGAGCTGCGAGTTCAGCACGAAGTACATCACGATGCTGATACAGGAACTAAGTACTTGTATTTTATTTTCTTCATTTGAATTGTATTTATTTTTCTAGCGCGAAAAATAAAATACCGTATTCTTACTGAGACTGAAGGTAGAACAGTTCAGTGCAACTCTTGGTTGGTCTTCTTAAC
The DNA here is from genome assembly GCF_055883805.1 of Amblyomma maculatum. Taxonomy (NCBI): domain Eukaryota; kingdom Metazoa; phylum Arthropoda; class Arachnida; order Ixodida; family Ixodidae; genus Amblyomma; species Amblyomma maculatum. Next base: position 390,180,759 of record NC_139344.1, read on the forward strand.
ATACACATTAACGCCAGTCACTGTTTGTAGGGTTACTGCAGAATATCGCAGAGTAATTGCGACAGTTTCGAGTTACGAGAGAAGCTTATACCAAGAAAGGAAGGTTCACACCACGGTTCTCTTTACGTTTAGCTGGAAAAGCACACGGAATACTTCCGATACTGTTACGTTTCGTTTCAAGCAGATTGCACACTAAATGTAGAAGTCTCATAATTTTGAGTCAATTATTATTCACGAGTTTACAAATGCAGACTATAGCACTGTACTAAACATCGCATTCTGTAGTCTCTTGACTCAGCGGCGTTTCTTGTCCGAGTCAGAAGCGATGCTTAATCGAACTATCTTTCAGTGCTTAAGCAAAACAATAAGCGGCACACACACACGAAAAAAAAAAAAAAAAACATTAGGACTGCCCCGCAAATCGAAAGAGAACGGCGCTTGAAAAGGAGATAAGGGCGCGCTATTTGTCAATTAAAGCAACTGCTGAGAAACATTTCTTCAGGTGAGGGGACGGGGTGGGAGTAAACACACATACGCACACCATATCGATTTGCAGACACAAAATCCAACGAACTACACACACAGTTAGTGGTCTGTTCCAACGGGCATGTTCCGTTCCGCAGTCATAAGTTCCTCCGGGATCATCGTAGAAAACGTGACGTGCTTCTAGTTAAATAAGTGTTGTTGAACGGCAAATTCGTTCCCAATAAAGCGTTAAGGTTACCAGCATCATTCAGTCAACACTACAAGTATGGCAGTAATCTTCATTTTGGGCCTCTACTGTTGCAACAGAAACGTGTTCACGTCGCTGTCTGCAGCCTCTATTATTCCCGCCAGGATTTGCTGACCTATATTCGTTTCTGGTGCAATCGTTTGCGTCGTAGTTTCATTTCTATTTCCTTTCCTCCAAAACTTATCCCGTTATTGAAACGTCTATTCTCTCCTCTCGGCCATATATCATCGGTGAGCATCTGTCAGTCTACGGCTGATATGGTCTAAAAACTTTTCAGGTACAATATCATGTTGCAGCTCAGTCGTCGTGCGGAGAGAGAGGCGAATTTCTGCTTCTTAAAATACCGAATAGCTCGACCAACATCACCTAGTCTTGTCCATGATAGGTGATGTTGGCACAGCCAGCTTGGCTTGCAACAACCGTTCCTCCGTTCCCACGCCATCGTTCAGCACCTGAGCACATTCACCACTCGTCTACAAACTTCGGGGACATTCTTTTGAGGGTATACAACAGTGTTCTTTTTTTTTTTTCTTTAGAACGTGTATGTTAAGGCTAGAATCGCGTACGCAGCCTATACAGTCGCAATCAGAGTAATATTTACTTAGCCGACAAGCCGACTAGAGAGAACATCGCGAAAGGGGGCAGGGCGAGTCATGTGATACGTGCAAGCTCCCCAAGAGAACGAAGGTGCTTCTTGAACAGGCATTTCATTTGTATCTTTAAGAGTGTACAAGTGAGCCCAATGGCACGAAGGCTTTATAAATGTGCGCCTTAATATCTCGCTGTGCGAATGCATGCACCACGTGACCGTTTCTGCCCCCTGAGTCATCTTACCTAGAACATGGCCGTCATGCATTCTACATACGCACACACTTGATGCACACACTTTTCTTTTCTTTCGAGCTCATACAGTGAGTTTGCAAAACATGCACCCAGATCCTATGACAGTTCCACTGCTTATGAACCAACATCTGCATCTGCTGGCGACTACCGCGCCATTTTTTCAAAACGTTTGTAGGCCCGAATACAGAATTCTCGCAATAAATACCGAACAAACGACCACAGCGAGTTGAAGGATGAGTTTCACATTTATCTTTGCACTTTTCGTCGCTTGACATAGGCCGCCAAACTTCAGACACGTTTCACAAATTCAAATTCCTTTCGCCAGGATGGCCAATGCCAGTGGTGAACACTCTAACAGATGTTAATTAGATTACTTCTGTTCAGTTATAATTATTCTTAGGGAGCTTCATACCACACATGAAAATGCGAATGTTTTATATTCTATCCTGAATAGGAGCTTCGCTCAGAGTTCCAGAGGCGGGCTGGTTGCTCGTAACGCTCGTTACTGAACCCACTGCTATGGAGATATATAATCCAAGACAAATTGACAGACGCTTACTAACGTCGCCCGTTGGAAGTGAGAAACTGCGATTCTCTGTCCCTGTGGACCCTTGTTCGAGCCGACATAAATACTGTACTTTGTATAAGAGAGTCCAACTAAACTGACATATTCTGATGCGGCTATGTCACCAAGAACGCCACAAGAATTTCGCAGATACTAAAGATATCGCTTGCGACACTTCCGAAAATGAGATGAGACAATGGCATAGCTTGGTTACAGACCACATAATGTCACTAAAGCTTTTTGAATCATTGCACACTGTACTACGGGGAACAAATGGAATTTGAAAGGGAGAATTAAACCGCGAAAGCAGAAGAAAAAAAAGATGATTGAAGAAGAGCAAATTCAAACAGGGCACGTCTTTACATTTTCAAAGAGCGACCGTCCCTTTTTGTTAAATTATTTAACCATTTAAAAAAAAAAATCCACTCGTTCATCTGTTCGCGTTTTGTTTGTCCCCGTACGCGTCCGGCTCCTATTAAAAGTCTGCACACAGCAAGCTTAAAGCATATGTTTTTACGAGTGTCTCTAAAGGACTCCTTGTTAGCAATGTCAAACAGAAAAAAACAAAAACAAGGACAGCTTAACAAACGATACTCATTTGGTTGTGGAACAGCCAAGTTACAGTATACAGTGTAACGACTTGTTCCCAGCACCATCGGTACGGGGTTGTACAAGAGACTACGTTACGACGGGGGTAACGAAACAGAAGGCAACTAAGCTGAAATTCTTGCAACCCCGGTTTCATCTCGGAGCACCATAATTCAGTTGAGGGAGAGAGGAAATCCGCGCGTAGATTGCGTCGAGCTCTCGATCCTTTTATCGCCTATAGATAAAGCCGCTCTCCTACCGATAACAAAACTATGAAAGGTGATATCGTGGTGTGTAGAAGCTGAGAGGATTTACAAGCAGCTGAAGCTTGGCGCGCACATAAAGTGCACGTTTCACTGCACGGTTTCACTGCATGTCCACACCTCGGTATGCATTCAGAGTTTGCGTCGTCTTCAGAACAGTCGTTTTCTCTCTGACCTCAGGTCATCTGATTAGTGCAAACGCCTGAACCGGAAGTAGTCGAACTGACATCCGATTTCGGTGCTTCCGCCAATGAGATGTCTTGAGGTCAAGGAGCAAGCGAGATATCTGGAAACGACGCAAACTCTGAATATGGACCCTGCTTCGTACAGAACTGGTGTAACGGCAACGCGCTCAAGTTGCCTGTGCTACCCCAGTACCGGGCCGTTACGACGTTGACGGCTTATCTACGACCGCGTGTTATCACGTGAAGGAAAGTATATAGCATTGGCAATGCTGGCTCGAAGAAAATTTAGGCTCTCCGTAAGCATATCTAATCAAAGCGCACGAGTAAACCGTGAAAGATGTCGCGGAAGTTCATAGCGACGTGGAATAGGAGTTTACCTGAACTCAAAAGGTCGCAAGAGCTCCTATAAACTACAGGTGCGGCACGACAAGTTTTGCGCGCTCTAGGGAGTACCACCAGTTGTTTTCAAGACAAAACTGAGGAATGACCCGCACTCATGAAAGGCGTCGGAACCTCTTGCGAACAGCATCCCGGAATCAACTCTGGGTTACTCGTGTGGGATATGTTAGTTGCGCAATCAAACCGTGAGACGAAGGAGTAATACTGTGAAATACGCCAGATTAAAAAAAAAAAAAAAAAAAGTCTGTGAACCTCGGCACCTGAAAAGAAAAATAAAATGCAATCCTACGACCCAAGGCTTGGATTTGAAGCGAGCGCTGTGGTGCTCGAAGAGGCACGTACACGTGGCATCCTTTATTTCCGTGCTATATGGAGACCAGGGAAATTTCCTTCCAGGAACCCCAGACCCGCGCAGGCATGTTTTCTGCGTATTGGATTAAAAACAGCTGAATGAAATGACTTAGTGTTTCAGCGCAATTAGAGCACGGGTTGCATATGAAACTCATGCTGGCCCTAAAGAATTTTTTTTTTTAATTTCATCAAAGTTACTTCAGTGGTGCCCCCTTGAAGACTAATCAGCCTATGTTCAACACTGTCACGTGTACAATCGCCTCCTTTATCAACGAAGGACCGAAGGCAATATGATTTGAGATGCTTTACATGACTAAGTTCTCTTCTTTGGACACAGGAAACAAAAACTCTACAAAAAATGCACAAAAAAAACAGACACTTAGAGCACAACACAACAAACAAAACGTTTTTTTTTTTCTTCTCATAAATACCTACTCAATATCACAGAATTACAGCGCACTATACAATAAAAAAAAAAGTTCTATGTAGCGGGCCATTAGCAATGAAGTATTCGCGGCTTAGCTCATAGTACGAAGTTGGCTTCGGAAAACATAAAGCAACAAAGTATGTACAAACATAAAAGAACGACACCTGACGTTGCGATTGTCGATTTTGTCTGGAATGTTTCTTGGTTGCACGCATGCATTGCCTAATGCGAGCACATTTAATGATATAGGTCAAATATATAGAAAAGAAACCTTATTTAACCTGAGCAGCATGTCACTGTTCACAACATTTCTTAATCGGAATACTGGAATAACCTTATTAGAGAGATTACGCATACTGTGATCCGCGATCCGCCACCGTGACCCTCTACCACTCGTGGGCGGGGCGCACAAGCTGATTGGTTCCGATGCGGCAGGTCAATGTGCCGACATCAAGTATGTGGCGCGATCTATCGGCATCAGAGTGATCTGGGCATGCGCAGTGGAACGCGCGGTGGCGGATCACGGAAGCGGATCGCGGTGTGCTAAATCTCTCTATTAGCTGCAGTTACGATGCCTGCGCAACTAGCTCAGCATAATTTCTTTTTCTTTCTTCCGAGCGGAAGCAGTAGGCAATGAAAACATCCGAATATAAAGATTATGGTAAAGGTAGAGGGGAAAGAGTTTATGCAAAACGTCAAAGGCCAATACGTTCAGGTGAAAGTAGTAGTTCCTTTCCTTCTGCCGAGATTCGGTGACTGCGTAGAATTGCGTAAGAGGAAAATATCGCGTAATGAATCCGCAACAGTGCCTCGCCATTGACCACAACGACTGTCGGTGACTAAAAGTAGATCCTCCGTTCTTCTTCGTTTTGCCGCGAAGAGGATCACGCAATCTCAGGCGACTCTGAGAGACTTCAAAAAAAAAAGAAAAAAAAAGAAAGGTAGAAGAAAAGAAAGGCAATGGTCACAGCCGGAAATGGGGGTCCGGTGCAGAAGTTGACGGAGGAGCAAGCAATGGTATTTCTACATGCTAACGCGACAGCTGTACGTGCGGACGATGAGCATCGCGTTCAACGGACACGGTCCGAACAAAGGTTCTTGAATAGGCGAAAACACACGCACACACACACACACACTAGTAAACATGCATGTCCGCACTACAGTCATACGCACGTACACTACACAGGTTGGTTCATTCATCAAGACGACGACGACGTTCTGTGGGGGATGGGGAAATGAAAACGGAGGAAAGGTACAGGCTCGCTCGAAGTGTTTCGTTTTAGAGGTTCAGTTCGAAAGCGACGGCCATATTGTTGTTGGCCTGTGAGGAACTAGGGTCCGCGTCCGGTTTGTACGCTGGTGAGTTGAGCTCGAGGCCTGAGGGCGCTTCCACGGAGTCGCTCGCCTTCTCTCCGCCGCGGTCGTCGTCTTTCACCTCCTCTCGCTTCCTGCACTCCTGCGCCACCGCTGTCGTCTGCCCTTGAAGCTGCTGCTTCTGCTTCCAGTCCTCCACACACAGTTCGATTGCACTCAGATCGCCACAGGTCACCGCCTCTAGGCTGCGATGTCGTAGTGGTGGATCTCGGCCGCCTCCTCGATGATGTTGCCCTGGCACTGGCCGTCCCTGTCCAGAATTTCCTGGTAGCGAGGACAGAGAAGAACGCGCGCAGGAGAATGGGACTCGTTCCCAAATGATTGAGTATTGACAATATATTTTTTTTTTTGTGCGTTCCGACATTGTCTTTTTTTTTTTCTTCTCTCTCTACACAGGGCATGCGCTTTGCGTTCAAACAAACGGTAATGCGCAAGGCACTAGAAACAGAAAGCAAACGGCCGGTAAAGGCATGTGCAAGACACTTTGAGTTCGACGGAGGATGGTGTTTCTGAGCACGCATCAATCACTTCTGCTTCAATTGAGCTTTTAGCGAGCTTTTTTTAAGCATCTTGAAATTGCCCCATCTGTCAGGACGTTGTTTAATATGGCCGCTGGACATTTACAAATGATGCCTCCTGACGTAGACAGCGTGCAACCTATGGGGCGCAGAAATTCAAGAAAAAAGAAATGGCTTCAAGCACATTCCCGCGTCTGACAAACTGGAGCGATGCGATTATAACGCCATCCTTCAGTCGAAACGCAAAGAACAGCCCTTCCGAAACAAAGATCGAAGAAACGAGACAAATAAAAAACGTACGTGCAACCGCATCCTCTTCTGTTCCTCGAGAGAAACAAGGGTAAACGGGAAAGACGGAAGATGTACAGAGAGAAAGAGGGCAGCGAGAGAAAGAGAGAGACAGAGACACACACACACAGAGAAAGATGTCACCAGACGAGACAACAAGCGGGTGGCGATCAGCAAAAAGAAAACGGACGCGGCCTAGCTTCACGCGAGCTTATAATGGCGGACAGCGAGCCCGCGGCTACTAACGCACTCTAATACCTTTAACACCTGAAATGGCGCAACGCTGTCCCATGGCTTACGTCGCGGCGTTCGTTTGACCCATCTGCTGAAGTCAGTTTGCAACAACTGTATACAACAATCAGAACAGAGCCTGTTCCCGTTGAATTACAACTGACGTATCAGTAATATTATTATGTCCTTTGAATTAGCCTCTCCTCAGTACATAATCTAACATTTTATCTCCGTGTGGTCCAGCTACTAAGTATAAGTATTTGTCTACCGACCCAAATATTCAAGCCTTATATATACCCTCAGAAACATGAATATGAGCTCTCTGCTCACCGCCGAGGTAAGTATGGGCGACCGGGACGATGGCTTTTGATGAGTCGTGATAGAGCCCGGTAAGGACGATTGCATTTGAAGATACCGCGTCGGTGCGGTGTAATCGGACAGCTTTACTCCTTTTCGGGGGTTAAAAGGTTCAGCTGCTCGGCGCGGAGGCAGCCAGGTGATGATGATAATAATAAGCGGGGGCAAAGCAGGCAAGAGGCAGGCAGAGACGACGTCGAGGGCCTTACTCAAGCGCACACTGCCTCCGGCGGTGAGCGTCATAGACGCCCAGATGTCGCACCAGACGCCTGAGCGCGGCGCGTCCCAAGGCTCCTGCGGGACACGTACCTGGGACAGGGACGCTCCCTTGGCGTTACGCGTGAGCCGCGAGGGCGACGGACCGTCGGCCCCCGGGCAGCGCAGCGGCAGTGTCGCGTACGGCGCCGGGTACTGCGGGATGGCCGAACCCAGAAGTGGCCGACACGACCCGGGCCCCCGCTCGCCGTCTGCGTGCCGGGGCGTCCGCGGAGCGCCCAGTCGCTGCTCCACATCCACGTAGCGCTGGCTCTGTGGACGCCCGAGGCTTGCGGCCCCACTCACGTACGTGCCGGACTTGACTGGCTTCAACGGGGGCACTGCGCACACGTACGGACGCAGTGATATGAAGCTGTGACAGCTGCCCCCCTCGAAGGCTCTGGAGCACTGTGGCATCCTCCCAGCTGAGGCACGTGATGTAGTACTTACAGTGGAGGTCACGGCTACTGTGAACACGCGAGCGTTTTCTTTTAGACGCTATCGCGATACTGCATCGTGAAGTTAAGAAGCCTTTGCCAGTATGACCGATAGCAAGAAATAACACATAGCAGAAGACTCTTTAATGACAGCAGATAATGCAGGGATATAGTACTCGAGACTCATGCGCGCACCCGTACTTAGAGTAACAATGAGCACCGCTGTACCATCCGTCACGCCTACACAGAAATAAAGGGATTCCCGAGACATACTTGAATTCCTGGAACAAGTACTGTGTGTGCGCAGGGGAGGGTGTTAAGTAGCAAAGCTTGAACACTTAGGTTCCGCCGTTAAGGACATGACGTGACAACGTTAATGGCTCCCGTCTTCGGCTCCCCTTGCGTATCAACCTTCGCTTACATAAGCTTCGCAATTCGCTTAATAATGAATCCTTTAAAGTTTGTGCCTCCAAAGAAGAAGCGCGAAGGCTTGAGACGTTAATTTCAGGGAGGCTCAGCTGCCTCTGGAAGTTGTTTTCGTTTTGTACTACGACAACTGCTCGCAGTGACGAGCCTCGCGTCACGCTCATAGTGAGTCACGTTATAATAATGCCCGGCGAATGCGCGGCGCCCACTCACCGATGATGTTCTTGTACTTCCGCCTCTCGTGGCTCACGAACAGGCAAGCCCCGGCGATGACGAGTACGATGATGGTGAGCGACGCGGCTGCCGGTGCCACCACCGACAGCCGGAAGTAGACCGGAAGTTCGCGGCTCTGGCTTCCGTGCGGGGCCGGCATGGATGCGTCCGAAAGCGCTGCAAGACACAGGAGCCGCGCGGTCTCTAAAAATGCCCGACGAACAGTTCTTTCTGTCTTTTCGGTTCTGCAACTCTGTCATGGCGAAGGTATTTGAGATGAACGTCGTTACGAGCTCTTCTGCGATATGAAGTCAGCCGTTTCACGAATGTTTCCGACACACAACTATGCAATTTCCCGTCGACCCGCGATCAGTGCAGGACTTCCCAGAGCAAGTGAAAACCGCGTAATTTTGTAATTAATTTCGTACCGCGTTCAGTAGCATCAACTGCAAGCTGAATGCAGCTGCACTTAAACTTGCCGGACTCGTTGTTAACTACTTTTTTTTCTTTTTGGCTCCAAGTGACTACTGGGCATAAAGGGGACAAGGATCGCGAAGTAACGGATATGACGCACAAATTCCAAATTACACAAGCAGACTGCGCTTGTGTGTGATACGTGTTTCTTTACCTTTCTTGTCCTTCGCCCAGCAGTTCAAAATCGCTTTTCTGGCTGTACCACCGAACGTCAGGCAACTCAGCGCTACATCGTCTCAGTGCGAACTGCACTTGTGCAGACGGCTGTCGTAATTTCGCAATTTAATCAAAGTCCCATCTGATATAATGAGTGTCCAGATACCCGGTTCGCAAATCAAAAGGAATATGCGGTTTACCGCCGCACACCAAGAGACGAAGGTTGTTTCACAACTCATAAGTTTGCTATAACCGAAAATATAAATGTAGTCTCTGTGGCCTCTTTATCAACCCTTGACAAAAAGAAATGTCAATGAGTGCAAAGGTCATGTATTAGGGCGAACCAGGGAGTATGCGCTGTAATACGCCTTGTCCTTACCTCCGCCTTCGGTGAGCACGGTGATGGTCTCGCTGGGGGCGCTGGTGGAGCCCTCTCCCGCCGCCTGCAGGTAGATCTGGTAGCGGGTGGCCTCTCGCAGCCCGGACAGCGTGTACTTGGAGTTGTCCGCCTGCGGCACGGTCAGCTCGCGCCATGGGCCGTTCTCTTCTCGGTACGACATGATGTAGTCTGCGGGGCAGAGGGGGACAAGATGGGCACTGAATTAAAGAACTTGAATGGCGCCAAAATAACTAAATCGTAACTAAATCGTAACTAAATCGTAACAAAAATAACAAACTAAAAGAGGCGTAGACTCAAGCGTAAGGAGGGCGGATGCTAGCCATGTCTACGTCTCTTTTGTGGTGCGAATTTTTTCACCGTGGATAGCAACCAACTAGCCTAAACCATCGTGCTTTTTAAAAGCACCTTATCCACTGTGATTTCAGCACACATTTCGAGGTTAATCCGGTGTATTCCGCTGCATCGCATCTCAGAGCGCAGGCGCTAGGGTCGTGAAATATGCGAATAAAGAAGTAAGGGAAGAAACTAAAAGGGGGCTGGTACAATCAGTCCACTTCCGGGGGAAAATGGAAATATACGATTGAGAACAAGAACAATAGATTGCGCAAAACGAAATAAACAGCCAGTTGTAAATAATGTCGATAACTTTTGAAGTCACTTTCGAATTTGTTATTTGACGCCATTTTATACTCGTGAAGCAATGAAAAATTTCCCGCGCTAGGTAAAAGGTTGCTCGCTTAATCGCAAAAACAACTCGGGCAACGTCACAATATCTTAGTGTTCAAAAGTTCACACGCTAATATATACGCTCTCTAGTGCGTTCCTGCTCTATGACGTACATCAATAGGCAATGCTGCACATGCAAATCAATATATCGGAAACAGCTGCGTCAGAAAATGCACCCGTAAAGCAAGGGTCAATGGCAGGGAATGTAAAACTGGCCCCCAGTAGAGACGGCGCTAAACTGAGCCGTGAAGAAAATGGTACTGACGGGTGACGGGTGGTCCCGGAGGTTGTTGCCAATGAACGATGATGAAGAAGCGGTCGTGGTTCTCCAGCCACAGTCGCGGTGGCAGTGGTGGTTCTGTAATGAGAAAGGAGGCCTAGCTAGAAAAAAAAATCCGGCCTGTTCTCCACAACCCTCGTCCCCTCTATTTTTTGTAAAAATGTGGACTATACTATAAACAATGTGCGACTGTTGTCTTCCGCCACAATGTGCGATTGTTGTCTTCTTGCAGCGTGAATACGGCAGTTCAATAAATTTCTGTCTACTCCATAGACTGTATACTGATTGCAGCCATGTCACCTCAGATTCATGAAGCTTCCTTTCACATTTACATCAATTTCTCTAACATTTATCGTTTATAGTCAGCTGACACAAAAGTATATGACAATTACGTTTATTTTTGAGCAAAAAGCAGTTTCTCGGCTCCCCATATGAAAACTAAATCTACCAATCTTCAACCAAACTTAAGAAACAAGCGTTTGCCGGAGCAAAATTGTTCCTGGGTTCAAAAGTTCGGCCTAGTCAAATATACTCCCCCCCCCCCCCCCCCCCCTTTCCCTCTGCCTCACTAAACGCTGCACGATTTATTCCCAACTGTTTAAGCGCCCCGATAAGTACGATCGCGAACACAGAAAACAGCAGCAGCCAGCGTACCCGAGTCCGCGGTCCTGGCGAAGACCTCCTGGGAGTCTGGGCCGGAGCCAGCCGCGTTGTAAGCTTTGACCACAATGCTGTACTCGGTAGCCCTCTTCAGGCCCGACAGAAGGTGCTCCTCCTCGAGCTGCTCGGTTACAAGCGTCGACTGGTAACTGTACGGCTCCTCCGATCCGCGGCTGCGGTAGCCGATGTAGTATCCCAGCAGGTGGCCATTCCATTGCTCCTTTGGGGGCGCCTGGTGAAGAGGTTTGGTCGTAAGCGCAAGTCTGAAGTGCAACCCCCCTCCCCCCTCCTTCCTTCTTTCTTTCCTTCTTAATTATCAGCCTCCGATTGACTTGATTGAGAAACTGTGACTGTGCTCCTCGCCGCCTTACCTTTCCTATCATTCTCTTCTATCTTTCTCCTTTAAACTCCTCATTCTCCTTCCCCAGTGCAGGGTAGCAAACCGGAAGCTTTCCTGGTTAACCTCTCTGCCTTCTCTCTCTTTCTCTCTCTCTCTATCAGCCTCTGTTATGGTAGTGGTTGACATGTTATGAACATACTGACTCGGCTTACAGACGCATAGGACGCAAGCTGTCCTGAAGCCGTTCCCCACGCCCAGTCGCAAAAAAAACTACAGAAAATTTTCTGATGTTACGACAGAAGATCTGTGCAATTTTTGACGGGAAACGTGTTGGGACAACAAGAAATTCTGTCGTAACATCAGAAATTTCTGTAGTTACAAGAGAAAAGTACTACAGAACTACAGACAACAGAAATATACTACAGAAAAACTACAGAACTACAGAAAAATCTGATGATTACGACAGAACTACAGGATATTTTGTCGTATTTTTGACACAGTTCAGTAGTTTTTTTCGACTGGGCGGTATTATTGATTAAAAAGCGAAAATAAAACATAGTCTTTAGCGCATGCGTCTTAGGCGTACTGCTAGACCACCGCAAATTTTTGCGCCGAAGGTGTAGGGCACTTGCAATATACTGCATCATTCTTCAGGCTGGGCGATGAAGTCGTATCACAAGTCACAAGGAAGATTTTTAATTGAATACACGCAGACAACAATGTCAGATTCGTCTGTAGTTCGTTCTGAACGGCCTACCACGCGACACAGGCGCGTATGCCACATTTGTTTGTACGTACCTTCCATTTGATGCGAAGCAGAGTTGGTCCCCTAGATTCGGCAGCAACATCAGTCGGAGCGCCACTTGGTTCTGTAATGGAAAAATGCTGTGAAGCGCACTACCTTTGGGCTCTTAATGTCCACGCTGTGTGCTAAGTATTGCATGAATGCTGCTTAGAGAGTTTTGGAAAAAAGTTTCATCGACAAATCTGCAGAAAATGCTTCTTTTTTTTTTTTTTTTTTTTTTTTTTTTTAGTTTTAGTTTCACCGCTTTAAGTAGAAATGGGACAACAGATCTGGTTCCGTTGTTCAGTCCCTAAAAAGTGACGCACCTTCTTCTTTGGTCTGGAACTTGTTGCTTTCGGACGGAGATCCCCTCCCGACGGTGTTCTCCGCCAGCACCCGAACGATGTACGACGTCCCTGGCTGCAACTCTCGCAAAAGAGTTGACGTCTGAGGAGCTACCACGATGGCCTCTTCTAACCTGTGTGCCGCGCCTGCGCAGTTTAAACGTCAGAAAGGCGTGCATTAGGCGTAGTATCGGCTGCCTCGGAAGTTGGCAGTCATTCCCGTCAGAGCTAAATTCGCTCTAAAACCCACCGTGGTCTTTCCAGTACTGCACGATGTACTTGGAAACGGGGCTGTTGCCGCTGTAAGGGGCGTTCCACCTGACGCTGGCTGAACGGCTCCACGTCTGCTCGACTTTGACATCGAACGGTGCTGCTGGGACCTCTGGAAAATGAAGAGCGCAATCAAATCATTTATTAAAGGTGATAGAAAATTAAACAGCACAGCAGAATCTGCATTGGAGTAATGCGAAAGCACGGATGCCGCTGTTGGTTGCGTAATTCACTTCTTGTTTACCCATTTTAGTCTTTGGTACTTTCAAATTGCGCGCCAACTCCTTCCTATGCCCTTCTTCGGCTCTTATTCCGGCTGCGTGACATCACATCCTTGACGTCATCATAACTGACTGACTCAATTAACTATTTCAGTGTTTGGTACTTTCAAATTGCGCGCCAATCCCTTCTTACGCCCTTTTTTGGCTCGACTTCAGGCTGCGTGACGACGTCACATCCTTCACGTCACCTTAATTAACTGATTTAATTAACTGTTTAGTATTTGATGCATCTTGATATCATACTAACTGACTGAATTAACTATTTTAGTATTTGATACATTCAAATGTGGCGCCAAGCCATTGGCTAATTAGACCCTTTTCGCTTTTATTTTTACATTTTTGCCTATAATTATTTACCTAATTAATTCATTGACCTAATTTTTTTTTCGCAAACAACTCACGTCAACTTTTATCAATTGACGCCACTCATTCACCTCTACTACTTCTCAATTACTCACAACTGCTACGGACACGATTTTGCGGACACGTTTTGCGGACGCGGTCGGCGGACAGAGATCTGTGAACATAGCGAAAACATTAATAAATCAATCATTCAAATCAATCAATCAGCTCACCAAGGACGACTAGCTTGATGCTGCGCCTATCTGAGCCGAAGCCGTTCTTGGCGAGGCAGCTGAAGAGGCCGTTGTCCGACCGCTCGGCACCCTGCACGTGCAGCTCGGAGGCCGTGCCCCGGTCTGTCACGCTCTCGAACACCTGCAGCCTGGCAAACGAGGGCGGAAACGAAAGACATCTCGCACAACGTTTCACCTGGCCGATTTACTTATACAGGACGAAAACGCTGTCTTAGGTCGGATATTGATCATCGTTTGGAAGAACCGCAATATTAGCTGTATTTAAGTTGCTATCTTTTTGTCAAGTGAGAAAGTGAGCTAAAGACGAGACGAATTCTCTTCGAGACAGGTCTCCCACCTCTCGTCAGAGATTGCGAGGAGGTGTATTACTAAGCAGAGAAGACTAACGGCACAATTAACAGAAACAGTGAACAGCAGAAACTTCCTTTTTAAAAATAAATAAAATAAAAAATAGAAAAAATCAAGGCCGATCACTGATAGGAAATGCGATGACATTTTTCTTTCGCTCCCCGGTCTCTCCCAATTGAGATTTTCTATTCCTTATAGGAGTCTATCCGTAATCTATTTTCTTCTGCGCATTATAGACCACACTCGAGGCTTCACTCAGACGCTGCAGGTTATCATCGCTGTTGTTGCACTTATATTTTTATGACATTACAATTCCTTCTTCAAGTGGCAGGCAGGGATGGCCCGTACAACCCTATTCCACCTCTGGCATCTGTCGCTCCTGAATCAAATGCAAGAACTGTAGCCTGAAATGGTCTCTGTGATTGCAGGTACTGAACTTGTGCTCCTCACTCGTTCACACTTTCTCATTCACGTTCCCCCAATTCTCTTCCTTAGTGCCAATCGGAAGCCTCCTGGTTACCCCCCCCCCCCCCCTCTCTCTCTCTCTCTCTCTCTCTCTCTCTCTCTCTCTTAGATATTATTGCGCTAGCGAATATCTGCAGATGAAGCACTTGGCAGCAGCACCGGAATACATACCTGGGCGAGTCCAGCGGGAGGGGGTCCTCGTTGCGGTGCCACGTGACGCCCATCGGGCTGTCGCCGAGCGCCTCGCAGCGCAGGATGGCCGTGTCGCCGCGCCGCACGCTCTCCACGCTGAACTTCTGCTCGAAGCGGGCGGGAACTGCGCGCAACCAAGCCGAAGAGTAATTGACCAACACGTGATGGAACGTAAACGCGCGAGCGAACGAACGAACCAAACGAAATCTTCCGTCGCGCGACGTATACAAAGCATCAAGGTGAAAGGTCAACGCAGAAAAGAGAACAAAGCGCAAATTTTGCCACTTGTTTCGTGCTCAGACTTTTTGATCTGCCGTAAGGCACAGGTACACGCACCCACCGCCAAAAGCGGCTGCGGCGAAAATTTTTCCTCTCTTTTCAGACAGGGCACATTGCTCGAACTTTAGCTCGCGTAGGCGTACTCTTCACATGTAT
Source organism: Amblyomma maculatum (assembly GCF_055883805.1). Classification (NCBI taxonomy): domain Eukaryota; kingdom Metazoa; phylum Arthropoda; class Arachnida; order Ixodida; family Ixodidae; genus Amblyomma; species Amblyomma maculatum. Next base: position 390,195,963 of record NC_139344.1, read on the forward strand.
GTTCAGAGGCGCGTGCAAATGCGGCGATTAAATAACTTTTTGATATTGCTGTTTCACTGCGGGCCCACGTAACCAACCCACTGTTGTCTGCGAGCAAATCACCGTGTCTTCTTCCGCGTCTGCGCTGCTGTGCAATCGCGCTTGAGAAGGCCAAAACTGGGCACCAGTGAGAAGCAAGCGATGTATACGCTTCGGCAGGCACCCTGACACGTACGCTATGCGGGTAACGGGCCACCCGTTTCGACAAAGAAAGTGTTCCACTGAAAGATATTTTGGCTACTTTCTTCTTATATCCCTTCAGTGTTCTGCCATGCTGCGCTTTTTTTTTTTTTTTTTTTGTATGCGACGGTGAAGGTGGGTCGGTTGTACACGCCCCACAAGTACCCTGTATTGTCCGCTTTTCGTTGTCGATCTGCAAGCCAACTCTTATAGAGAAGTCAAAAAGATGAACATGTCTTATGAAATATAAACTTATGTAAGATTAAAGGGACAGTAGACAAGCTTGCCTCGGAGCAAGGCGTGCACCCTTAAAGGTGTAATCTCTTCCGGCATAATAACAGGAGCGTTGCTAGAGAGGAACCATTGTTACAGACGCGCGTGTACCCTAAGGGTCTCCACAGCGTCACCGACAGGCAGACCTCCCAAACTTGAACTTTTGCCTCTCGCCGACAGGAAACTGGGCACAATAGAGACCTACTGGCGGGAGTGCTGCTGCCAGTTTCTTTCAAATCTGCCCCCCCCCCCCCCCCCCCCCCCCCGGGGATCTCGCCTCAGCGGCACGCCAGACTGCGCCCCCCGATTGACCCGTCGCCCTCGGCAACAACGACCGCAGAGGGGGAAGGGAACGCCGCGACAGTTCCTTGACGCGGCCGCGCGCTGCTGATTGGACGCTTCCTGCCCGCCTGAATAATCGGGATACGTTCGGGTACTTTGGCTCACCGGCTCAAACAGGAAGCAAAGAAGAAGCCCTCGGCACTGCACGAGCACATCAACGTTTTTTTTTTTCTTTTTTCTTTTTTTTTTTTAAGTCGTTCTGCTCTGCAGAATGCCCTCGGGAAATGAGAGCTGCGGAGAAATAACGGGAGAAGTCGTCGTATAAATCCCCTGTTCTTGTTACTTCGATTATGTTTTTTTTTTTTATTTATCTACGCACTTTTCGTCATTTAAATTCTTTGCAGTGGACAGGCCAGACACGACAGGCAGTAGAAAGAGGACAAGACAATCACGGTTCTCTTATCCTTGGTATCAGCGCTGCTCACTAGAAGAATAAGTTACGACCGACTCAACTTTTGGTTGTGTCCCTCCTTTTGTTCGCCCCTTTTCGTTTCATGGACGTATGCATTTCCTGACGTCAGTAACTCAACTTAACTTCACGTCCTGCTTGAGTGCTGCGCGAGTCTGTGCGTGGCATAGTGTCGGTCTCATTTTCAGGTCGGAGGTTTTTATCCCAATTCTTTTTTTTTTTTTTTCGTTTGAAGCCAGCCTTCGCGCATCAACGGCTTCTATTGCAAATATAACGCACTATGCTTAACATAATCGCACTCGGGAAATTCGTGTAGCAAATAGGTTGTAAAAGTCCAAATATTACGTTTATTTTTTTCTCTTTTCCACGTTACGACATTGGCTCTCCCCCCTCCTTTTTTGTTTTGCAGAATAAACATAAAATATGTACGCACACAGAATATGTTCGGACAGTGCGAAAGTACTCATGAGAACTGTGAGAACATGCACATGCGCACACAGATACAGCAGAAACAGACTGACAGAAGCGGCAAGCATCACACTCCTCACACACCCGCGCAAGCATGCGTGATCACTGACGGGCAGCAGACTGAGAGGAAGAGAGTCAGAGGAGAGGTATGGAGGGAAAATGGGGATTGGCGTGGTGAATGGGCCACCTGTAAGAGACCAGAAAAGTCACAGCAGTTACTGCGCAATGAAAAGCACACTTACGAAGGATACTAAGGGGTACGTGATATCCTGCATCTGAGCAGTAAACTTACAAAAACTGTTCACTCGAGGACGAAAAACATTGCTATAGCGTTTACAAAACTAATTGCAGCGGCAAACCTTTTATTCACGCTCCTTTACGGCTACAATCAAGTTGAAAGGGAACATCCGCTTAGCGCACAAGAATGACTTGTGCTATTATTTCCGCACCAGTAGATGCAGTGTAACCTTCATACGCTCCCATGCATAAGAATATATTCTAGCGAAAAACAAATAAACGTCTCCGTGAGAGCAATCGAGAAGTCGCTGCGGAGTCTACCGAAGCTTCCCTTGAAGGTACAGCTTAATCTAAGCACCAGCTGTACACTGAATGCCTGTAGAAGGGCCGGGTGATCGATGTCGGACCGTCATGCTTCGTTAGAGCCATGTAACCTAAGGAATGTTGCGACACCTCCTGGTATGGTTGTTCACAAACATGGTAATTATTCTAAAAACTCGCCGTTTTTTCTGCTTAGTTTTCAGCCACATATCATACTCAGTTCACAACACACGCCTATAGTTTTTGTCTGAATAACCTCTTTGCCAAGGACGGCTTCTTAAACTTCTCGCCGTATCGTCCAGGGGCAAAAACAGACAAACGATTCAGACACTTCGAAGAAATCAGCGCAGCAGGAGTTTTAGCGGTCTACACCTGTTCACGTTTGCAACGACAGCAGAGGTACAGAGTCTCAACCAGTAAAAAAAAAGGAAAAAAAAAAAGCTAGTAGATACAGTATTCAACATTCGCTTACCATCGTCGATTGACTGCATTTAACAATCACCGATTTTAGACTATAGGGACACATTACACATGATGCTTGTAAATAACCCATACTTCGGCGTTCTGGCAAAGAATAAGGGAACATATCAGGATCCTTGCGCGAGGTGTTCTGCAAATGAGAGGAAAAGCAGATGCCAGCGTGCGCGACGTGGATCTCTAGCAATGCTGGCGACCATGCGGCCGCTTAACGCAATTTCAGTGATTACTGAGAAACTGAAAATGCCTCTTTGGCTCCGGCAGATGAAATATGATCCCGGGCAGCGCAAACCTTAGTATTGGTACTGTGATGGAATGCCGGTCCTACATAGGACCAGTGCGTTGCCAGCACAATAGGGTTCACACATAGCTCAGTCCACCGAAAAGCGACGGCATTATATAACGCAGCATATGTAGTTCGACCGTTATTTTTTTATATATGACACATGCAAATATAACGAGCACCCTCATTTCCCCTTCATTTATCTGCATGCAAATAAGTCTGACAGATAAATAATTCAAGAGAGAGAGAAAATAGAATAGAAAGGCCGGGAGGTTAACTAGGCGATGCCCAGTAAGCTACCCTACACGTGGGGAGGGGAACGAAGGGAGAAAAAGGAAAGAGCGCGAAGGGAAGGAATCTATCGTGCAGTTAAACTCTTGAACTCAACCCCGAGTCCTTTAAAAACTTAGCTAGCGCTTTCACTGATTTCCTTTGTGATGAAGGAGTCATCCAAGGGCCCAGAATCTTTTCTTCGGTAAGAGCGCGAGAGTCCAAGCGGCGGAGTGTAGCAGCCAGGAAAGCACGCTCACGCTCAAACTGAGGGTACTCACAAAGTATGAGCGCAATAGTTTAAACACACCCGCACTGCTCAGACAAATAATTCAAATAACTGATTAAAGGTATGAGATAAATGTGTGAAAGTTTATCTGTGAAACCGCCAATTACAAGATTTATTCTAGGTTTGTGCTTGTGTGTACAGTCTTTGTCAAAAGTTAAGAGCCCAGGGGGTCTGGTTTTAAGCCTTAAGGGCGCTGCTTAATCATTTATGGAAGTTCTTCCCGTTGAAGAAGGTAACACGAAAAATTTAGTCACTTTCACAGATTTTGAAAACTGGAATACAATACGAGCCACACGGTGGAGGTCAGAAGCTCTATAAATTGTTGCAACGACTGCAAATCTGTTTCTAAGTGTACCAGCTGTCATCTCGCCTCCCTCTTCGATAGACAGTTTGACGCCATTTTCCAAAGCACCAAGTGTATCGCGGCATTGTACGAAGAGAGCTCAAGTACGGAAATCCCATTCGCGAGCAAACTTCTCGGCATTTCCGGACAGGGCCATTGCGCTCAATCGGCGACGAACGTAACGAGGCTTTTGTCACAGCCGGACCTCTTCAACTGCTCCGTTCCGATTCGAACGTGACCGCGGAGAAAAAACCTACTCCTCCTCCTCCCTCCCTCCTTTCTCTCCACGTGCTTCGGCACGATGTAGGAGGACCGTGATCATAAACGACGCGAAGACGCGTCATCCGTGGCTTCTCGATGGCCTCAGAGAGGCAAGGAAAGAGGCAGAAGCGCGCGTGCCATCCTAGATCGTTCTAAATATTTTGCTTCCTTTTTTGTTTGTGTTATGCTGCATGGGGAGGGTTTTTGTAAGGGCGTTAGCGGGCAAAGGGTCGTCGTCTTTGATCAGCATTTTCTGGATCGCGTCTTTCCCATGCAGGGCCCCAACTCCATGCCCAGAAAAGAGGATCGACCGCCGTCTTTGTCGCCTCTTTCTCCTCCTCTCTTTCATCCGCGCACTGCCGTCAAACCACCCTTCCTCGTTTCTCGCTTTCCCTCGTTCGGGACACACTGTTTGATTTTCTGGTTACTGCAGCACGGCGTACTTCAAATTGCGTTTGCGCCTTTGCACACGAAAGACGACGTGCTCTGCGTTCGCGGGTAGAAGGACTTCGGATAAAGGAACACGCTGGTTCGGTAAAAGCCTGAAGACGAGGCCGCGTTTGGATTTCCCCGCAGTCATATATCGATGTTTTCCTAGTAAAGCGGGGCAGCCACCGTCTTTGCGAACGCTAACAGGGTTCCTAACGAAGGTAGGCAGTGTGTGAACTGCAATGGCGACCAGCGTACCGGACGAAGCTCAAACTACGGCAAACTTATTCGCGTACCGCACTCGAGCGATAGTTTATTTTTTTTTTTTATTGCAGTATAAAGCGTACAGCGTCCTCAGCTCTAGTTGCTGTTCGCAAGTAAGAATCGAGATTCATTCATATGACAGCAAGGCCGGTACAGCATTTTTTTTTTCTTTTCGATTCTGTTCTTTTAATACCATACCCCTTATCTGGCGGGTTCTTGCGACAACAGATATGTGGCTGCATGTACTCTACCAGCGACCAACAGTGAACAGGGGGACTGCGTTAAGGGAGAAAACTATGATTGCCTTGTTACTGCAGATCAAAGAACCAAAAAAAAAAAACGCATCCCGTTTTCCTTTCGTTCTTTTATTTGCCACTAGTCACTCTGCTTGCCAGTGACATAGGCCGTGGAGAGTAGCACCAAACGGCAGATTACCACGATAACAGTAAGCGACTCAAACGTTGACAATGGTGTTGCGCTTCGACATCCCGATCGGATCGAGTCTAACCAGTCCAACGCCGAAATAATAACCGAGCCTCTCTTGGCAATGACCGAGGACGAATTTTTCTTTAACTACGAAGTTTCTGAGAAAGCTGCATGCGCTTCCTTTGTAGTCGTATGGCTGCTCTTTGGTAGATGTCAATGAGTAATTACTCCCTTATTACAAATCTACTCCACCTAGGGGACTTCCTTAAGTATTCGGCTTACATCCGGTGACCTTTGTTTAGCTCTTTAGTAGCCCCAGCGTCCGGGAATCGCTGATGCCCAGCAGCGTAAGCTTGACGCAAAGCACCAAGATATCGGCATTTCGCTTTTTCCCACTGGAAAGCGAGGAAAATGCAAGACCTGCGGAAATTTCTTCACGGCTTCATCATCTCCCTTCTTTCAGCGTGCGGGCCAAGCCCCGCCAGCATAGCAAAGCATTGTCGCGCAGCGTGACCCCGTCGCTGCATTGTGACACCACGAGCCAGGATTTTGCGGCGTCTATAATAAGCGCGAACATATGATACAGGCGCGTGGCGAGCAGACCGAGGCTTCTTCACGAAGCGTGCTCGCGCCGTTAGCAGCCAGGAAACCATGCGATGGGCGTCTGTCCTGGAGGCCATTATTGCCCGAAGGCCCGAGAATGTCAAGACGCGCAAGAAGAAGGGGGAAATAAAAGAATGAAGCCGAAGGAGCGAAAATCGATGCTCTTGATCGCCACGCGGATGGCCCCGTGCTATGAAGAGAGGCTCGCTAGACGCAGGGGTGGGGCTCGCGCGCGGAGCGGCCATCCGTCGACAGAGGCTCCGTTGCGTGCAACGGCGCTTGTATGCAAAGCGCCCTGCATCTACCGGCCGGCCGGGGAATCAACCGTCTGTAGTGAGGGGGAAGGGGTGGGTAGGCTGAGCTGAGAGGCTTTGCGAAAGTTTTCTTTCCGTGCGTGAAGCAGCGGTTAAAATTATAGGTTGCTTTGCCTCGGAGGAGAGATCGAATCCACCAGGAAACGCACGTGAAAAGCGCCGCATTGAGGGATATATACAAGAATGCTTTGGGCACAGTGGTACGAGAAGTATGGTGAACGCATCTTGCGAAAGCATTCTGACCGCAGTCTAAGGACTCCTTAATGGAGATTCCCTGTCTCTGTTTTTTCGTGTCTGCTTTCCTAAAGAAACATACCTGGGCGCTTGCTTCCTTATGTTCTATGAATGCGTAAGCATTAGGTGCTGATATTTTAAATATTTTGCGCATTTTATTTACCGAGTTATACAAGCGTTAGCTCACCTAACGCTTTATTTTACATGGTTTTTGCATGGTTTCGTGTTTGATTTTGGATTCTACTCTTCGAGAACTTTTCAACTATATATGATAAACGTTTCAGTCTGAAGTTAAATTGTTAATTACTGTAAACTAAATAACGGTTATCAAACTAAGACCTGCAATCAGTGTAGTGCAATCGCACTCGATATGAGCTGTCTAACAATGCATGACTTGGTGCTATAGCTTAATATTCAATTTTTAATCACAGTTCACTCATTAACGATAACTAAGACTACATAGTGTAGTGAAATCGTACTCGAGAGCTATCCAACGACATATGACGCTGTTATATGGCAGAGTTCAGGTTTCAATCACAATTAACTAACTAAAGATAATTAAGATCTACAGCTGCAAAAGTACAGTTATATAATCGGTATAAGCTATCCGACAATATAACACATGTGGCTAATTATGCTCGCCATAAGCCACACAGCCACTGGGGACACTTTCTGTACAAATATTCTGTACACAGCGCGCATGAGCAGTTATGCTAGCATTAAAACAGACGCAAGCGTTCCTTCATGTACGAGATTTTTTGTTTGTTTATAATAATAATAATAATAATAATAATAATAATAATAATAATAATAATAATAATAATAATAATAATAATAATAATGGTGGTGGTGGTGGTGGTGGAGTCGAAGACAAGGTGCTATAGAATGAGCCAGTCTCGAAACGCAGCTTTCGTATGCCCCCATGCTGCGTGATTTCGTACCGTTTTCCCCTAACGAAGTCGCGCGTGATCCGCCCTAATTTGCATTGAGAGCAGCAATCTGCGGCAGTAATCAGTCATCAGAGACACAAGAGAAGCAGTAAAAAACTGAAAGACTTAAAATGAAGGCCGGCAAGCGCGTTTCGCTGCTTCTTTGAATATCGATTTCACCACACAACGGCCTTGCAGCAGGGGTAGCTGTAATCGGTATTAGGCGGTCATGCTGCTATTTATGCCTAACCAAACTGGTAAGCTGCTGATACAACACCACCCTAAGGTATGGAAGGCGACCGAAATGTATAGGAATGACCGGTTTGCAAAGGTCGCGCAGATAAATGGAACTCTTTCCTTTTCACTGGGCTGTTATCAAGGTTGCTGGATCAGCGCCAGATATTCGACGACGCGGAGTACCGGAGGACGAACGCAGCCGTAATCGGTGACAAGGGGGACGAAAAAATGGGCCAGGCAGGAGCTGAGCCCTTCGGACGTCCTTCGATAAGCGCAGTCGTATTGTGGCCCGCCGTGAAGAGCAGGTCGTAAACAGTGCTTCGGATAGGACGTCTGGAGTGGACAAAAGTGAACGGTCGATCGAGTGTGGTGATAAAGAGAAGCTCTGAGAAAGTGTTGGGGCAGTTCTTTTCTTTCCATTCTTGGTCTTCACTGTCCAATTTTTTTCACGATTGGTTGCGAGCCGCGTGTCCATTTTCTGCAGGGCCTGTTTTTATTTGATTTTAAATGGGAAATGAGTGAAGGACCTTAGAGATATTATGTTCGACGTACAAAGGAATACCACATTTTTATGTAGCGAGATGTAAAGAAGGACGTGTTGATGGAAGCAGTGTAACGAAGAAGTTCGGCTTCCTTTCTTTATTTCTTTCTCTTTTTATTTTTTCCCCTAGAAATAGTGCAGACAACAGCGCTGCCCAAGAAGATTACAATCACATCAATAACGAATCTTAGAATGAGGTAATGTATATGAGCAGTCAGCAATGGACGAATGCGGGCTTTTCCCATGTTCAGTGGTGTGGAGAATAAAAAAAATATATATATTTGATGACCTGGCAAAGGATGTTATAACCGTATTGTCATAGGTTGACTCTGGTAGAAACACCTGGGTCCCAAGAAATATATCTCTCACGTGGTAAACACATTTTGCCACGATACATCAGATAAGCAATCTAGTCTGGCGACCGCTGTGGGGGTTCCATCTTTAGATCATTTAACATGTCAGTAACTGAGGTGAACATTCGATTGAATAGTTTGTGCTGCGCAAATTTCAACTGGTACGTGCTAGTTTCGTTAACGAATGCTACGAATGCTCAATGGTGATTCCTTGTGTGTGCGTATACCTATGTCGGGTGAGCAGTTAGGGTTACGGTCGCCCTGGCTGCGTAGATTTCAGTCGTCCGCAGCCCTAAGCCCAGGCCAAGCGCCCAAAAAATGATCCAGCATCGCCGCCAGGGCGGAAGCGGGCAGAGGAGAGGCGAACGGATGGATGTGAGACATGGATGTCCAGAACGCTTTGACATGCAGGAGTTAGCACAACACCCATTCGAATACTCCGGAAGTTAAGCCGCCGAGCAGGTTACATCTACACAATGGAATTAAGCACACTTGGAGCGGCAGTGAGATTCCTTTTGTAGAAACGAGTCGCCAGGGGAAAGCTTCAGCATATGCAGCGGGTTAATCACATCCAGTGGACGAGAGAGATTATCAGCTTCAGAGATATTGGACACGTTGCGCGCCAAATCCACACATCGCGGACACTGCTTTGTTTCGCCCCAAAGCGCACCTTGCTGAATGAACTTGTTTGATCAACTGTTGCCTGAATGTACGCTTCTAACGTTTGTCAAGATACTCTAATAATCGATACAACACCACAATTGGTTGGGTGGTTTGCCAAATATATATAGGACTTCCCTGAAATTATGGGGTAATTTCCGCGATAGCGCCGCTACTTTACCAAATGTGGCTAGCCTTCTTGCTTCCGATATGTAGAACCATGGATGGTTGCTCTCGTAAGCCTGCATCGGCGGTCTGTGTCATCGGCCTAGCGTCGCTCTTCGCATTTCTCGTCGTATTTCGAAGAACCCTTCCCGACACCAGCGATGCCGGAAAGAGCGAAACACGCCGCCGTCTCCGCCGCGGTGCCCGGGTCAGGAATAGGGATTCTCACAAAGAGTGGGCGCTGTCCTTGCACGGCGTCTACACCGAGAGTCAGTGGCCGCCTGCCGAGAGCACGCTTTCTCAGAAGCTCGGCTGAGGGCCCCTTGGATTCGAGCCAGGGACGCCGAGCGCGTAAAAACGCGTGAACGACTTCGGAGTGCCCCTCTCTTGCTTCTTCGGTTCTCTCGTCCCGTCACGTAGCTGGGATGACGCTATCCACCTTCTCCTCCTTTCCAAAGCAGTGCTTTGCAGGGCAGCACTACGTTCGAGCGCGAGAGCCCGGCTCCGTCGTACGTGTGGTTGAGACAGGTTGAGAGGCCGAGAGCCGGACAGACGGATGCCGGCGTTTTCAGAAGCCTCCGTGTTTCTCTCTCTCTCTCTCTTTCTTTTTTTTCTCAGCGTAAGTAGCGTAAGCGCCGAGGCCACTTCGTGTTGCAGTCGCACCGAGTAACCGCGTCGCTTGGTTGGCGAGCGGACTAACGAGCTCTCTCTGTTATACTTTTTCTATCGTTGAAAAAAAAAAAAAAAAAAAGAGAGAAAAATTGCGTGTCGTCAGCCCTGCTTGCCTCGTAGAACTATGCTGTGCATTTCCGCATTGCTCTTCTTCGTGGGCACTGCTCATGCAGCACCGAAGTATAAGATGCTCGAAAATAGAAGTCGGGAAGCCTCTCTCTTTCGTAAGAAAAGTTATCAACATCGCCCGTGGAAAGCTACAATGTGAGAGGTTTGCAGTTGTTGTTGCAGACATCAGGGCGCTCTGTCCAGTTTACGGTGCTGTCACCATGCCGTACTTGCTGGAGCCAAAACATTCTCGTCCCAGCAGCTAATTAACATGTCTGATTAGCCGCCCTGTAATAGGTGGTCGACGGTTCAGATCAGGAATGCACGCGAGCATCGGCGAATCGCATGCCATTGTAACGAGTGAAGGGTTCTGAAATAACCACGTTTTTGTTAACGCGAGGCATAACAGCGCGAATGGAGAAGAAAAAGGGGCAGGCAATACCGAAGTACGCTGTTATAATTTTTTTTTAATCAGATGTGCGCATTCAGTGGATAAAGATGCCTCTCTTCGCTCGCAAGTGTCCTACGATGAAGTCATGTTCGCAAATGTACGAGAAGACCGTAGGTTTACTGCTTCTGCACAAAGGACTAGAGCATTACACAAAACATCTGAAACAAAACACACAACGGAACCGCCCCTGTTGGCTGTCAGATACAATGCGTGAGGGAGGTAAATAACTTAACACTTTCCAATTTACGTTACGCAATACTCGCAGACCTTACATATCCACTACTGCTTAATAAGGTTTCGCGGTACGTTTTGAGGCCGCTGTGCGCACGTAGGGGCTTGTGCACGGCTTGTGTAAGCGTATTTCCCGGGCTCCAGCTTTCAAAAGGAGTCTCTCCCGCTGTCAGGTTTAGGCTTAGGAACATTTCGATGCGCCGCTCGCTGCTTTATGTTCTATATTCCTCTTCCTGACTGCGCGCAACATTTTATCCAAACTCAAGTTTGATTTCGCAAAAGAGTAATACGGTGAAGCGAACGGCGTAGCTCCACGTGCAGCTGCTATCAGGAGTGCGCCGTGTACATGCATCCCAGCGTTCTGCTTATACCTTGTTTTGCGGTCCGGCTACTATATATTCGATTTTTTTTTTTCCGCGATATACTCCTTTTGGGCTACCTTCTTGCATGTTCCACGTAAAAAGAAAAGCAATCAATCCTTTCCAGTACCCTTTATATCTGTATTTTAAAATTTCAGCATAACTTGCATTCACGTATTTTACTCCGTGCTTGCATCCCAGAGTTAAAATTCGCCAGAAAATCTGCGCAAGCGAAGCAGTTTCAATCGCGGTGCATCACATGGTAACACTTCAACTTCTCGCATACGCTCATATATATATATATATATATGAGAGCTAATGTAATAGCTCTGACCTAGGCGGACACAATTTTGAGCAATTGCTTTTTTTAAATTATTTGATTTTATCTGCGTTTATCTATATTCTATTCATTTGTTCTCTGTACCATTGAGTAACTTCAGTTTCAGTTAAAACTTGGAGTTACGAAGGCCGCATGACTGAAAGAAAGCCCATTTTTATGGGTCTCGCGTTAGTGCTAAATCATGCACATGGCGCGAACTGGTGAGTATACGGCCTTATGATAAACTCTTCGAATACGGAAGCACGGTTAGGAGTCACGACGTGTCACGTGGTAGTAAGAGCACTCACCGTGGAGTGACAGGGTGAGCGTCCCCTCGAGGTCCTGTCCGAGTCCGTTGGAAGCAACGCAGCGGTACCTGCCGGCGTCTTCCTTGCGCACCTCACGGATGACCAGCGTTCCGTTGGCCAGCAACGACACCCTGGCGCCACCGAGCGGCACGGGACGCAGCTCCACCTCGTCGGACACTGCGAGCACAGGCATCGACACGTGACAGATATATCGCCTGAATGATGGGAAATTAGGCTTGCGCAACACACAGAGGAACTTTTACGTCACTTGAAGCTTCTAAACAACCCACGTCACCATGCAAAGCTTTACAACTGGTATCAGCGACTGTGGGTTCCACTACGGGGGTCTGTGACCACGACGGCAACATACAAATCAATCAAATGCTTGAAGAGAGCCTGTGTCCATACAAGGCAATACACAGCAAGTCGACCATCCAGCTGGATGCATCCATACTGATCCGTGATCCAACGCTACTTCAGATTATCTTATACCTGTCATTCGTCTAAATACGTTCACCCCTGGCGGACCTTTATGTGGCGTCATGTTTCCCGATTTTCCTATCAAAATTGCGAGCCAACAATTTGTCGCATAGAGAGAGTTCCGGGAGGTATTATGCGATTTCTCGTTGCATTTAGCATATATCTGCTAGTCAACTTGGAGGCTACGTCGCGACAGAGGGTCGAATCAATTAGGTATGTAGCTCAAATTTTATGCCTTCGAGTTGAGGTTTCGGCAATTTAGGCGCCCAAACGCCGCATAAGCACATGGCAGTCTACGTAGAATATACGCACACCAAATGAAATACCAGTAGAAGGAACATGTCGAAAACCTCACTCGTAAACATTTCACCTGTAGGACTCTAATATACTTCTTCATTCATACCCATATGCGGTCTAAAGTGTCTTGGACGATTTTTTTTTGTTTTTTTTTTAGGAACATTTCACTGCAAGTACTTATGTTATCCTTTATAGACATTTCAATACACTGGCACCATATTCTAAATATAGAATCTGGCCTTCATCTAGCAACATAATTTGCTTGACAGATAGCTTTTTTAGTTAACCGATACCTTCAATCTTTCCATTCTGCTTTGAAAACACCCTGTGGGCAAAGCGGAATCGATACAGGTGATTACTGTAGCAAAATAACTTCAGTTACAGATTTGACAGACTTATTCAGTCAATCCAAAATTGACCACATCACTTGACTTAGTATTTTGCTTATTAATGTGCAATAAACCACTAGTTTATCTGCTGTCTTTAGGAGTACTGACATTCGTTTGGTACACGTTCAGAGGTATATGCGTTGTCATGTCTGTCCAAAAGCTACATTAATAACCCCTCACATTTTGTGAGAACATTTATTTGATGTACCAGTTATAGGGTTATAATATTAGCGTGACTAATTTTTGCCTCTCTCTTTCAACTCCGCTGTTAGTTTACGTTTGCATTCTTGAAGTTTGTAAGTGCTGTCGATTGCCTTGTACAGAAGACGTTCCGGAATAGTATTTGTTTCCCGTTGACCATTTAATACGATCACGGCCACGTGCGTTACCCACGGCTTCTTTCTTTTTTTCAGTATTGCTTCCTTGTAGCATAATAAATAATTATAGCTGAAGCCAAGTAAGATGCTGTCGCCTGAACAAAATTTGTTAAGGCGAAAACCACAGTCGTTTATTAGCGGAGCCCGGTCTTGTTATAGTCAACGACAAGTGGTCCCGAAAATTCCACGTGCCATCATTGAGAGAGTCACGTAGTCGCATTTGTTCGTTAGGTAGTTAATGGATGTGCGCTATAAAGCAAAGCGTCGGATTACGTTAGTTTAAAAGTGAATTACGTCGGTTTAAGAGTGCATTTCCCTGGGTTGAAGTGTATCAAGGTGAATTTTGGCGGATTAAGAGTACATTATGGCGGATTAGTTTGGATTACAACGGAATAATGTGAGTTATGTTATATTATGAGTGGATTACAGTGGATTAAAATAGTTAATGCTCTCTCCTTCGCGGAGCGTAAGTTAAGTGCCTTCTGTACTCCCCCTCTATTTCGTCTTACGGCTTTTTCAGCGGCGCAGATATCTCCCATTGCATGAAAGTTTTTCGCTGTAGAAGCCAAGTCATCACCGCCGCAGAAATTCATGCATGTTTGCAGACGGCATCGCTCTTGAGCTTGTGCAAGTTATAACTAAAAAAGCATATATCTACCGACTGAAAAGGGAATCACATCCTTTCTTTTTTATTATTGTTCTCGTTTCCCAACACAGCTTTCTTTTTTTTTTTTTTTTCACCTTCTCTCATTCCTAGCCAGCGCAAACGCTGTCGCTGTCAACTTCGAAGACTATACAGAACGCGGCACCTACCAAAATTGGTTCTAAATCCCAGCGCACCAAACTAGCCCTGACAGGTGCCGGCTTTTGCCACGTTTTCATTTTCAAGCCGACAACGCACGTGTGGCCCGCGACAATATATCCCCGGGGAAATATCTTCGGGGCAACCCTGGTGCGAGGGTCGGCCGTCGCCAGACACGGGCTCCCTCGGCGGACGCGACGGTGTTGCGTGCGCCCCTGTCACGGAGGCGCGTCGGACGTGCGCGTCCCGATGGCGACACTGTGGCCTGGCTGTGGCGTAGAGTGCTTTCGATTTGGGACCCGGAGGTCTGGTGTGGACGCCGACACCCACCGTCGCGAGCTTTCAACTGCACTCTTGGGATGAGGAAGGCGGAGGAGGCGGCTTCGCGACGCCCGGAAACTGATTTATCGCCACCCGTTTCCGCGCACCCTGTTTCCCAGCGGGTTCGAGCCCGAGCAGCGATATACGCGTTGAAGCTTATATTTAGCACGCTATTTGGTTTTATTTCTTTGTAACGTTTGAGACAGGCAGCAGCTCTGGAGATAACGGTTGCCATCGCTCGAGCACAGGCTGCGGGCTGTGCCGTGACATACCGGTGCATACAGAGTCGACATGAAACGAGGCTCCGGCCAGGACCTGAATGCAGGAAAAGGTAGAAAACCGCTGCATTTAAAACTCTGTGAAGGTCTTAGTGAACACTGAGGATCGATTCGCTGAAATACACATATTTACAGAACCGACACGGTAAAAGAAAAGAAAAAAAAAAAGGAAGGGAAACGTTCACAAACAACGTACACTGTTCTGAGCGTTACAAGAGTCGAATGGAATGGCTTGAGTTTGACCATAAAGATGCCCTAAATTCTTCTCATCTAAGGACACGCCACGGAGGGAAGAAAGGCAAGGCAACAAGCCTGGAAGCAACTCTTGTTAAAGGCAAGGCTGTCGAACAAGGTTCCAGGTATGCATGAGTAAGCGGCCGGAGTATGAAGCTAACCGTTGGGGGTAATTAATAGTCACTTGACAGGAGACCAGATTCGGGTAGGTTCATTATCTAAAGTATAGTAGGCGAAAGAAAAACACAATTTTTTTTCGTTCATTTCCCATCTTGCGCTCACGCAATTTCGAAAACCGGAAGAAGCGGAATATGACATGATATAAACATTTTGTACTATACTGATGCGCTGAGGGTAGAAGACATGTTAGGGTTGCCCCGAATAGAATTAATATACAGTCAATCAGGCGGCGTCATTATATATAAATAACACGGATTCTCCGCCCTAAAAGTTAGCGTCCATCATTCACCACGCGTTATTGTTTGACGCAAAGAAGCCTCCACAAACAATGTGCTTAGTACATCTCATGCAAGATGCGTCTCGCCGAAGCAATGAGCGTAATGCGGGTGGTTCTCGTTGTCATAAGCCTAATGACTCGAGTGCCACTCCCAAACAACACAGAGCAGCAATACGGCAACGGCAGCGAGGCTTGCAACTTTAAAACAAGACCGAAAAGCGAAGGCTTCCTTGCTTTTGGGTCTGCGAATGCGGCCATAATCGATTAGGAGCAAAACATTTTTGACGCACTGTACGAACATCGCATTGAAGAAATTAACCCCGCCATGTAAACGCTCTGAGCACACTTACCGAACTGGCGCTAATGGAGGCCTAATGAACGAGAGGCAGCCGTTTGTTTGTCGGGACTTTTGCCGCTGTTTCTCATCTTCCCCAGCAGGCCACGCGACGCGCCAGCGATGCCCGCATTACCCATTCACCTAATGGAAATGCGCCACCCGCCGTGCGGCTGTTGTGTACGACGCTGTACTGTTGTATATACCTATCAGCGGTCAGTCGCCGTGTAAGTTAGGCGCAGCGTAGTGGAAACTGGGAGGTTCCCAAGACTCCAGCTATCGTGGCCCCGTTCAGCCGAAGTTTTCATTTTGGCGTTCTTTTCGGAAAAGTTGGAGAAGCAGCAAAGAAAAAAAGAAAAAAAAAAGGGGGGGGGGGGTTCGGAACGTTTAGTTATTTTGCTTTTTATCCATGGGAAAGCAGGGTCTAGAATGACTGCCCTCCTCCTCTCCGCCAACCATTGCCGTGCAGGCCGTGCGATACCAATACCACCTAGACCACGTGACTACACGTCGCATGACCCAAATAACATCATGCGAAGTGTGATGTTGCCTGCCTAAAAAATCACTGTCATTGGACGCAACACGAGCGCGAAGGTTTTTCGTTACGCTACATTACGACGCCAACAATAACTATGTTGACCCCTATAGATTATTAAGACTAAGTGGGCTTTACATCCAGTCGTGGAAGAAAAATAGACGTGTGCCTTCTGCTACACGCTGCACAGAATTAAAGCGGTGAATAAGATTTCCGCAGTAGTGGCAGTATGGAGGGCGAAGCAAATGTGCACGTATGCGCACGGGTAGATAGACAGACAGAGGTTCAGCGAGGGGAGTACGGCAACAGGGAGGCTGAACTGCTGCCTTTGTTTTGCTGTTTTGCTATGCATAGCCCCACAGCCGACGCTGCACCTCGGAGCTTCCGTGCGCATAACAATACGTCTACGGGCCACGCAGGAGCTTATCGACGATCAGAGCAGCGAGAGCGGAAGCGGCCACTCATTATCATGGGAAGCCCGTACGTATGCAGCACTCGCTTGCTGGCCGCGCACCAAGCAGAGAAATAGAGGAAGGCCGCAGGCTTTCTCTTCCCACGGGGCTTGCCATTTGAATGATCAGCGTTTTCATTTTGCGTATTTTCTCCTCCCGACGCTTCCCGAATGGGTCGTCGAACCTTTCTACCGCTGCGTGGCACTAAGGTTCCTTCCTTGCATTCCTTTGGGACACGGATGCGCTTATTTATCCCAGAAAAAACGACAAAAAAAAAGGAGGGGGGGGGGGGGGGGCTCTTTTTTGCGATTTGATTTTGATGTTTTCTACGATTAACGAAATTCGGAATAGGTTGTTGACCCTATCGGTAATGGGGACAGTGGAATAGCGGGGCGCGAGTGCGCGAGTGCGCATGCCCAGAATGCAGCGCATGCGCACTACTCACGCCCCGCTATTCCACCACGCCAATTACCGATAGGGTCAACCTAATCTAAATCTTCCTATTATCGGACAAGCGGAGCGTAGATGCATGTTTTTTAAACGATTTCGCGAGCTTAATCTACAACTTTCATATATTCTAATGCGCCCATCTCCGGAAATTGTCAAAAAAGCATTTCAGCTTCCTTTTAAAAGCCCCTTTCACCAGGAAACCCGGAGTCGGTCTTGTGAGCGTAAAATCACGAGCATATGGCGCCGGCAGGCGGTAGCTGGTAGCTGGCATGGCCCCGCTACCTGGGCGTCGTCACATTGCTATCCGGGTTGCTGTGTACACTTCGCGATAGCACGCTGTAAGCGGCGTAGGAACCGGTTTCCATCCGCTTGGAGAGCATGCAAATCGACTCCATCTCCACCCGATGCCAAAATCTATGGGGTTGTATCACATTACGTTTGGCAGGAGCTGCCAACTCGGTTTCTCCTTTTATACGGGAGGGGAATATCAGAATCAGCCTGTTAGGACTCTTGCATTCACGTCACCCCTATATGCCACGCAGGCACGTCCATACGCCTTGGTTAAAGCGGGGCTGTATATGTGGACTGGTAGCCTAAACGCTATCGCACCATGATCTTAAGGACACAGCTTAACTGGCACTCATAATTTTTCAACTCAGAGCGTGGCAGCTGTGCGCGGACTTCTTGAACACTTTATATTTTTATTTCTTTTTTTTATGCACAACGGTGGCAAAAATAAAAAATAAAAACAGAGTGGCAAGTTCCGCGTGGAAACGAAGACTCCTCTCGTGGCCTATATTAAGAACAAACCAACAAAATATACTGGTGTATGCAGGTTCAATATGCGCGAAGCAAAGCTTGCTTATTTTATTTACGTATATTCAATTCATCGATTCATAAATCGGGGTTCATACGCCGAGCAAGCGAAGTGCCAAACATGTCACACTAGCCCGAGTCGCCTAACCTTACAACGAGACATGAACGGGTAACAAACGTGCGGGAAGGTTCTGTTCAAAAGCCTGCATAGCCCCACCACAGTCACCTCTCGTTAATGGACACTATCCGGGATACATTCGGCCTTGTAATACCGCATAGGTTACAGCATTAATACAACACGGAAATGCAAAAAGAATATGACGAAGATTTGAGGGCACGCCGGTGGGCGTGAAATCAATTAATAACGCCTCCACGCACATATCACTGCCAAAATGTGAGTTTATTATATTGAACCTGTGATCAGCGCGGGACACATTTCGCTTGATGATATTGCGAAACAACCCACGCGGATAAAGCGCGATCCATTAGATTAAATGGATGCACTGAGGCACAAGTGCATTTACGCATGCTTGCGGTCTTGGGCCCTGTGGTAATGTTGATGATGGTTATCCGACGGGGAAGATGAAGCGAGAACTATTTTCACTATTGCTCCTGTTCTTCCTGCGCAGCTGAAACAGGGCATAACGAAAGAGTCGTGGCGTATAATAACGCTCGCTATTATCGATCTGCCTACTACGCGTTTTGTTTCCCAGTCTGGTGTTCACTCTGCCGCATCGTCAAACGACCGCGCACATCGTTTGACCGTGGCGCCGTGTTTCGCCGCTTGTACACACCCAGGAGCCATAAATCGAGACGCTACACCCTCTTCTTTCGTCCGCAGGCCCGACCCGCATAGCCAGTTGGGTGCTGTTGCCAAAATCGCGGGCTTGGACAAAAGGCGCCATATATTTCCCACGCTGCGAAGACACTGCACGAATGACGAGTTGGCTGCTGCGCTAACAGACTTGGAAGGCGCCTAGACTAACGAGGCGAAGAACAACGCGCAGGAACTCGTTCGAAGACAGTCGCTTTCCACGGTCTGCCGGGTAAGTACAGTACGCCGTGCTGGGCTCGGATTCGCACTTCTGCCAGTTCACGTTGGTGATGGAGGAGTGCCGGCACTGTCGTCAACCGTGTGGCACAACTGCCGGAGTTGTGCCAAAGAAAGTAAGGAGGTTGGCACTGTTTTAGGAGTGCGACTCGGCAGACTATAGCTGAGGTTCGCTCTTGCAAACTCTGACGACTTGACCTTCGTCACCGCGCCGCCGACGGAAGCCTCTTCAGAATGCCTATAGGATTCTACCTTCCCATTATAACTCATGCGCATATTTCTTCTTATTTTGTTGTAAAATAAACAAACTTCAACTAGTACAAGGTTATACCTCAACACAGCGCGTCTCACAACTTGTGCAGAACCGGCCCTACACCAAGTTATGAAGCTTAGATGTGGTAAAAAATTAGGACGATTATACTTCGTCTTAAGATTAAGCGCGATCCCGCCTTTAACAACGCCTTTTCATTAACCCAATTTTTGGCATTAGAGTACTGGCATAGAGTTTGCCAAAATGATTTTTAAGCGTCTTTAGTTGGTTTGATATTTAGGAAAAGGAAGGTGCCTTTCGATGGACACCTACACTTACAATGAACGGCACACAGAGGGAGGTACGCACACATATGGTCGGTACGAATCCCTGCCAAGAAATACATAGCCTCCAACTTGATCACTAGCACATGGATGCTAAATGGAAGCGAAATGGTACGATACCAACCGGAACGCTGCAAAAAAAAATTAAATAAATAAATAAACAAATAATAACAATAATAACAAAAAGGCTGGGAGCGTCCTGCATGGTTGTGACCGAAGGCGGAAGCGTGCGGTTCCGAAGTTCCAGGGTGAAATTTGCGAGGAGGACTGGGGTGACGACCGAGACACCTCCACCAAGTGTAAGGTGTTTATTGGAGCACCAAGACCGTAGGCAACGTCCGCAAACCAAAGCGACGGGGTAGCGTTCGAACCAACAGTGCAGTGCCAACAAGGCTCCGGCTCCACTTCGTCTACCTCTTCGGGTTGGCGCGCGAGCTGATGGCGATCGTGATTACTACATAATAATAAAAATAAAAACACGGTTGCGTCAGAATTTTGAAACGAAATCACGCGAACATTTTTTTGATAAGTTTTTCACACAACTACGGTACGTCGACGCTTTTTCGACTGAACAAGCTGTATACGCTGCCGTGTAAAAGAAACATAGAGAGAGAGAGACAACGGAGCCCCCGCGGATACGCCGGCGGCTACTGGAGGCACACCTCCTTGGCGTCAACGCGAGCCAGTTTTCTTGGTCTTTAGCCGGACTCACCTGTCTCTTCCCGCGACCAGCGGACGGTGGGCGTCGGGTAGCCGACCGCCAGGCAATCCAAGGACGCCGGCCCGTTGAGCGCCGCTGACGTGTCTCGGGGCCTCGTCACCCACTCGGGAGCAGCTGCAGAGGGGGGAAAGAGCGGAGAAACGTTACGATCAGGTTGTTTTCTCCCGCCAACCACACGCGCGCGCCTTATCCAAAGGCTTCGCTGCAAAACATTATTATGGCGAAAGCCTTTAATTGCTCATACTGTCGTCGACAAAACCTGTCCGCGCGAGCGGCGCACCTGATTGGTCGACAGAGAAGTGACGTCACCAGGCGCCAAATTCGAAGCGACCAACCAGAAATCTCATCTTGTCTAGCGTTCCTGCCATCTTCAATCCCACACTTCAACGCGCGCCAAGGAACACCACGCGACAGGAGCGATGGTGTATCGCCCAAACGCACACTTGTTGGAGAAAGTGTACAGATACTGCGCCTTTCCTTTCCTGTAAATCAATTATAATTATATGTAGCACTGTAACGAACGCCGATAAAAGGCAAGCAATGAGAGGCAAATGGTAGGAAAGGAAGGGGGCCAGGAAGGGTAGGTAGGCTTTCGTCATTCTCCTATTAAGAGACCTCCACGAGAGTATCTTTTTTTTTTTTTTTTTTTTTTTCAAGATTCCTGAATCTGCAATAAACGCGATGCACTGCGACTTTTGATGTGACCTTGGAGCTCGCACCTTCCGAGTAAAGAGGAGAGGGTGCTCCTTCCCATTCGTGGTCGCCTCTTTTCATTTTAAGGTTACTTTAAAATTGCCTTCTACGAGGCTGCAAGCTGCTACACTGTAGAAGAGCTCATTAGTAAAATCGAACTCAAAGGCAGTCAAAATTAACTCACAGACGAACTGAAGTAGGAAGACAGGAAAAACCTTTAGTTTCCTGCGTAAAAGCGTTTTCACTAAAACTGCATGCATTTAAAACTCATGCTAGTAGAAAATGCTTCCTTCCTTTTCTTTCTTTTTTTTTTTTCTCCGGGAAAACCTTTTGCCCGTTTCTGTTTCTCCCCTCGTCGCCTATTTTCCTCTGACGCAAATAAGGCATTTAGCCTGTCGATACAAGTATGCGGCGCGCTGTTTCCGGGCCGTTTAGTGATCGATTTTAGAACAGTGGCTAGGCACGCACGATCGAGCTTTGCCCGCCGCCTGATTACGCGACCAGAATGACGGACGCATAATGTATTCATGACCGCTTGGGGCCACCGTGTAAAAACAGCGTCCTTCCAAGGCCGCCTGGAAACGGGATGGGTGCTCGCAGTCGGAGGCGATGCCTTCCCAGCACCACGACGGACGTGCGTCGCCAGCTTAGCGGAGGAGAACGTGGCCAATCGGTTTAACCACCGGCAGTAGCATAGAGGCCTAGACGCGTAGCACAGTGCGATGTAATCCGGAGCCTTAAATTTTTCCTGTCACGTTCAAGCGTTTGGAACGCTTGTAACACATCCAGAAATTTCGGACAAATTCTGGAAAATAATTCTTGAACATAACTTTTAAAATCAGTCAACTTTAAGCAGTAATTATTCTGCACGAGGCTTCAAGTTTCTTGCTGTTTATTTCTGAAAACGCAATTCATTGTATTTTTCTGTTTTTTTTTTTTTTTTTTTTTTTTTTTTCTATGGCAGTCTTAATTACTCGCTGCGTGCGCGGGAGAATCTTCGGAAGCAAAATTTCGTATGTATCGGAAGCTTAGGCCATTACTATCAAGGTGTTCGTAATGATCGAGTACCTTACTAGATTCCCCAGTTGGCCCAAAATTACGTTTCGAAAACGCAGCCCATTGGTTTTCTTTGGCAGCTGCGAGTGCAGGAAAAAAAAAAAAAAAAAACAGATTTAAAAGCAAATTTTCGTCACGCGTCGGAAGCTTAGACCCTTCCGTCAACGAGCATAACAGCACCTTATAATATTTTTTTTTTCTACGTGGTATTTTGCAATACACACGTTTGTTTTAAACAAGTGTAATTTTTGTCGTTGTTGTTGTTGCTGCTGCTGTTGTTGCCTTTATTTTGTTTCGTACAGTTAGAAGGCATCGTGCCTTTTGCAAATCTACCACGCCCCTCTACAATGCTTGTGAGCCCTGACGTTAAACAAATAAAAATAAATACATAAACATGCTGCAGCTGCCTCACAACTAAATGGCGTTTCAGAATCCTCGATTTTCACGTCATGTTTTGTTTTGTAATTTTCATGTCATGTTTTGTGAACCTAAAAAAAAAGGCACGTGTGAAGCCTTGCAGTGCACATTTAAAAACAAAAAAAAAAAAAAAAAGAGAATGCACTACAGTCCAGTCAGTTATTATACAGGCTTTCACGCTAGTACAGTCCAGTTGTCCAGTGCTCCGCACTGTTTATTTCGGTCATCAAGTATTCAGGAAGGAGCACGCATAAATATTATTGATTCCCTTGAAAACCGATCGAAGCAGAATGGTCTAATGAAAAAAAAAAAAAAAATAGGTGTGAACACGCATGGTTAAAGTTCACATAGCGGTTAGCAAAATTGAAAATAAAAGCTGCCGGGTGTCCAAGCATTTTCCTTTGCCCACATCTATTGTATAGCGCATGCACCACGTACTATCATCACGCTTCCGCTCCGTGCAATACTGCCATCCTTGACCGCGCAGGAAGCACGTTTGTCGTCCGCCGCCAGATAATAATATTTCGGGCCAAACGATGGGCGATCGAACGAGACCGCCATTCTGTACCTGGGTGCGCATCTTTTCGTTTCCCGCTATTTGGCATCGCCCATCGATACTGACCTCACGGTTTGTTCTGCGCTAGTGCGGCGCAATCTTTCCGCGGACACAAGTTCAAGGTTTTTGTCGTCGTTCGCTTAATGACCCGTCCGTGGGTCAATTTCTCTCCGCCGCGATATGTCTGTGTCTGCCGCTCGACCTCGACGCGTTTCCGGTTTAGTCATGGGTGGGGGAGCGATCAGGAAACGACGGCATGTTTTCGAGCGCGCTTTGTCGGGTGTGGTTCATAATGCGTGCTTAACGTCCGCGGCCTATCTGTCCTCAAGGAATGCTAATGCAACACGACGATGTTTGCGTAGGTATACGATGTATCAGGGCGTCGCGAAACTGTATAATGGCGAAAGAAAGCACGATTCACGAATCGCATATACTCAAAGCTGTGTTTCGGTTACGCTGACAGTGGATCATAACAAAAGTAACAGCTATTGTGTGGAACTCAGTCCCTTTATTAGTAAGGTTTTTATTTGACACGCTCCTGCGTATAATTCCTTGCAATGAGCGCTAGCTTTGAGGCATCTACGGAGGCCATCGCCAGTCTGCCTGAATGCGCATTCAAGCGTGTCGCATGCCTTGAAGCCGATGGAGCGTAGGCCGACGAGGTCTACGCCCATCAGCTTGCACGCCTAAGCTGATAACGGTGCACCTGCCAATCGGCTACAGGGAGACGGATCAGCAAAGTCGACCAAATCAAATGTTTTTAAAAAAAAGAGGGTTCCGGGAAGTGATGTCTGCACACTTTTGGACCGCACGGTGAGGTCGACTGGCCGCCAACTTTCACGATTGGACGACATTTGAACGCCTGCAGCCTTTCGCGAGGTATGTGGGGTTGTGACGTCCCTGAGATGCACGTGTTTTGAGAGGGACGCCGGAGGGAGGGTGTGGAGTTTCCGAACTAATTTAGACCACCCGAGGTTATTTAACGAGCGCTGACACTGAATATCGCTCAGCACACCAGTGTTTCTTGTTTTTTTTTTTTTTTTCTTCTTTTCGGCGCCATCATGACGCAGCAGCTGTGACTAGGGTTCGCACCGGTGATCGTAGGCTTGGCAGTCGGAGACTGTATACTACAAAACCAGTGAACTATTTTTTTCACTGATATTATTGCTTTCGCAATAAAAATTGTCCGTCGTCGGCGTCAGCCATCTGTAGCCTCACAGTTTTAAAAAATCTCGAGCGACGCGGTCACGCACTGATAGGTCGGAGGTTAAGTCACTGTTGCCGGATGTGTGATTGGTCAGCTGGTTGTGTGACGTCACCAGACGAGATTGCTATGGTCGAGTTGGAAGGAGCTACCAACTCAGGCAGGTTCTTTCATACGGATGGGTAAGATGGGAAGAGAACACACGGGGCCAGTGCACCCCCGCTTGAAGCCTCGTCGCCTAATAATCAGGAGCATGGGGCTGTCCGCTTCTTCTACCGCAAGGAATTGATAATTCCACTGAGCTCAAAACTTTCACCTGAAAAGAAAAGAAAATGGGGTAAAGGGAGAAAAATGAAGCTAGCATGGTTTACTTATGCACACTGTCCGCTCCAGGGGGGGGGGGGGGGGGGGGGGGAGAGAGGTGGGAATGTTGTACGGAAATTCGGTTGGTTCTCGTAAAACACGACGACCGTTGCTGTGAGCAGAAGCGCCGGGATATCGCTAACGTTAGATACGAGAGCGAGCGTTTGTTTACCAATTCAAGCATGTGCACTTCCGGCGAAGAGGAGACAGTGACCAGGAAGCGAGCCTTAATAGCTCCGCCGGGGACGCCACAACATTGGGCCAGGTGCAGTGCTCTCTCTCTTTCTCGAGGTGCTTCTTTTTTAAAAACGACAAATGAATAGAAAACACAAAAGGAGGCCGGAAGTTGTGGGGAATGCTTTATATCAGGAAGTAAAATAACGAAAAGGGAAAAGTAAGACGGTTTCTTTTCGGGGCGGTTGGCTGGATGAAAGCCTCCTGAAGACGCGAGAGGAGCTGTAACCTTGTTGTGTGCGAGGGTGTGGTTCTGCCGCTCCTTTTTTCCATTCGTTTCCGAGCTCTTGCAGTGATGCAAGCAAACGCCGGGATAGCGGAGAGCTCCTCCCCTCCCCGCAAGTCGTGACAAGTGCTGCTTTTTCTCGTGATTTGTCCTTGCCAGAGAGGGGCGCGGGCGAGGACAGAATGAACACAAGGGCGCCTGGCGGATCTAGGGCGATGGTGCTGCCCAAATCGTGTTTGCCGGCTGCGCTATTTATTCCGTCTCACACGTTGTCTCAGGATGGCGCACACTACATGAATGTGTTCCTACGCGTTGGGCGCGTAATCCTGATTGGATCAGGTCGCCCTTACCTTTTGTAGTAACCGCTTGCAAATCGGAGAATGAAAAATCCCTTTGTCGCTCGGTTCATTCGTTTATAGACTGACTAGGCCTCCCTCCAAAGCTGTAGTCATTACAAAGTGGAATACATTCGATAGAAATCTTTAATGCCCTCCACGCGAGTAGTGATCATTTGAAACAGGTCTGCTCAGTTACCTGTTACATATTTTACGTTAACCGTTCATTGCAAGTTCAGGTATGCAAAGGCTACCATAATAAAGGTATTTCGGGGTTTCTCCGCGAATGATTGGCGTTTGGAGCTGCGCAAGTTATGCACTACGGCAGGGGTATAAAACTCATAAATCTCGGCCACCTTGAGAGAATTTCGTCCCTGACTGGCTAGGAACCGGAAAATAACAAAAATAAAAGTAGCAACAGTAAAGAAATGCAAGCTATAAAAATAAAAATAAACAATAATATAAGCAAAGGTAAACTAAAACGTCACGTTCCCAGACCCCAATCTCCCAGTCTTCGTGGAAAAGAAAAACGGGGCGAGCTGCCTTCTGTCTAAATGTCAGACGATCGCTGCTTCAGGATGGCTCGGAGAGAGCTAGAGGAAAAGTACAACGATTGATACCAATTATCCTGAAGGTAAAAAAATAAATAAAAGGAACTGTACTTGGAGGTGAAAGAGAAGGGGGATTTCCATGCGGCGACAGTGTTCCCGCCAGTTATACCAAGATTGTGACGCAATCCATTTGTCGTACAGCATTGCGGTTGGTGACAAACAGTTTCTCGTAGCATACAACACACAACTCTTAATCATGTTAGAGGACAAGTCGCACGAGGGATCCGAACCGACGATATATGTACCTTAATATACCTATATGTACCTTAATTTAAGGGTGTATGGGGGGTTGCCTGGCTTCTTGCTCTTGAAAGTAGCTTGACATCCGTCCGAAGTTAAGAAGCCAATGCAGCTATTCATTTCCACAAAGAACTCGCTCTGTCTCAGGAAGAGGCATTTCAGTTCAATTTACTTGTAAAGCTGGCCTGATGGTAAAGCTGGCTCGTAAAGCTGACACGTGCTTTCGGAATAAAGGCTGACATTTCCGGAGCCGGCGGGGCGCTTATCACACAGCCCCGGGGACCACGTGTGTGAGACTCTAAGGCTTTGAAGCTGAGACAAAGCATCACATGTCGCAAGATGTCGTCATCCGCGTGGTCTGCCATGACGCCGGCGAGCGTATGTCCTCAAATTCGGTTAGCCATTTATAGTTTATGAATTCGCTTGAACTCGTAGACTTTACCACGTTTTAAGCTGATCCTGCAGTGCAGTTATACATAACTGCAGAACAAAGAACAGCTACAGCAGCAAGGATATCACCTCCCTGGAGCGATTGTTTATCTTCTATCTTTTGCGCGAAGTCCTATTGGAAAAACACCAGGCGTGTGAAACTAGTTAACTCAACAGATCATGGTTTGTAGGCAGTTAAAGCCTCCGATATATTTTAGATACCAGGGCGTTGTTCTCCAACTTGCAATGCTTACCCACAAGGGGCTTTCACAACAGATGACACAAAACCGAAGATTCAAGAGCTCAACAAGATCGTGCGTACGA
Organism: Amblyomma maculatum; assembly: GCF_055883805.1. Taxonomy (NCBI): domain Eukaryota; kingdom Metazoa; phylum Arthropoda; class Arachnida; order Ixodida; family Ixodidae; genus Amblyomma; species Amblyomma maculatum. Next base: position 390,223,034 of record NC_139344.1, read on the forward strand.
CCACAACGACCACAGTCCTATGGTAAACTATTTCTCTATCCTAAAAGTGACTAAATTGCATACATTTTAGCGCCAGCAATTTGTTCCAGCAAATTAACGCGAAGCGGTAAGTTGGACACAAAACAAACTTCTACTTATTTCTATGGGAAAACAGTTCCCCGGGACGAGACTGCCACTAAATTCCCATGTTTCTAAATAAACAGCCTGACACATGAGATGAGCGAAACATGATTCTCAAGACCTTTCCCTTATGCCGGATCCCGCGTACAGCAGAGGATATTCACAATTTGCCCTTTTCGGCTCTTAAAGTAGGCCTGAATGCACACTCATCAAAATACAAGGAAATAAAACAGGGCCGCATGGAGGCGCTCAGGTTGGCAGCCATGCGCTTGAGCTTTTCTTCCTTTCTATTTTTGCAGGCACAGGGCTCGAAATTTATTCATGAGCGAGCGTCAGCGCGTTGCATCGAGCACTCGGTTGGCTCGGTTTACGATGAAGGGGAAGCGGTGAGCACTCGATGCCAGGTTTGTACGAGAAGGGAGAGGACGATTCCGCGTGCCACTCTTGAAGATTCTGAGTAGTGCACCCACATCCCCCTTTTCTTGTCTTCCTTCTTCAGTAACTCCCTCAACTTTGGCACGAGCCAATCGTACACAGGGGCCACCGCCGGAAGGTTCAGGCGAGACGACTGCATAGAGCGCCGTCGATGGCCTTTTCGTCTCAGCCGTCGGTCGCATTTGATTTGCAAATGGATTGAGGAACGAACGAGACGACATCTGTGACTTGGCGGTGCTATTTTTCTCTCTCTGTCTCTACATGAGGAACGCAGCCTTGACTCACGCACTGAATCCCCTCGGATTTGCGTCCGTGTGTTTGTTTTATATTGGAGTGAGTGCGCCTTGAGGCACAGGGAGTCTAAGCAGTAAAATAATACAGCGGCCCAAATGTCGAAATGACCGGGTATAGGATGCATCGTTCCGCTCCTCCGCTTGTTGCGATGCAGGCAGGAAGAAGATGCCACGCAAAATAAAGCCCGAGCAGATGAAAGAACCGCCGCTTATGTCGAATAGAGGACACTCTAAAAAATTATCAGCTCGATGGAAATGTATCTGGCCCTGACGGTACAAAAAAAGAAAAAATAAGATGGATGAGTTTACGGTGACGATGTAATGTTGAGGTGTGAGAATATATACTGGCACGGTCACTTGTATCACAAGAGGAGTCGAGTCCCGCGTCGCTCAAAAAACGCAAAAAAGCACGCGCTCTATGGAACGCGCGAAACTCATGTAGATCACATACAGAACTAAAGTTTGGGTGAAGAAAGGGTGAAGGAAGGAGGACTGGTACTGAAAAAAGGTTTAGTGAAGTGACTGTGATCGCGCAAGTCATTTTCCAAGTCTCCAATTTAGTAGAGAGTAAATGAGAGGGCACACATGATAGCACTGCTGCTGAACAAAAAATAGCTTTCTTTAGCAATCAAAACCGGGATGGCCTACGTGCCTTTGGTTATGCGGACGTACCAAAATATCGTTGTGAGACACACCCGGCTTAGAAGAGGTATTTCCGCGCGCTAATTTCGGCGTAGGACCATGCAGGCGGCCTGCGGAACCCTGTTGATTTGTTTCTGCCTAGCCTGTAGCTTAAAAAAAGCATCACCCTACTCACTCCAAGTGCTCCACAAAAGGGGATGCCAGAGCGGTTTTGTTGACCGGATCTTTGCCTGGCACGGCACAACGCCCATTAGGATGATCCTACATCGGTAAAACAGAAAGTAGTGTGCCCGAACCCGAGATCCCCGCGGAGTATGATTGATGCGCTTCTCGTGACGTCAAGGCACACCCCGATCATAACAAACGGATGTTACCCGCGCGCCCGGTTAGCTAATGCCGGAAGCTTGGAGTCTCCCTTTCGAGGGGCCGCACTGATGTGCGTTGCACGTCGCTTCAGGTCCATGTGTTGCCGTGATGGACGAGACGAGAAATATGAAGTGAGGAGGGGAAAAAAAAAGAAAGACAGGTGAGGATATTCGCTAGCTTTGTTTTCCTTGCGTAACACGAGCTCCAGTTGACAAACGCACACATTTAAATTTGACGTGCTGATCTTTCTTTCCTTTCATTGGCAATAAACTAGCTATCTCTTCAGCTGAGATGAGAATCATTTGAGCTGAGGTTGTTTTCATGATCAGGAAGAAATTAGCTCCAAAATGACTTTTTTTGCTGCTTCAGTTTAATTAAGCTGTATTCAGTTAGCCTTATATTAGGCCATATCACCGAAGAACATATAAACTTTCCAATGATTCATGAGATATTGTTTTTTTTTCTTTTCAGAGTTTTATTTAGGTTGTATTCAATTAACTTTCTATTAGGTCATATCAGTCAAGAATAAATAAAGTGTTTAATGGTTTATGATAAATTAGCTTGGTGTTGTTTGATTTCTAATTAAATTGCAGGCAATTAACTTATGTTTGGTCATATCAGTCAAGTACATATTGACTGTTTAATGATTTGCAAGAAATCGGTTTTTTATTTTTGAGTTTTAATTGAATTACAGTCAATTAACTTTATGGTGTTCATATGAGTCAAGGACATATTGCCTCTTTATTGAATCAGTGAGGCATCGACTGCAAGTTGTGTTCTTGTTAATTGAGTTTTAATTAAGTTTTATCCAATAAACTTTTTATTTGTCATATCAATCAATAATGTACTAATATTTTATTGACTGAGTGAGAAAGCGACTCTTAATTTTGTGTTGCTTCAGTTTCAATTAAACTGTGTCAATAAACTTTCTAATCTTGCATATGAATAAAGCGTTTTATAGACATTACTCAATTGCTCTTGAGAATTTATAGAGTGTTTATAGACTCAATATACACAATAAAGAGTTAACTGCACCTCAATGCCCTCAATGTTCATTTTTGTAAAGGATATGCCTCTTCGGGTCTGCGTAGAAATGCGAATGAATGAATGATATTTATCAGTATTGGGAGGCATTCAGGCCTAGATAATTAATCGTGAACTGGGCAAATGAATATTGGTATAGGGAATATATATGCTTAGCCACATACTTGGTATAGTTTATGTAAAGGATGGGCCGAATTCTTTGTTGCCATATGAGACATGAGCTCGAGCGACGCACAAGTCAAAGGAAATAGTTATGCAGGACAATACGTTACTTCTCTGTGCCTTGTGTAATACTTAGGGTGAGACCTCAAACGACGTGCACTAACCGGCTTAATTCCAGCCCAACACTGTATGTGGAGTCACCGCAGGCCTCTGAACGACCATGCCTTGCTCACCACTTGACAATGTGCTCCAAAACACAAAGACCCTGTGATGCTGTAAATGGTTGGAAGGGGGGGGGGGGGGGGGGGGTATTGGCAGAGCGATCGGAATATTGGCCCAGATCTGATAAGTGGCAGTGCTGCAGTGTTGCTGCCATGAGGGTTGTGGCTCTATCTTCTTCCCCCTCAAAAGAGAAAGCTTTATCTGAGTGACAACCCTGTCGCGCCTCTCGTATTTGACGTTCTCGTTTGTTTACCGGTTGGTTGCGCCACAGGCCATACCCAAGCGTTCGCGTCCTCCGGATTTCCGCTTGGACGACCTCGATGCGGGTTTCGGATGTCGCTCTCCGCAAACGAAGCTACGGCGCATGCTCAGACACTGCACTGAAGCGCAGGAGGGAGGCGGAGGGCCGGGTTATGGTTCGGTGACTCCGCAGTCGTAGGAGCGGGCATAAGCAGCCGACTCCGACCGATAAAAACCGTGCAGTATTACGGAGGCTGAGCAAGGCAACAGTTGTAATCAGGAGACGAATTCACGAAGACGTTCAAAAGTAAGCCCGGCTATACTTGAAAGGAACATGCACTGGCTGTCTTGACTGACCATCGATGAATCGCCAGCCAGTGCGCGTGCAGTCCTCAAACAACCTTCCTCTGTGCAAGCGCCTTTAAGGTTTGGGCCGTGCCTTCAGTGCAAAGAACCCTTCACTGACTGGGTGAGGGTGAGCTAGAAGCTGCACGCTTTCCGTGAGACAGCCCTGAAGACGCCTCGTGGCAGCCATGAATGATGCAGGAAGCGACTTAATGTCGTAACAGGCAGCCCCTTTCATTCGTTCCCTCAATCGCCGCTGCAACTGCTGCAAGGTTAGAGCGCTGGGAACACTCAGCGATACACTGCTATTAGGGGGGCTGCTTGACAGGCGAGCGCGCGAGCGGTAGCATGAGAACAGGCGCGCAGATGTCTGTACGGCATGCGACACCGCTGCACATTTTGCAAGTGTATATTCTCTCCTACGGGTCGGCAAGGAAACCAATGCGCCAAATGAAACCAACAAACCACTTGCCAGACATTTTTTTTTTGTTTTTTTTTTTTTTTTAGAGTTTCTGACGCGTTATTAAAGCGATAACATTAAAGGTCCCGCCAACCACTGAATCCGGCATCGGCGTTGTGAGCAAAAAAACACAGGCATAGCTATAGTTGTCAGGCGTCATGGTCGTTCACTGATTGGTCGTCAGGTTGTGTAACGTGGCATGTCACGTGGCATGGCCGAGTTTCCAGGCGCTGCCAACTCTGTCTGTGTCGCTGCAATGGCAGGGATAGATAGATAGCAATGCACCCTTACAGGGCTTAGCTGAATCCCGAGTCAGATATACGCTGCCTCTATTCCACGCAGGCACGTTCGTACAGATTGGTTAAAACGGGGACTCAAATCTATGTCGGGTGGCCTTTCGCACAGTGTGATCGTTTGCGGCTGCGTGCTAATGAGCACGTGCGAGATAATAGAGGCACAGAATAAAATATTACTGATTAAGCGATTAGCGAAGCGCCTGTACGCGGACGAGAAGCCGTAAGGGGAGTCGGCAAACGGGAGCATTTAATGTTCTCTCGTCGTACCCTTAAAGACAAAGTTTTAGACTACGTCTTTCTTTCCTTTTTTCTTTTTTTTTTTCTTGCTGCAAAATGCAGAGAGAAAACTTCGGCTGGAGGCAGAGTCATGCGCCGGCCAGGAACCTCTCCCGCACGCGATGCACGCAACGCGATAACTCGGCCCCTAGATATATGGCACGAGCTATTACTTCCGGACTATAGTTATCACTGCACCTTGAGAGGCATGCAATGATCAGGTTTCAGGTCGCTCTTCAAGTCTGCTGTTGGAGCCGGGAGTCTTTAAAACGGCAGTTCATCCAGAAAGGAGGTTGATGAAGGACTCAATTTTTCTTGATGCGCGAAGCTTGCTACGTCACAAAATTTACCAAATAAATGAAGTAACGGAGTTTTCTCTTGTCTTGTCGAACTAAACGATATATACGCCCGAGAGGAACACCTGAGTATGTGAATGAACATTTTTTCCGCATGCGCAGTTTTCTAGCGAAAGTGACAAAAATCGATGTCTATATACCTACAACGTTAAAATATCACTCGACGGTCAAACATTTTGTTGCAACAGAAGTATGCGTATAACGCTGTACCGATTGAAAACAGATAGTAAAGGATACAAACGCCAGAAATATAGCATGAAAAAAAAGCGAACAAATAGCCATGCTCGCGAGCTGCGAGAACTTTCGAAAACTAATCCCACTACCCAAGGCATTTCCGCGCCCTCCGAGATGACTCCGGCGTTCCGAACGCACACACGCAAGTCACGCGCAATGCAACAGCCGAGAGAAAAACGTAGAAAATAAGTGAGAACTAGGAGAGAGGGAAAAAGAGAAGGAGGGGGGCTGCATTGAATTAAAAAGCAGATAACGTTAAGCCTCAGAATACAACGACCTATCTGGGGCTTGTTAAAGGTAAAAGTTCAAAAACGACTTGCAGCCCACGGTTCTATAATTAACGCAGCCATTAAAGTCCAAAATAAAAAAAAAATAGAAAAAGTGATCTCTAACGCTAATGGCGTCTCAACGCACGTAAATGTTGCTTGCTTCCCCCGTTCGGTCCCCTCGAACATGAACACGAGTTCATTTTTGTTTGTGCATGTTTTCTGTTTTTTTTTTTTTTTTTTTTTTTTTTTTTTTTTTTTTATCACGACTGTGCGGGGAAAAGGCGCACTTGGTATCTATTGATCGGAAGAGCTGATGTACTCCAGCGCACCTGTTTCTGACATCGCGTGAAAAGGTTTCTTTTTCCGCGCTTCAGCTAAAAAAAAAAAAAAAAAAAAATAGTAAGAGAAAAGAGAACTGTACTGTAAGAAGTCGAAACAGGCCCGAAATAGGGAAAACTTCGTTAGAACTGAAGCGGTAGAGAAGATGGAATACGTTTCAAGCTGGCAACGCAAGTTGAAAATGCAATAACTTTCGAACGCGAAGGAAAACAACAAGCGGGAAAGCAACGCTTAGCTCAGAAGCCGAGGGGAACATTTTTATTTTCACACTTGCTTTTTGTCCCGTTTGCTGTTTTCAAGACAAGTCGGTTGTCAGAGCGGGGAGCTTGCTTCACAGCTGATTAACTTGACAGTGGAAGTTTTTTTCACGTGCTGCGAAAGGCAGTGAATTGCAGTCACTTCAGTCGTGCTGTTCCATCTAGTTTGTCAAATCTAGTTTGCTCATTCTTTACAAGCTGGTAGTAAGCAGCAAGCGACCGACTAAACAAAATTTACGTTACTGCGTTCCGATACAGAGAAATGGTCTTTGCAAGCTATAATATTGAGCAAGCATGCAGCTCGGTTACGAAAACCAGCGAGATAGCCGATACGCAAAACACACCATGGGTACCTTTCCTCCTCTGGGATTCCTACATTGTACCGATTTCGTTCTCCAGTTCTGACAGTGATTATGCAGGGCAGTGGAACAGCATTTGTACGCCGTCTGAGAATCGCCGCCTGAGAATCGCCGCCTGAGAATCAAAGCTTGCTTCCTCAATAATGCACTTGAACGAAGTAACGCATGGAGCAATGTAGTGTGATCACACGCATACCGTCATTCCGAGCATGTACCGTTTAAGCCAACGCACTACGTTTGTACAGTAAGCTCTGCATATCCTGCTCCTTGGCCGTTTCATTAATTTAAACCTGAGCGCACATGAGAAAACATTCGTCTGATGCAGCGTGCATAGGTCGCGTTTGCGGAGTGACGAGACACGAGAATGCAGTGCAACCAGAGTTAACGGCGTAGCAATTCCTGGCAGCGTCGACATGACTTTTCGGGAAGGGTGATGCCGTTGAAGAAGGCGAGCCATTTACCCTACTTAATATATCTCTCTCTCTCTCTCTCTTCTTTTTGCTTAAAAGGCGGCGTTTCGTGCGCATATGCGAGCAAATATCGGTGAATCGGGTTTAGTACCCGAGTGTTCAAAGTCCCACTGTATCCTTGTGATGTAGCCACTGAGTCAACACCGAGTAAAATCAAATCGAAGAGCAATCTTTCTGCAAAAAGCAAGCAAGAAGAAACAGTGCAGCGCTTCGGGCGCGGCACGCTGCGGCGAGCATCCCCGATGCTTGAGGTCAAACGTACCAACAGCAAACACGACCTGCGAAGATGCAGTACTAACCAACGTTGTACAAACTATTCCACCTAGACGCAAACAAAAGAGGCGTTGCCAAGGCGAAGCACCGGTAAGGAGTAAGGACTGCGTTCGGTCACAGAAGGGACCACGCATGACGTCAGAGAAAGAGAGAGGAGGAGAGAGAACAGAAATGCGCCACGGCGGCGATTCGCGAATCGTTCGTTTCCCCTCGCCAGCGGCCGCCTCTTGCCATTACTGTAGTCGTCCGTCTTCCGCGGCCGTTTCTTCCGGCCCCGCCATCGTGGATGTGTGTACACACAAGCACAGCAGAGCCTCCACAACGGTGCGTATGTATCGATCCGACGTCGCTCCGGACCGTCTCGGAAGAACGCGTCCCGTAGCTGCCCACACCCTCTCTTCTCCCGCCCCCAGCGCTGGTGCGGGCAATGTCGGCCAGTGGTGCTGCGGGAGCACACAGTCTCGCATCAGGAGGAGGCTGCAGCATCCGCCTTTGCTCTTCCGCATCACCGTCTTGTTCCTCCTTCCCCCGCGTGCTCCCTGAAAGATGGGATCGACCTCTCTGACCCGTTTGCTTTGCCGTGTCTCCTCCCCTTCCACGTTGGGTTGGCCTCCTCCCCACTTTTCCCCTTCTTCGCCGGATCGGATGCTGTGGGGTTCATCGTGGTTGGGCTTTCCAACATGGCGGCAAAAACTCGGGACGAAGGGAGAGGCCTGCTTGACCACTGATTGGCCAACGTTTCACATGGGAGCTTGGAAGCACTGACCACGTGCGATTTTGAGACCATGTCATGCAGATACATAGATTGTTTGGACGGAAGCAAAATGATGAAACATTCATATAGGAGATCGGCTATGTCAAAGGCAATGAAAGCGCCTCCCCCCCCCTTCCCCCACAAAAAAAAAAAAATATTTGTGAAGTTGCTATACCGATTTATTTTATTCGAATACGTTCTCTCTAGAAGAGTGAATGCCTTTTCATGTGCCTCCGAAGCTCGACCTGTCCTGGTAATGCGACCTGCTTTTTCTCTTCAGGGTGCAGTGTAATTAAGACACTCTAGTGTGTCTTCTTGTTGTCGTACATACATAGCGGAGACAATGAAAAAGCACACGAGGCTGAAACGCCCGGTGCGCTTACACGAGCAGAAAACTTGAGCATTTCGCGCTTCAGTTAAGATTAGGTGGAACAAGCAGGAAAGTGCAGGTGTCTCCGGCAACGAGCTTGGAATATTTGCAACTCTTTTTTTTTTTTTCGTGCATCACGACTTTGTTTCGCAGTGCCCACCAAACACGTCGAATCTTAATGTCATCCGTGCCACACTATACTAAGTTACGTCAACGTATTCTAGTACACTGTACACTGGCTGAAAACAAAAAAAGTTGCATAAATGTAGTAATTAAATATGAATGACACGGCTTTACACTATAGCCTAGCGTTTGGCAAGCTTTACTCAGCTCACAGAAAACAAAAGTAATGATACAAATAATAAAGAAAGCTCATTTCCCTGACACCACCACATTCGCGCTGTGTACGACGTTATCCTTAAAACAGCAAGCCTACCTTTTGCTCCGTAAGAGCATTATCAATTTCTATTGGCTGAGGGTGAGCTTACTCGTCGGTAAAAGAAGCTCTTTTTTGCCCGAGGGAACTACGAGGTATATATATTCAGTTTTCCTGAGCCAAACTCCAGGCGCTTTATTAAAATTTTGTTTAAATAATGTCGGACCGCACCATACATGACATTCGAAACGTCGATTTCTCTTTTAAGCCCGACAGTATGAACGGACGCGGAATAGCGCGTTCAATAGCTCCGTGCCAGTGAAAGAGAAGGGAATATCAAAATAAATAATAGCACTTGGCGACCGCGTCGGTGCCGAAGTTTAATGGTCCAGGCAGCAGAGAACAGCTGCGAGGTAATTAGGCGTCGCGAAAAGAACCGAACGTCCTCCCACACTTCCGTCTCATTTTCTTTACTTTCCGGCTTTCTCGTTATATTGACCATCTCCGGTAAGAACACGACGCAAGAAGAAAGACTGGTCTCGATTTGGAAACACGAAGATGTGTGAAAGAGAGTAAAAGGAAAAGAACAGGCGAAGGTGTGCCTTCTCTGGCAGTTTAATTGAATGCATATTTTGAGACTCGCTCCTTTTGCCATCGAGAAAGAGAACCCCGGGGCCGTGTTCTGGCGAAGGAACTTCTGAGCGCATGTCGATTTCGACGTCATCTCCGCATCTGAACTGTTCCGCAATGTGCGGTGAGCGTGTGTATGCTTAGCTGAAAGATCACCGCGGGGAGTGATCTCTTTCCCATGCTGATAAAAATTCAAAAGGCTGAACGTTGCAGTTTACCGCGGAGTAAAGTTTTACGCCTATCTTGCATACCGGGAAGCTACAAAGTTAACTGTTACTGTATTAGTTCCTAGCCTTCTATATTCATGGCAATATAACGTGAAAGGTTCCTATGACCCGTCGTTTTTTAAAGGGACGCTGAGGCGAACAACATGCAATTTTTTTTCTACAAACTCTGCGGCCGTGTTGACCACGTTTTGCTGATTGGCGGCTAGTTAGGAGTGGCCTTGGACGCGGCAACAGAAACAATCCCAATAATAATAATAATAATAATAATAATAATAATAATAATAATAATAATAATAATAATAATAATAATAATAATAATAATAATAATAATAATGATGATGATGATGATGATAATGTTAATAATAACAAAGATCTTATGTCAAAGCGCATATGACAGAGCATGCCTTTGGCCTCGTGTAAGTATTCTATACTCAACTTGTGTCTGCATTACGAGACGGCAGCGCATGCTTATTATACCGTGCTTTGGTAAGCCGGCAGCCGAGGACACAAAACCATATAGAGCACATGCCTAATTTAGATATTTCTCTCACCTTTAGAGCATACTCTTCAATCGCCATACTACAAGTATACCACAACTACTTTCGACTAAACGTTTTCGCGTTGTAAATTTTCGATGTGTTCACCCAGAGAGTAAGAATAAGACCGTGTTACGACCGTGCATCCGCATTTGCGCGCTCTATTGTTCGCCTGTGGGCATGGATAAGTGCTGTGGATATGTGGTGATGGTCCAATGGCTCTAAGTGAGCCTGTTTCCAGGAATCCTGTTTTGTAAGCCTGTTTTGTTTTGTGGACAACCTGCAAATGCCAAATTGACCCTGTCAAGAGAACTTCTGGAAAAACACAAAGAAACGTCCCCCTGCGGGAAATAACAGGAAGTGCTTTCTTTCTTTTGTTCACCCTTCCAGTCGAGAAGTGCTATCCTCCAGTGATGAATGCCTCCTATCCAAAGGAGACGACAGAGTGACATGTCCGCTGACGTGCAGGACAAGAAAGGAGCATGACGCATACGGCCATTAAATGATTTCCCGGGAATGCAGGAAAGATTTGCAATTGTCGAAAACGGACAATGCTGGGAGCGTATGCGGCGCCCACGTGCACTTGGGTTTCTGAGAAGTAAATCCACTTGCCGGAACCAGCTGCCTATCGATTCTTGGCTGAAGAATAGAAATGTACCTCCTCGCCGTTCCCAAGCTTTTCCCACCAACAAGTGACCAGACTCAACGAAACAATGCCGGGCCAGTCAGTGCTTCAGACCATCAGTGCAGTGATGTGTTCGATTGGATGCCGATATCTGAGGGGCGTGCCCTGGATTTGGTTGGTCAGCATCTTCAGAGAGGGGCTGGACATAGGGGGTTTTAAGGACGCTGCAGAGCACGAAATGTCGCTCTGGGCCCTGGGTAAACGGCTCATCCAGTCGCTTCTCGCTATGAACTCTCAACGCTTGCCATTTTGCTGATGTACCCTTCTTTTTCGTGTAAATAATCTTGTAAATAAGTTTCTCAAAGTGCCATTAAACCTGCTTGTACATATTTCACCAACTTCGAAGATTCAATCCTACTTCAACCCCGAGTCTCTGCACGCTACCAAGTGAAGGCCGGGTCGACGTAGCCCCAGCGTCACGACAACTGGTGACCAGCGTTGGGATCTGGATCTACAAGCTACAACATCTGGTGATTCGAGGTGGGATCTGGATCTACAAGCTACAACATCTGGTGATTCGAGGTGGATCAGAATCTACAAGCCACAACATCTTGTGATCGGAGGTGGCATCTCAAGCAACAAGCAGGAGCAACAATCGGCCAACAAGAGAGCAGCTCGGAACATCGATCGCATGTGTGGGTGAGTGCTTGGCTTTTCTTCTGATGTTGACCAGGTTCTAGAACAGGGTTAGATTTTAGAACTGGTAAAAAGTGTTGAAACGCCTTTAGGTTTGGTAGTTTGCACAGTTGTTTTGGAAGTAGCCGACACTCGGAGCGATCATGGACCTACAAAAGCTGCAGAAACCGGACCTGTTGCTATTGTGTGAGGAATTGGGAATTGATACAAGTGGTTTGGCACGAAAACCCTTGATTATAAAGGCAATCACTGATCTGGGAACCGATGATGAGGAGCTCAGTGAAGCATGGAACCTCATCGGTCAAAAAAAGGAACAGCTCAGACAGCAGAAAGAGTGGGAAAAAGAGGAAAAGAAGCGTGAAAGAGAAGCAAAAAAGCTGGACCAAGAAATTGAGCTCCGGAAATTAGAACTAGAGTTGAGCAAGAGGTCGGGCGATTGTCCCCAGCTAGCGGTACCTCTTCTCAACAAGGAGGCAGATTTCAAGATGTCAAAGTACATGCAGCCATATGTGATATCAGGGGATATCGGTCTGTATCTGGCTAACTTTGAGCGAACCTGCGAAAAACTGTCCTTCCAGCGAGACACTTGGTCTCAGAGATTATTGACGGTTCTGCCCTGCGAGGCAGCGGAGGTTGTCGCGCGGCTAAGCAAGGAGGACGCGGACAACTACGAGAAGGTCAAAGCTTGCCTTCTGAGAAAGTATAGGCTTAGCGCCGAGGCGTTCAGACAACGTTTTCGGAAAGCTACTAAGTCCAGGGCCGAGAGTTACCCTGAATTCCTGTACAATTTAAGAGTTAATTTGGGCGAGTGGCTAAAGAGCACTGATTCCTACAGTGATAGGGACGCTGTAGTCGAGCGAATTCTTTTGGAGCAGTTTTTTAGCTGCCTCCCAGAAAAAGAAAGAAATTGGTTACAGGACCGAGGCGAAATTAAGTCGGCAACTGAAGCTGCCGAACTCATTGAGGAGTACGCTTCGCGCCGACAATTCAGCAACCCAGCAGTAGATAGGCTCCGCAATCCCAAGTTCAGTGTAAATAACCGTCAGAAAAGGCACTTTGCTAGATTTGCAAACGAAGAAAGGAAGGCTTCTTCAGGCAAACGCCCTAGAAAGGACGGCAGTGAGAAAAGTGGGGAAGTGACCAACGCGCAGAACACAAAGAAAAAGCTTGAGGCTAGGAAGCCGCTCACATGCTTTAGGTGTAATGAGCAGGGTCACATTGCCGTCAACTGCCGGAAAGAAAAGATTGCTTTCTCGTATGTCAGTGACTGCGATGAAAATATGCAGCTTTTAGAACCCTACCTGCATGACCTAGTAGTCAACGGGAAGCCTTGCAAGGTACTGCGCGATTCGGCCGCAACGATGGATATTGTCCATCCGGCGTATGTGTCGCCTTCCGACCATACAGGACAGTGTGCGTGGATCCGCCAGGTAGTGGAGGAACAGAGTGTGTGCTTGCCAATCGCGAACGTGGTCATCGAGGGCCCTTTCGGCAAGTTGACAACCGAGGCTGCCGTTTCAGGAAAGCTTCCTAAGTGCTATCCGTATTTGTTCTCCAACAAATCGGACATGCTACTGCGAAAGAGGGGCATCCTTTTCGGAGACAGAGTTGTGCAAGCCTTAACACGTTCAAAGGCGCGAGAACTAGCTACACTGCTCATTCCAGAAGAATCCACAGCGGAGGAAACGGCAGTTAAAACAGCGGTCGATGCGGAAGATAGCGGGTCAGAAAACTTTGAGAGCGAGGCATCTCAGATAAGTCAACTTGAAAGTGAGCTTGATGAGACGCGGAATGAGGACGTTATTGAGAGTAACCTCTTGCCGCCAGTGTCTAGTAATCTCACGAGATTTTTAAGTGGAACCCGAGAGGACTTAGCTATGGAGCAAGCCGTGGTAAATCTAACGTTAAACCTTCCCGAGGAGATGGGGGACAACTTGATTTGCCTCAGCGGAAAAGGAAGCAACGCTCAGGAGCTTCTCAAAAAGACGGAGCAGAGAGGAGAACTAAAGAAATCCCAGCTGTCCGATCTGGGCGAAATAATAACAGAGTTTGAGGCCTGTTTCGTGGACAGGCCAGGCAGGACTGATTTGACTGAGCACGATATTGAGCTGACTTCAGACGTGCCAGTGCGATCAAGGTGCTACCGATTCTCTCCAAGGCAAAGAGAAATTCCGGATAGGGAAGTAACTCGCATGCTGGAATTGGGAGTAATAAAACCCTCGGAAAGCGATTATGCTTCGCCTATGATCTTAGTAGAAGCTCCAGGTAAAGACCCTAGGCCTGTGGTAGAGTACCGAAAGCTAAATTCTCTCACCAGGGATCAAGTGTATCCTATTCCGAATATTGAGGAGAGAGTAGAACAGGTCAGTAGAGCGGCATATGTGACTACGCTGGACCTTACTCGAGGATACTGGCAAGTACCGCTCACTGAACGCGCCAGCAGATACGCGGCTTTCGTCACTCCGACGGGCAGCTACCAGCCAACAATGATGAGTTTCGGGCTCAAAAATGCTCCATTTTGTTTTTCCCGACTCATGGATAGGGTTTTAAAGGGGTGTGAAACATTCGCGGTGCCTTATTTAGACGACATTGCGGTTTTTTCCGACTCATGGCGGACCGTATGGTACATCTAAGAGCTGTACTGAGCCTTTTGCGTCAAGCTGGACTAACCGTAAAGGCCGAGAAATGTTGCCTGGCAAGGGCGACCGTGGACTACTTGGGTCACAATGTAGGTCAAGGTTTCAGGAAACCCAGCGAGATTAAGATTTCTGCGGTAGCAGACTATCCGCGGCCGAGCACGAAGACGGAAATTCGAGCATTCCTAGGTCTGACTGGGTACTACAATCACTACATCCCTAACTATTCAGCTTTGGCTAGCCCTCTGACCGACGCTCTCCGCAAGACAGAACCGACAAATGTAGTCTGGGACGAACAAAAGGAAGCCTCCTTCGTAAACCTGAAGGCTGTGCTGATTAGCCGTCCGGTATTGCGAGCTCCAGACTATGACCGAGAATTCACGGTCCAGTGTGATGCCAGTGATCGAGGGCTAGGTGCTGTTCTCTGCCAGAGAGATGACGACGGTAATGAGCACCCCGTGCTCTACTTGAGCAGAAAACTGAGTTCTAGAGAGAGGGCTTATTGCGCGTCAGAGAAAGAGTGCGCTTGCATTGTATGGGCCATTCAAAAATTGCAGTGCTATCTTGGAGGGGCCAAATTCACGGTAGAGACGGACCATTGTCCCCTGGCTTGGCTGCAAACTGCGACATCGAAGAACAGTCGCCTTCTTAGGTGGAGCTTGATTTTACAGCAGTACAATTTTGAAATAAGATACAAAAAGGGGAAGTTAAATGGGAATGCGGACGCGCTTAGCCGCTCTTTCTAAGCGATCCGAGATGTTCCTCACCATGTATCCAAATTGATAATCAGGTTTTTTTTTTTTTCGTGCGCTTGTATATGTGTGACTATGTAAAGCAGCACGTTTGGTTTTCGAGGCATACGTGGGTCCTGAACGTCTTGAGAGTGGGCTTTTCTCGAACAACAATGGCAGTTTTCTTTTAACCTGGTCTCTTCAGACGGGAGCCGAGTGCTTGTTTAGACATGTGGTTGAGTTTCAGACAGCTCGAGCAATTTGGCCTACAACAATCAAGACAACGCGACAAGCAACAGCGAGCTTCAAGCGTTCACGTGCAGGCCATTAAGTCGTCTCTTCATGCAGCAGCTGCGACTGCTGCCCTCCGAGACTCTTCTGGCGGGGGAGGAGGCTGTTACGACCGTGCATCCGCATTTGCGCGCTCTATTGTTCGCCTGTGGGCATGGATAAGTGCTGTGGATATGTGGTGATGTTCCAATGGCTCTAAGTGAGCCTGTTTCCAGGAATCCTGTTTTGTAAGCCTGTTTTGCTTTGTGGACAACCTGCAAATGCCAAATTGACCCTGTCAAGAGAACTTCTGGAAAAACACAAAGAAACGTCCCCCTGCGGGAAATAACAGGAAGTGCTTTCTTTCTTTTGTTCACCCTTCCAGTCGAGAAGTGCTATCCTCCAGTGATGAATGCCTCCTATCCAAAGGAGACGACAGAGTGACATGTCCGCTGACGTGCAGGACAAGAAAGGAGCATGACGCATACGGCCACTAAATGATTTCCCGGGAATGCAGGAAAGATTTGCAATTGTCGAAAACGGACAATGCTGGGAGCGTATGCGGCGCCCACGTGCACTTGGGTTTCTGAGAAGTAAATCCACTTGCCGGAACCAGCTGCCTATCGATTCTTGGCTGAAGAATAGAAATGTACCTCCTCGCCGTTCCCAAGCTTTTCCCACCAACAAGTGACCAGACTCAACGAAACAATGCCGGGCCAGTCAGTGCTTCAGACCATCAGTGCAGTGATGTGTTCGATTGGATGCCGATATCTGAGGGGCGTGCCCTGGATTTGGTTGGTCAGCATCTTCAGAGAGGGGCTGGACATAGGGGGTTTTAAGGACGCTGCAGAGCACGAAATGTCGCTCTGGGCCCTGGGTAAACGGCTCATCCAGTCGCTTCTCGCTATGAACTCTCAACGCTTGCCATTTTGCTGATGTACCCTTCTTTTTCGTGTAAATAATCTTGTAAATAAGTTTCTCAAAGTGCCATTAAACCTGCTTGTACATATTTCACCAACTTCGAAGATTCAATCCTACTTCAACCCCGAGTCTCTGCACGCTACCAAGTGAAGGCCGGGTCGACGTAGCCCCAGCGTCACGACAACCGCCTTTTGTCTCCGCTCGCGAAGCTGCAGCCAGCACCGTTCCACAATAGGCGGTTAATAAAAGAAGGAAAATGGACAAAATAAAACAAAACAAAGGCGCACGGGGAGATATGGGAAAGAAGGGAACCCGTTCCGTTGCCCACTTCGCGCCGGCTCTCTTCTCCCCGTTCTGGTATGCCGCGATGCATCCCCAGAGTTGGGGACAAAAGGGAAGCGAGCGCAGCCAGAATGCGCGCGCCGCTTTCTGCCGGGCTCGTATATCGTATTCTCGCGAATTTAACACCCCCTTTCTGTGTGACTACGAGCTATACGCTCCGAATTTTCTCAAAGTTCTCGTGCGCGCTGAATGGGGGCTTGTCGTTTGTATTTTGATATTTTAGTCTTTAAAACAAAACAACGCATTTCGATCTAAGTGGGGACAAACTGAGAAGAGTCATGATCGTCGCACAACCAAAACGTAATTGCAATTAAGACACTGAAGTTTAATTTCATTTTTTATGGTAATTCCCGTGAGAACCTCGGCGGTTTTGCAGCAAACCCTAAGTTTCATGGTTGTCGAAGTTCAAAACGTTTTATGTCGATTATATAATGTTTAGTTAATCCACCAAGCCATCAAGCTTTCGCGGAAATTAGGGTCCCTATCATCTCTGGAAATAAAATGTACGATGCACTTCAGCCATTGTACAAATAGGGGCTAATGTCAGAATTTCCTCACGGCGCTTTGCCTAAAGGCCCTAAAAGAACTCCTACAGAGTATATGTTGTGAAATGCTTGCTGCACTCTAAGCTAAAAGAGGAGAAATGGGGACTAACTCCATTTTATTTATTTATTTGTTTAGACCTCGTCCATTCCCTTGCAGTAAGTTTCCGAGAAAGTAACGGTGGCGGCAACATCACTAGTTCCGCAAACGACTAGTACTCACGCCAATATAAGTAGTTGCGGGTTGAACAGTGTGCTTTAATCATCCATCTTGCCTCGCACTTTTAGCCACATGAGCGTATATTATGCTCATGGAGGTTCAACCACTGTTTAGCGACGAAGCATCGCACCTCCCTTGTGCATATTCTTCGAACATGAGTATGATGCTACTATTTAACTATGATTCGGGAATAAACTGCTGTTCTTATTTTTCACAACAACAAAACGATTCGCAATTCGGGCTCTGAAGTGTAGACGGCACCGCCGCGGTAGTATTGGTTACAGCGCTCGACTGGTGATCCTGAAGATCCGGGTTCGATCACTGCCGCGAAGGACGCATTTTAATGTCGGCTTATCACAATTAGACGCCCGTGTACTCTGCGATGCCAATGCATGATAAAGAGCCCCAGATGGTCAACATTTCCGCAGCCTCTAGCTGCGGCGTCCCTGCAATGCTGCTTTAGGACGTTAAACAGTGTAAACAAAACCAAACCGCACACATCGCGTAATGTGTTGAACTGTAGCAACCTTATGAAAGCTCCTTCCACAAAGCGCCGTAGTCTGGGACCTTTTTACAAATATCATATTCCACCACCTCTTACCCGACATTTTAATCACCTTCGTAACACGTCGTTTAAAATTATACGAGGACCTGCTAACCAAGAGCGAAATATGTGAGGCACTCACAATGCACCATCCTATGGAAGAAAAAAAGAAATACTGGCTTGCCCCGTTATCAAGAGTGAACGTCGGGAGGAGAAATAAACGTAGTACACGTTGCAGCCAAAACCCGCGGCCGGCCTGAAGCGAAGAAAGCGTGAGAAATGGATCACTATTAAGGAAAGCTGCCGCTATAGAAATGTCAATGCATCGTTCTGAGGCGTCAGAATAAATTCGCCGGGCGACTTACAACGCGGGCACGTCTACTGCATTCAAAAGCGGTTCACTCTTTCACATTTTGGCTTTGAATATTACAGAGGAGGTTTCCAGGATGGTCACGCTGCTTGGGCTTGCTAAAGCACGGGACGCAGCACACGCCTATGGCCCGACAGCACTGGGGGAACAGCCTCCGCCGAATGGAGTCAACGCGCGCACAGTGGGCCCTCCACCCTAGGCCCGGGCCACACAGCTGCCGCCAGCACGCGGTCTGGCCTTTTCTCTTCCGTCACATGGAGCTCGAGGTTCGCTGCACGGCCGCTTGCAGCCGTCACTGCAGCGAGATAAAGGGGCCGAGCACACGCTTTTGGCGGCGCTGGCGCTGCTGCCGCGCTCTCAGCGGGGGAGCTCCAGCCACGCAGAATAAGGCTGGTGGTGTGCGTGTGTATGAGCGCGAGCGCGAGCTGTGGTGGCGTCGGCATCGATCGCCAGGCGCCAAGTACAGAGCGCGCCAGACCCGGTGTTCGGAGACTCTGGCGGTCCCCCTCCCCCGCGTCTTCCCACCATTTTCCTCGCGGGATGGGCGTGGCACCGGGCTACGTAAGGGACGCCGAGCCATGGCAGCACCGGCCTTTCCGAGTACCCCATTGAAGATGTGGGATCTTGACACAGTCCGTCAAACCTTACGCGACCATGGTAACCGTACGCTGAGCAAAAACACATGTTAATTACAGCAGCCAACAACAAATGCGCCGAAAAGCAACAGAGGCCATAGGCTTCCCCGTACTGTGCGAAGTCATTGCACTTTCAACTATCTCAGGTGGTTAGGATTACCGTAGCCCGCCAATACAGCGTTCCTCATCTCCGCTGTCGCCCCGGGTTGTAAACGAACGAACGAACGAACACGAACACGAACACACACACACACACACACACACACACACACACACAAACACACACACACACACACACACACACACACACACACACACACACACACACACACACACACACAAACACACACACACACACACACACACACACACACACACACACACACACACACACACACACACACACACACACACACACACACACACACACACACACAGACAAACGCGCCCGCGCGCGCGCGGGAATTTTCGCCTTCTTCATATTTTATTTTAGGGTTATTGGCGCTGTCACATTGTCGAATTAATTGACAGTGGAAAACGCATTCCCCTCGTAATGAGTTCGGCGAACTCGTTATATTCGGCGCGCTATACACGTGAACAGTCAGGTTTTTCTGGGCGGTGAAAATTCCTGTACATTGTGTCGAGGTCTTTTTTGCGGGGAACTAACAGTTCGGAGCAGTGCGGCTTTGACTCGTCAGAGTTGATGCGGGCTCAAAGTTTGTGGCACACCCGCAGGGCAGTACGTTGTCAGCGCTATACTTATTTAGTATAATCCTCGAGTCACGGATGTTACATATTTTCACGCAGAAACGTACACACGTTTAATGGGTTAGATGTTAGAGATTACAAAAGGAAAGAGAAGCCTTAATTAGCTTTGCGCGAAGATGTGGTGTGTTGCACGTAAAATGCAGTCATAGAAGGTGCGCTTGTGGGTTTTTTAAGTAACAATAAGGACAGCTAGTCTTTCTTACTGCTTACACTGTTTAGTCTGGCTAGGTCTGCAGAATTCGGTAGCTGTTGGCGCCGCGCATGCAGCGTCGAGAACGTCGGAAACCGAACTAACGCCGTGTCTGACGATCCAGTGACAGTTATACATCTGTTCCACGTTAGATTTACGGCGACTGTACATGCGTCATAATAGGTATGCATGCGAATGCCCACCTTGGACGAGCAGCTGGCTCGAGTAGGAGTCGCTTCCTTGGAGATTTTTAAGGGCGCAGGTGTAGTTGCCGTTGTGGGCTACCCCGATGTTGGACACCTCGAGCACGGAGAAGTCCTCGAATGTCTTGATGCTGACGTGGTGCGCGCCGTCGGAAAGCCGTAGGCCGTCGCGCAACCACTGGAAACTGAGCGGCGTGGCGCCGGACGCAGCCGAACAAACGACGCGAACCTTCTCACCCCTCAGCACCGTCTTGGGAAAGTGGAACGGCTGCACCTTGGGTTCACCTGCACGCACCAAGAGAATAGAAAGGTCAGCGCGACATTAAAGCGAAGCATTGCGCGAAATACGCGAGCCATGACATGCGCCGTTTCAAGGACGGTGCGAATCTTACTCCGAAAAATGTCAAGAAATGCAATTTAATTAGCGCAAAATGTCGCCCTCGTGACCAAGAAGCAAGAATGATAGCCTTGCGGCGTATGCTTGGGCAAACGTGTGCGACGGCTATCAGGTATACTTCGAACATGTCCCAGCTCTTGAATACATGCCTGTCGCAGATGAACAATCTTGCAGTGTGTACATTGCAAAAAAAGAATTACTCTATAAGCGAGTAAAAAAGCAGTAACGTGTTACCTGGCGCACTCCCTACAGGAACAAGGTATTCTTTTCCCACCTCAAACAATCTTCTTTTGATGAAATTATCGATCGAAGAAGACATTTAATAACGGCACTGGAGGTGTTGATACTAGCCATTAGAGGAGGTATATACATCTCGGATAGATGGTAACTGCGAGTGCTTCGCATATTTTGAAGTGACAATCTGTTTCCGTTGACGACCTTATGTATTCTGCATTTTTAGCTATGGGTATCTACCCCAAGGCTTGGGCAACATACCCTGCTTCTGATAGAGAGTGTGCTAGGGGGCACGTTACTCCATTTTACTCCTTTATAGGGATACTTGAGTTTATAGTGATGTGTGGGGCTAGCTGTTAACGCCTATACTGAACAGCTTTGCTTAGACGCGATATAGCCCACTGCGACAACTAATTACTTAAACATAACTTATCCCTGGTCCTGTCAAAGCTCCGGGCATCAGTTATAACAGACATGATGACTATTTGTAACCAACATTGCAAATTACTTAAACATAACTTATCCCTGGTCCTGTCAAAGCTCCGGGCATCAGTTATAACAGACATGATGACTATTTGTAACCAACATTGCAGATTATTTACTGAAGGTTAGTTGTGCCTAACAACGCTTGTCATTTTTCTTGGCTTTTCTCTTCTTTATTTTATTTTTTTTTTTTTTTTGTCGTCAGCGCGACAGCATATGTAGCAGCACATTGTCCGTACAACAGAGGTGCTTATTTTGTAGCGATTATATTTTTTATATCCATTCTTTCACACTTTCACAAGCTGTATTAGCCGGCTGTAACGTCATGCCAAGTAACCAGCAGCAAATATCATCTGTCAGCTTAAGCATTCGAGACAGCCGATACCAAAGGGGCAAAAACGGACCGCGAAAAGAAGCATGCTTATTACGCACCATGAAATGTGGCCTTAGCATATGTCACTTCCGCGCACTAAGCTCTGGCGAATAATATCTCACCATGTCTCGCAGATTTATTACCTGTAAGACGAAGGCATAAAGTGCTCCTCCCTCTAATCATGCTTATTTCTTTATGTGTAAATCGATACTTTTGCGTGTTTACTTTTTGACTCTAAACCCCGGTTCAATTACACGCACATTTGCCTGTGCGTGCGTTACAAAGTAAATTACTAGCCTCGCCAGTGCGTTTCAAGCTTTTCCTTTTTTGTTTGTGTTTAGGAAATCAGCAGCACAATTTTGCGCGCGACAGCACACACAGCCTTTCTTTAAAGAACAAGTAAAAAGGAGGACAGAAACAGAACATCAGCAAGCAGATAAACTGGATCACTCTAAAAATAGCGCCTTTCTGCAGAAAATGTATAAACGTCACCACAAACAATACACATGCATGCAGTCTTCGCCTTGATATCGATTTTATGAGCCGCGAAAATGTATTCTATTTTTGAAATGAAATCCTCGTCTCTTTCTCTCTCTCTCTCTCTCTGGGTCGGCCATTGTGAAACGAGCCAGTGGTATCAGAGCGCCCCCGCAGCTCTGGCGTCTAATCTTCGACTCGAAACCTCGTTTCCATGGAAACCAAGGAATGGCCTCGGAATAAGGGAACGCGTTTTTGTTTCAGCCGCCGCCCCTATAAGAGACCGGCGGGTGTTTCGTGCATGAGTGCGCCTTTGAAGAGCCACCGCTGGGCGGGCACGACGATTTCGCATTTCCCAGGAAGCGTACCCGTGATAGCGCCCTCCGGCTGCTGCTTATGGGATCGTATACTCTTTCGAAAGAGCGGTCCTAAATTATTTTTTGCACGGGAGTTCGTTCTCTTCAGGCCGGCGGACCGTGTAACCTGCGCTTAGTTTTATTACGATAACTGCGCGGACACATTCACCGTTCCCATGAAACCATACCTTTCCATATTTCGCGTTTTTCTGCTGCATATTCGATAGCGGGTTTTATCGTTTCGGTTACAATTTAAACTAAGTGGTACAGAGAATATAAACGCTCTGCCGTATAGGAAGGGAATGTAAATGTAAATCTGAGGTAAGGCTCTAACACTGGACCATACTTGTTCACTTTCTTTAAACAGCAAAACAAACAAGAAAAAGCAGCGAAAAGGGGGATACGAAAACGAGTGTTGTTCTGCTTTGAAGTCTATCATTCGTAATCGTACATGACTAGTTCTCTTCACCTCCCTTTCGTCCCATCACCCCATTTTCCTCTTTTTCCCGTCTGTATTTTTTTTTCCCCGAGATATATCCTCTTTTGTCCAAGCGGCGTCTATTTCTTTGAGTAGCGATCAGCTGTCAAGGGAATGCTGCGTAAGGAGACGAATTCCACGAAGCGTCACCTTTGCATGTACTGAACTGAACTATATTATAAATTCAGATTTCAATACCTACATTTCTCTTAATGCCCCACATGTACGCATTAATTCAGCGCACATCTACAAATGACATGCCCTTCTATGACAATGTTAGCAGGTATCCGCAAAGGCGGTCAACGTTGCTTGGAACGGCGTCGAATTGCGGCTGCTTCCGGGGACAGTAAACTCTTTGTTTACGGCTGCCTGCGGTCCGTCCCCTGTCGCCGGACATTTTTACCTGGCATTCGTTCGCCGCTGTTTATTTCTCCCTGGTCACGCTGCACCGACAGGGACGTGATCGGACACGCGCTAACCTGGGTCCCCCTTAATGGTCCCATAAAAGGTCGCGCCGAGCGCTGTCGGACCATGTCACTGCGCACTTAAACAGGAGTCATCGAAACCCTCTAACCCTTTTTTGTTTCCGCGGTCTACCGGCCCCGCCGGTGGTTCGTTGTTTACGCGTTAGGTGCGTGTCTACGCCACCGCGACTACGTTCTTCCTGCAGTGGCACAGTGCGAAGCATCAGTGCAGGCGCAAAGTGAAACCACATTGACCCCAGATAGACAAGATCAAGATACCCAACGTGATGCGAACTACTCCGATGCCGAAGGTAAGTGCCGCATTGGACTCACTCATACGCGCTCCTTTGTCATTTCAATTCCCGCCTTAACTATAACGTGCTTCTTTGTTATTATAAATTAACAATACTATTGTTGTTTTTGCTACATACAACCAACTACTAAAGGTGAACTGGACTATGTGACTGACACCGAGCGAGTGAGACGGAGCGCGATTCTTTATTACGATATCGAAATTAACTTTCCTCCATTAATGAAGAGGATAAACACTCGTGCATGGCAATTCGCTGGGACGCACCCAGTACTGTGTATTGGCACTCGAAGAAAGAAACACTGGAGAGAAAACTTTCACCTCTTAATGATGGATTTAGTCAAACGTCGCCGTCACCCCAAGTGTGTGAAAATTCTGACCAAATTAATGATACAACCACGGATGAGTCTGTATGTCTATTATATATATTGCTACCTGGAAACGCGGTACCAAAGTGGTGTGCTCACTGACGAAGATGACGACCGAGGAACACGGGCACGACAAAGCGTTGAGAAAGAGGACGAAGCTGACAGAGTGGACACTGCACGGCTGGCGTGAAGATATCGTTGCCCTCTTCCACATCTATCCAGCCAAAGGGAGATTATTTTGCATCGCAGAAGCGCAATGACTTGAATTATACTTATTTCAAACTAAATTGCTCTTTCTATTTGTCTGCTTATGCAAGGCCATTCGGAGGAACTGGAACGACTGTAGAAGCCGGAAAAACTAAGGACGTTCCGACTCACCTTATAGAAAGCCGCTGTTTTGTCGGAGAAAGTTTGCGCAAAAGATCACGAAACCTCTAATGCCATCACGCGTACTTGTCTAATTTGGAGGGGATCTGCCAAGATTCGAGCACTCCGCCAAGCAAAACCCTTTCGACACACGCATACACACAAAATGTTAAGCCTGCGCGCGCCTTGAACCCTATTTGGAAAAACGGCATAAATTCGATTTGCGCCACCACCTTCTAAAGCTGTAAGACATATACATATTATATACGTCTTCGCCAAAAACCTCTTTTCCGCCGCGGTGCAAGCGCGATACCGCGAAGGCATTTTTTTTTTATTATTTTCTTTTTTTCGCGCACGTTGCGAAAGACGGTGCCGGCTCGCCGCGCAGCTGCACTGATAGCCTGGAAATTCGGTTTCCCACCAGGAACGTATACGTCGCAAGCAGCAACTGCGGAGGCCGCTAGATCAGCGAAGCCTCGACGGGGACCCGTGAAGCCGGGTCTTGCTCCGCGGATCGGTCGTAATAAGGGCGCGCTTTGCGGCGGCCGGTCTGAGGGACCAGCGAGAGAGCGGTGAAGGTGGTCGGACCGTTTCCGGCGGGATTTCCTCTTTCGCCTTGATCAATAATGCCGGGCTGCGCCGACGGCTGCTGCTGCTGTGGAGGCCCTGGCGGACCGCAGTTTATATATACACGCACAAACCAGAGGAGCGATTCTTGCATCACCGCTATAGGTTTCGTAGGGTTGCATCACTTGACAGCGAGTACGAATTGCGTTTTATAGTATAAGCACGCGTGGGCCGGAATACGATCAGTGGACTGGCCGTAAGTAGGCATTAATTATGCGCTCGTCGGTGATATTGAATGAGCGTCGCGAGAAGGAATTTAGGCTGTTCGCTTGATTCATTCTTTACCGGACAGCCTTGATGGCGCACGTTCGTATTTATTTTCCTCATTGTATTGTTTTTGCAGTAGCTGCTGGTGATGCTGATGATATTAAGAAGCAGCAAGGATTCGCCTAACAGTTACTGCGTCGGCAGTTGCTAAGTTTGCGCCTTATACCCCTGTCAAGCGCGCAAAATAAAGTGTACTTACGGCGAGTGTCACTTACGAAAAGTGCATTCTACCGCTGCTAAACAGCGTAACATAAGTGCACTTGCCAAAGTGTGCACTCAGGTCGGAGTGCGTTCGCAAAACAGACTTCGAGGGCTGAGCGCGTAGCCTCGCTGGCAGAAATTTCTTCGTCACAAATGTATTATGTAATAGGATATGTATACAAGTTAATTTTACGTGTTTTGTACATATTTTCATTTGATGAAATGTTTTATAATAGCGACGGGCAGAATATCAAATAACAAAAACGGGATGTAACCGCGTACGTTGCTTCCACATTATGAGTGGTGTGCCACTGCGGCTACGCCATTTTCAGTTGTTATTTTTCATGGTGTTCGTTGATAAGGGCCCGGTGTCAAATTTTAAGCATTTTTTAAATGTTTTACTACTTTAAAAAGCAGTTCCCTGAACTTCGCGCTTGGAGGTTCCAATTTCTTTTTTAAAACACGTTTTTCAGTTGCTAGTTTCGTACCAACGAGTGCTTATGCGAGTGAACTTCGCTTTCCCGTTTAGCACTGCGTAGCGTAAAGTCTCTTTCAAGCTGCGAAGTGCACTCCGCGGAAGTGCACTTTAACTTGCACGCTTGACTGGGGTATTAAGTCTCACGGAATTTTTTCTGTTAAACTAGTGCGCGCTGTGACTATAGATGGTGATGCAACTTTGCCGTACTCGGAGCCAGTACATACCTTCTTCACACTTTTCACTTTTATTCGAATCTCCTTTGTTCTTTCCTTCCCCCAGTTCAGGGTATACAATAAACCACGCAGTACTTCCGGCTGTTTGCCTCTCTCCCATCTCAATCTCTCCCTTTGGAAGGTTCTGTAGACTGGCTTCTGAATAATCAATTGGCACCTCAACCGCACTCCAGCAGCACGAATCCCAATATTGGTACTCTGTCGGCAGTGCACAACCGTTCACAGGACCAATGCATTGCCAACAAAACACCGTTATTGCGTCCGTAGTTTATGCTGTCTGGGTGTATATATCTTTATTACAAGGTCGATTTTTAGTTTTTGAGCCTTTTTATTCTTTGTTTCCAGCACCACAACTGGAACCCGACGCGACCGATCGCAAGCGCTTTGCGACACGGGGTTACCGATGCACCTCACTGACGCTGCATGCCTCTTAAGGTGCGCGCAGTGTGCTTGCGTGTGGCCCTGGCACCGATACCGTCGCGCCAGGTAAACTGCGCAATGTCGGATGTCGGTGCATCTCATCTGCAAAGCCGCACGTACATTCCACTGTCTGCAACGGTACTGGCGCAATGTGCACACTTAGGAGGATTTATCCGCGTACATCTGTTTACAATGTAGAAAAGGAGACACGCTGCCTTTCGTTCCGCTCGCCACGCCATTTTATCTTCTACCAACTGCAGAGGCAAAGAGGAAGGAAATGAAGTTTCATGTCTTCTCGCGGTCTTCGCTCTTTTTTTAGATTTTTTTGCGATAGCAATAAGAGGCACACCACCACGAAAGCGGTGTTGTGGTATTGAAGCGTCTGTCACCTGCCACCTGGTGCCTTCCACCTTGGTTGACATATGGAACAGTCCCTGCCGAGGTAGGCAGGTGGTGAAATGGAGAGTACGAAAATGTCTTCTTTTCTTCTGTGGGAGAGAGGAACGACTTAGATATAACGAAGGCTCAGATATAACGAAAAACGTGCACCGATAATTTTAGTCACCACTGAATTCGAGAAGAAGAAAAGGAATGGTCGGGGCACATTGGCAAATAAACACATTTCTGAATCACAACTTTGTCTCCAGTCACACTGCAGTCATCGCACTTGTCACCATATATTCAGTCAACAAAAAATTCGTATACCCCAGGCGGTTCATTCCCCAGCTATTTCATTTTGGAATACGCTACCACCGTGCACAAAATCATCGCGTTGAACAACTATATCCAAGCAACAGCCAAAGAAGTTTGTTCTAACATGATAAAAATGAATGTTGATTAATTTTCCTTTTTACCGTTTTGCATACTTCACAATCCCCGTCTCCTGCAGAAAGACTGTAAAGGCTGCAAAAAAGTAAGGTTCTCGAATATATACAGTATAAATCTAATTGACTGTCTGTGAATTTTTCGCAGTGACTACATTTGATGTGGCTTTCAGCTGAGCGCCCTCACCGCCGTAAGTGCTACGCCGAAGCAGTCGCCTGTAGTCCTGCCGCTAACTCCAGCACTCGCGGAGTTTAGAGCAGTCGTCTTCTGGATGCAGGCCAGAGTCTGTTCTGCCCCGAAGCTCTTCCGGCGAATTTTCCTCACCGAAACACAAGAAAACTTCAGTTCGGGCGGAGACCGTCAAGACGCCGCTGCAGCTCATTCAGGCGCGCTTGTCAAACACAAGGGTCGGACGCCGTCGACGACACGGCGCTGTCGCCACGCGGCACGACCGCAAGGTCTCTGCTTTCAGTGTCAACACCGGCGTCATGACGTTGGCCCCGCGTGGTTCTCCTGTCAGTGCTAAAAGAGCGCGAGCCCTGTGTGCAGAGCGCTGACGTACGCGACGTCGGCGCAGGCGCAGCGTGCTCAGCGGGCCTCCCCGCAGTGTCACGCACCGCCAGCGTCGTCCTCCGCTAACGAGCGCACTGGGGCGAGTCTCCCGCTGAAAGCGGCAACGGCGTACGCGACAAAAGAGCGCGCACCAACGCTCTCGAACGCCGGGGTAACGAACGCACCGCGCGCGAGGGGAAGAGCAAAAAGGGCCACGCATGCCAAAAGAAGCACTAAAAGCGGTGGCAAGGGTGAACGGGCACGAACGTGGATATCCCAAACGCACGAAGAGAAGCATGGATGTCAATAACGTGGGATTATGTTGAAGGTACCTATTTGCACGGCTCGGTTTCTCCATTAGATGAGCGCAGTGTTGTGGAACAAAAGCAGGGCCTGTTTGTACGACATAGCTGTGAGTCGATCACAGAGCTGTGTTTTCCCACGACCGCTAAATAATTTATTATTTCATTTCTTCCATGATGTTGTTTCGGTATCTTCAACTGAAGCACTGAAGCATGGCTGCATGCAGTTGGTGTTCAGGTCTCTAAAAAAAAAAAGAAAAAGAAAGAGCAGCAATATCACTGCTGATATGTATTTTTAATTTGTTGTGCAACGTTCAAGCCAGTCTGCTTCAAGAGAACGACGTACCAGCCATTTATTGCAGCTTTTTTTTTTAATGCGTCACGTAACCTAACCATTAACTACACAGTCATTGCTTAGCTGATAAAAAACGAAATCTAAACAGCATCAAGAAGAAATTCAATCATAAATTATTTAGTTGTATAAAAATACCAAGGTGTGATCCGTGAATACTGTATGTATGCCATACAGTATGCGTCACGGTCTGGTGCATCAATTTAGCTCAGAAAACACGAGTGAAAAGTGAGATGACTATGGTGCTATAAAAATAGGACGGAAGAAAGCACAGGACCGAGGGCTGACACTGAACTGAATATTTTAGCAAAGAGTGTTTCGCTTAGGTCGGTGCAATGTTTAGAAAAAGAAAAGTAAAAAACGCCACTACAATACGCACTAAAATGTCTATAAAGCCAAACTCATGGCCTAGGATTTGCACTGAAGAGCCGGCGTTATCTTCTGTGTTAAATCCTCGCTCTTGCCTTCTAACGCTATCAGCTTACAACAACGTCGGGGAAGATATACAGCTCAGCCAGATACGAGAATCCATTCCCGCTTCGCGACAGTTCTTTCTGATTGTGATGTTGCTTGTCATCGAGAAAAAAGAAACGTCCTCGTGCCTGACGTGAAGAGGGCTCTGTATCTCTTTCATGCCGAACTGCATATTCTGCCTTACTAGGGTAGAAACATATTACACGAGTCTTGAGCGGTCATGGGTAGTTGCGCAAGCTACAGGTACACGGGACGAGCGCACTGCCTGTGCTCTGTTCGCATATACTGTGTAATCCCGAACAAATCGTCATGAGTTTTCACAAAATTAGCCAGCTAGTCTGGCATCTCTTGCTTAAAGAGGTCTGTCACGGTTTGCCGGCTTCATGGCACACACCGGTCGCAGACGTTAATACATCTTTCAGTTGAGATCTCGTTTTCGTGTGCGTTGAGCGAGTTGTTGCCTCGCTTCGTTTCGTAACTCACTGCATTCGCATGAAGCAGCAGCGCTCCTACCTAAAACGCTTCTTTCAATTTCGTTAGCGTTGTCTTTATGTGGGCCTTCAAGGGTGCGTTCACATAGTTGTTTCCCCATCTCGGAGTGCCCATTACGTGGTGTTCTTTGATTGTATACGGTGACGAAAAACTCAAATATGGCGGTACTCACCCGCCCCTTAATTCAAGGCTAAAAGCTGAATTGAGACGAAACAGCGGTGGTACAAGGGTCTTTTGTTCTTTTGTGATCTCTGCCTCCTCTCTGCAAAGAATGTTTGTTTCAGTCATAAAACGTCTTGCTTTTACTTTGTTCGGAGTATAATATGGCCCTACAATCTAACAGGACAAATGGACAAATCTTTGACTAGAAGTTCAAAAATTTCGCACTTATTCAACTTCAACGGGGCCGCTTTTCACAAGTGCGCGCATTGGAAGACTACCTACCATATTCTGGTAATAAAATATGGTCATTGAGAACCACACTCAGCTAACTAAGTATAACCACTCTCCGAAACTTGATCATGTGCAACATCACGCTTCAGTGAGTGCCTCCAAAAAAAAAAGGATTTGTACAAAAACATAGTATAAAATTCCGCAAAGGAATAAAGAAAAATGGAGTGCGAGAGAAGAGCGTGCTCTTAAGGTGACCACGAAGTTTAAACCAAGTATATTTACGATACGGAAGCTGAAAGTCATCGCTCAAGCTGAAATTCTAAACGACGCGCCTACGCGGCATTTTATAAGCACTTTATTTTTTTCCAAGTCGTGTTATGCAGGGATCTCTGCTCGGAAAAAAGGGAGGCGCAAGAGTGCAAAGACGATGGATGTCGCCTTGGCGCCGCAATTCCCCCGACGTGACTTCACTTCCTGCCGATCCTCGTTACGAAGACGCACGCCGGACGCAGTATCCACCGAAAATCTTCCGGGGCTTGCGAGCTAGCGTCGATCACTGGCGATGAATTATGGATACCCGGGCTCCACGTAACGAGCCGTTCCTCGCTTTCTGTTTATTTATTTTCCAGGGGTAGTAAATCGAACCAAGCGGCGGATCCGATCTCGTGCTCCATTTTGAGCCTTGTGTCTTGTTAGCATCGCTTGACACCCTGCTTTTTTTTTTTTCTTATGCTTGTGCTGCATGAGACTCCCTCCCGTTTTTTTTTTTTTTTTTTTTTGTTTTTTCACGCCCGTCGCGTCTTTCCGCCCCATAAACGCGCCACTCTACGAAGAACATGATCCCCACGAGATTGGATTTTGCCTCAGCAGAGTCGACTCTCATATGCACGATTGCTGATGGGCTCGGGACGCGAGGATAACGTCTTGGATTTCTTTCTCGAACATGACAAAACTGCAGTTCTGCATACACTCGTAGGGAGGTGCACATAACATGTCGTTCTCCATCAGGGTTCTTCGAAGGTGTCGGTCGTTAAACGCAAACTGAGAGGATTTGTCCAACGAACCTCACGAGCGATATAACCCTGCGCACACAGAAAAGACAACAGCGTGCCCCCAAGTTTTTCAAAACAATAGCGCGGTTCATCCAAGCCGTAATGAGGCAAACAAAGCAAATGTGAGACGGCTTCGACATACATAACAAACTTGACTGTAACAAAATGTGTTCTTAAATTTTCAAGGCTTCAGATTTACTACGCTACGTCGGTTAATAAATACCGCTCACTTCCTTGCGCTTTCAGTTGCTATAGAACTTTATAACGACGCTTCAGTCAGGGACAAAAGCTTGGGGGATGCGGATTTATGGAAAAACCTTAATTACTTCGTTGCCTCGTTAGTTCTTCTTGTCATACTTTTTTTTTCTCTGAATCTGGCGTGCATGTATCCTCGTGATGCACATTTAATTCCATATGTTTGCCCAGTCAAACAGAAACATTTTTCCACGAACTCACGTCATGGAAACTTTTGTCCCTGACTGTACGTGGTATTAATTCTGACATCTGTAGTGACGACATCAGTCTAAAAGGGGAAACTCTATAAAGTTTTGCGAGGCTTCACCCTTATCAGAAAATACTGTTACGAGCAAAGGCCTTCACGATGAACGAGGTGTTCGAATCAGATCATCGTTTTCTTTCTTACCCGCATAACGACACCTCTGGTGACTATTTTGTCGCCAGCCAGTGGCCTCAAAGCTCGTTTGTTATTTGAGTTTTGCCAGCACTTAATGTTCCTTGCATGAAAAAAAAAAAATGGCTCCCGAATTACATTACTGCGATAAATGTGACTAGCGACAGCATTCTGCACTTGTTTACTTTAGTTTTTGTTGGTTTAACTTTGTTTATGCCTTGCGTTTCTAGCTTCTTTTGCGGACCTTCGTTCGGTTACTCTTAATCCCTACTCTCTTAATTTATGTCTCTGTAGTCTCCCACATACTCATTCGCATGCAGTTGTAAGCTACCACACTAGGTGGAAGAGTGAAAGATCAGCCGACATTGGCAGATAGAACTTTAACCGAGCGAAGCCCTTGCAGCTGGGACTGTTGATTGCATATCCAGGAAGGCACAGGAGCGCAAAAAAATGTACACGGACGTAGAGAGAGAACCGGATGAGCGCTCATCCTGTTTCCCCTCTCTTGGTAGGATTCCCATTTCAAAGAAGCTTGGCAGTTTCTTCCAACCTCCTGCTTGACCTTGTCCCATAGCCTTGTGACGTCACACAACTCGCCGACCAATTAGCGTCCGGGATCGTCACCTGCCAAATACGACCTTACATAACAGGTTTTTCGCTAGTGAACCATCTAATGGTAGTGCACCAAACGCAATATCGTTAATACTGGATAGACTCTCAAGAGGGGCCCTCACCTAATTTGAATACGTCAAAAAAACTATTTCGTAATAAAACGAAGTGCAACAGACAAACTGCGCCTTAATAATGGGCTCAATACGAACACGTATAAACGGAATAAGGCGCGTTGAACGCTTAAGAAATATCACTGCAGTAATCGTACTGATTCCCATCAGCTTGGTCCTGTGCTTAATGTGGTGTTTAGAAGCATGGAAAACAAACAAACAAGCAAGCAAACAAACAAAGACATATTTTTAAGCTCCGTTCTTTCGCATGCCGCGCAAAGGGGCGATGAACGCAGAACGTTGTATTCAAATGTTTCTCATCAAGTTTTATCAAGCAGAATGGGCGCTTCTGAACAGCCACGATCTGCACTTGTATGTTCCCAAGTTCAAAGCCTTCCCGCGAGGTCTCTTCTTTGAAAAGCATCGCCATCAGTGTGCCCGCTAAACAAAGAAAGTGGCCGTCTTCTCGCATGTCTCAAAGCGGGGCCCCCGGGTTTGCATGTCGCCCGCACATGTTCGCCACGTTGACTCCGACTCAGCACACATTGGAGAAGGCTCCTCTGAGAAGAGGTTATTAAGAGAAGGCAGTCGTCCGTTTCAATTAAGGCGGCGGCGGCGACGTTTGCGCTCAGACATAAGCTGTGTGCCGCTGACGCGCTTTCATATGTGGCCTGAGCTCGCGGTCTGTGCCTGAAATTACTCCGTCTCTCTGCGAACTCCCGGACGGTCCTCATGAGACACAGTTCCGCCCGAGTTGAGACGCGTGCGATCATTTGAGGCGGCCGTCAGCCCAGTTTCAGTGTTTCGTCAAGCTTTGTTTTTTCCGCGGAAGCTCGCGCTCACATATTCCCGCGCTTTGTTTGGCGCGCTTTTTACGCTTAATGCGTTTGAGAAAAAGAGGCTCAGACATGAGAGTGCGGTTAAAAGGCAGCATACAATGACCCAACGCTCCAGTTGTTAGCAACGTACGCGACGCGAGAGTACACGTCCATTAATATCTGTTTATGTTGGTTCCTAAGCATCGTATCTTCGCTCGGCAAGTGGCAGGCACTACTGAACATACTGACACCGCTTTCTCCGAAGTATTCATTAACAAGTGGCGCAAAAAAATCATGGCGGCTAAACTCGGTTAAGCATGGACATGCGTAGCGAAAGGTACCAAAGGGATTGTTCACAACGTCCGACTCGAACGTTCTCGTCGCCGAAACATTGACTGCAAACAGTATGGCGTGATCGGCGATTCGGCGCGTCTTATTGGCGTCTTCCGATTCTTGCTCCATTTGGCTGGCTTGTTGTTGTTCTTCTTCTATCTTCTTTTTCTTCTTGGCGTGTTCAGAATCTTCTCTCTTCATTTGACCGGCTTCTGCTTCTCCCTCTTTTCTGTTTCATTCTACTTCTTCTTCGCCTTCTTCCTTATACCATGCCATAGCGCATGCGCAGTAGTGACTAGCGACGCTTAACCGAAATGCTCCACTGACTAGCCTAGTGTAATTTTCGTTACAAAACATGCAGAAGAAAACTTCCAGACTTGACCGTCTTTCTCCACGAAAGCGCGAGAAATCCAGGAGTTTTCCCTATTTATCTTTACCTGACCGCGTGGATGACGTGGTAGCTATCAACACTTGGGTGATATTCCTTCAGCAGGTTCGTCGACACTACACCAACGCCGAATGCCGAGGAAAATAAGCATCCGGCAAAACTATCGTTAGGCACTGCCCAAACTTGAAGATAACAAGCATGTGCAGGCTCGAAATATAGCGGCGGTGGTGGCGTTACGGGCTTTGCACTGAAACGGACAGCGACTGATCCGCCTTGATCACATTTTCTGGGAAAGATGTAATAACTTCCGGTAACTATCACAGGTCCAACTGGTACACGACTACTGCGAAAACAATGCGCGAAAAATGCGACATCGACAAGACGACACAGCGCTTCTCTCTTCATCGCTGTCCCGTTTTTCGCGCGCTGTTCTCGTTGAAAAAAAAAAAAAAAAAAAAAAAAAAAAAGAAAAGAAAGAAAGAAAAAAAAAAAACAGTGCGCCTTGCTGCAACGCGCCTCTTGATTAGCGGTGGAACATCACGCGAGCGACACGGGCCAGGGACACATTCCGTCTCGTCAAGATCGAAGTACTGAAATGTCTCACTCTTGTGACGAAAACACGGGTATACTCTACAGGAGAAAAAAAAAATGTCAGCAAAACGGCGCATCTAGAGCACTCACGAAGCTCCTCAAAATAAATCGGAGCTTGGTTCGACTCTAAATTCTGAAGCAGCAGATCGAAGGTGGGGTCTCAGCTTCGCAGATAAAAATTTATGACTATATGTTAAATGACGTCTCTGACATTGCAGAAGCGTTTACTCGTACTTGTAACAGAAGGCACGCTTTCACACACCGCTGAGAGCTCAAAGGAGATATCCCCCACGACATTAGGTAGAAGGAACATGCATGGGAGGGCTCACTGCGACCAGTAAAAAGTTCCTGAAGGTATGCAATATATCGAGAAGGATGTGCAGGAAGTATGGGCAGTTTACTCGGGAGACTCAAGACTGTTAAACAGCCAAGAAGGCATCGTTCGCGGAGGGCTCCAATTTACTCGAACGGTGGCCTGGTTCGCTTGCGAAGCGGGTTTAAAGTTTCAAGGCGAAAATCCTGCTTTTTATTGAGTAGCATAACCAGAGAAGTGCGAACACGAAGTGGCAACAAAAATACGTAACGTAATTTTGTATGAAAATTCTGAAGTGGCCGTTTTTTTTGCCGCGTTAAGTGTTGTGTCGTATACCGTATCGCTTCCCATTTAGCATTCATCTGCCAAAGTTGAAGGCTAGTTTGCAATAGCTAGGGGTTCGAACTGGCGACATATATGCAGTACATTCAATTGTATGCCGCTAATTTTTAAGTGTAGGTGTCCACCGAGAAATTAAACAGATACTATAGCTCTATTTTCCCCCAAAATCAGAGCAACTAAAGGCTTTTAACATTTGAACAAACTCAGTGTCAGTCTAGTTTCGCAGTGCTAAAGCCAAGCAAGACTGCTAAACTAAGCCAAACATTGCATTCGCACGTTTTAATCGGCTTAAATACAGTCACACTCCTGCTATATATATATATATATGTGTGTGTGTGTGTGTGTGTGTGTGTGTGTGTGTGTGTGTGTGTGTGTGTGTGTGTGTGTGTGTGTGTGTGTGTGTGTGTGTGTGTGTGTGTGTGTGTGTGTGTGTGTGTGTGTGTGTGTGTGTGTGTGTGTGTGTGTGTGTGTGTGTGTGTGTGTGTGTGTGTGTGTGTGTGTGTGTGTGTGTGTGTGTGTGTGTGTGTGTGTGTGTGTGTGTGTGTGTGTGTGTGTGTGTGTGTGTGTGTGTGTGTGTGTGTGTGTGTGTGTGTGTGTGTGTGTGTGTGTGTGTGTGTGTGTGTGTGTGTGTGTGTGTGTGTGTGTGTGTGTGTGTGTGTGTGTGTGTGTGTGTGTGTGTGTGTGTGTGTGTGTGTGTGTGTGTGTGTGTGTGTGTGTGTGTGTGTGTGTGTGTGTGTGTGTGTGTGTGTGTGTGTGTGTGTGTGTGTGTGTGTGTGTGTGTGTGTGTGTGTGTGTGTGTGTGTGTGTGTGTGTGTGTGTGTGTGTGTGTGTGTGTGTGTGTGTGTGTGTGTGTGTGTGTGTGTGTGTGTGTGTGTGTGTGTGTGTGTGTGTGTGTGTGTGTGTGTGTGTGTGTGTGTGTGTGTGTGTGTGTGTGTGTGTGTGTGTGTGTGTGTGTGTGTGTGTGTGTGTGTGTGTGTGTGTGTGTGTGTGTGTGTGTGTGAGATTAACTGGCCATCCCTATATATCAGTACTCTTCCTTCAACCATGCACCCTAGCGCTCCGGCCTCTTTTTCCGGTTTAATATATGAACAATACGGATGGATGCAGCGACCGCTGTCACTCCCCAACCAAGCACTGACGAAGGGGCACACAGCCAGCGAGAAAAGCAGCGAACGACGCAGCGGGAAAGGACCTTGAAGTCTCTGCAGCCATTAATACCAAGCGGACAAGGAGCGGCCTACACGAGGGTGACTGCTCATGCACAGAAAGGAAAAACGCCTTCAGCAAACACAAGGGCCGGCATCGAAGAATAAATAAGAAACGATCCAGTACAAACGCCAGATGCCTGGTTGGTTGGTCGCACGGTGGCACTCGCACATGTATGAGGTCCTGGGGAAGAGTGAGGGGGAGGGGGGGGGGGGGGGGGGAGAGGGGGGAGTGCTACTCGTCTTCGCGCTCTGCTCACTCTGCTCGCTTGCTCTGATCTGCTCGGCGACGCCGGTCGGCTGCGTCCGCCAAGGCCGCCGGCGGCGACCACTTTGACGGGCGGCGGCGGCAACGTCGAAGCACTGGGAAGGCTGGGAAGCCAGAATCCCACCATCGCAGGGTAGGGCACCCCGTGCACTCGCTGTGGGGAATCGCAATCACTTGCTCTTTCCTCCTCTCCCAGGGATCCGAAATCGCCCAGTCTCCGCAGGAGGGCTGAATGCAACCTGAACTGATTGTCCTGCATCGACTTTCTTTGTCTCTGCGGTTCGACATGCGCGGTCCGACCCCCGCCACGCTATATAGCTTACGAACGCGGTCGGTGCGCTGATTTGTGCCGGACGATAAAGCACGTGCGAACGGTTGCGGCATTAACAGTAAATGCATCGGAAAAGAAGTTTTAAATACATGGAGATCAGCGTTGCTTCTACTACACGTGGAAGCTCAAACATTATTGGAGCATGGGAAATAGGTTGCGATATCAACGCTCGGCTTTCGCCTGATAAGACTGAAGAGGCCGATAACTGCGGTCGCTTGAAATGAGCAAGTCACAAATAAAACTCGAGCTTAGAGCCGCATTTTCTTGCCATTGATGCATAGGCACAGTGAATAGCAGAGCTTTGTGAAAACAAAATTTGTACGACATAAAAGAAACTGTAAAAAAAAAAAAAAAAAAAAAAAGCAGGATCTCACATTTTTAAAGAGGTGAACGGTGAAAGCCTATGTAGTAGTAGTAGTAGTAGTAGTAGCTGTAGTAGTAGTAGTAGCTCATTTTAGTCATTACTACTCGTTACTAAGCATTTTAGTCATTTCTAACCAGTTGTAGTCGTTAAAGTTGTCCTTAGACATATTGGTCATTACAAGCTATTAGCAGTCATTTTAGTCATTACCACTCATTAGTCATTACTAAGCATTTTTAGTCATTTCTAATCAATTGTAGTCATTAAAAATCATTGTTAGACCTCTGGTCATTTGTACAAACCGTTAGTAGTCATTTTAGTCATCACTACTCATTACTAAGCGTATTAGTGATTTCTAATCAATTGTAACCGTTTCAACATGTCGTTAGACATTTTGGTCATTACAAGTTATTAGTAGTCATTTTAGTCATTACTGCTCATTCAACATTCTTACTAATTTCTAATCAATTGTAATCGTTACAAGTCGTCCTTAGACACACTGGTCAATACAGTTGTCATTAGTAGTCATAAGCCATAGGTAGGTCATTTTAGTCATTCCTAATCAATTGTTACAAGTCTTAGTTAGACATATGTGTCGTTAAAAGTCATTAGTAGTAATTAAAACCTCTATCAATCTCTATTATAAGCTCTATTATCTATTAACTATCACTATCAATCATTTTCCTTCTTTAATCTGCATTTAATCTGTCTTCATAGGGCGGGCATTTCCTGATGACGTGCCCGTCCGGCGGTCACTTTCTGCCGACGCACCAGGAGCCTAGAAAGAATTAATCTGGCGAGCATGATGCGCCACTGAAATGCCTGGTAGACTAAAGATTGCGTCAAGTTACGCGGTGCCAAACAATTCACCATCTCAGGGCATAAAACGCACGCTATGCGAACAACTGAACAACTTACTCCCCCCGCCATGCCAAGTTGAGTCTCTTAAGGCCAAACGTGCCCCTTCCGGGACGATGCGACGGGCAGAAACATTGCGCAGTATTGCTAACGCAATTAAAAGAGTCCGGCCCAATGACAAAGAACGTGCTGTTAATATTTCACCAACAAATCCAGCGCGAACCTAACGCAAACGGGTGTTTTAAGAGGCAGATGCAAAAATGTACAGTGACAGTTAATTACATCACATGTTTACATTAGAAGCTTCAGATGTACATACATCAAGTTTTGTGACATGCTTTCATGCATGTTATGCTTGTGGACCCCTGCAAGTCAGTCCGGGCACAACCAGACGCCTCTGAAGTCTTAAGGCAATCTACCTTGTTGTTTGGTAATTTTTTGAAGTGGCAGCACGGACGCAACAAACACACAGCGAAATATAATTTTCACTTCCCTCCATTCACTGGGAAGGACTTTGACTGATGCAATGCTTTCTTTTTAACCACCAGGCTTCAATGATATCACATTGAAAAGAGCAGCGCGTCTCTGATCGAACCTAACCTAACGTCCGTGTCAGGCTATTTTGCTAAGCTTAGCACGTTGTGTTACCGGGCTCCGCTCGTCTGTACCCTCGTAATAAAACTGAATATGCCCGAGCAGAGTTAATTAGTTTTCCCCGAAGAAGCCGACGCGCATAGAATGCATGCAAAGCCGACAGGGGCGGATCGATTTCAGCCGAGGCAATTTTCCTGGTGATGAAAGTCCAACTGCGTGAAGTACACTGTTTCGCTCGCTTGCACCTGACGCGTTCTCATCGCTGCGTCGTATTTCCGCGTGCGAGCGACTACGCCTTACGATGGACGCTATATACACAGAGAAATAAAATCGAACAAGAAATACAACGAAAACGCCCGTGCTTTTTCCATGCCTCTTCTGACGACAAGGAAAAAAGAAAAACTGAAGAGGGAGTCGTTCGCGCTGCCTTCACGTGCTCATCCATTATATGGACTTCGTTAAACTATGAAATATTTCTCGCTTTCGCGTTCTTGCTGGCTACAGCTTTGGTCACGCTCGCAAGTTGTTTTGTATGCAGTTGCAGCGAATGCAAGTCTTGTGTGTGAGGCTTGGCGTGGGCGACCGAGAACGCGGGCCTCGACAACTGAACACGCACTGCAGTGCGGAAAACAGCGATATCTCTTAACGCCTGCGAGAGCTGACAGGAGTCGTCTTCGCCAGTCGAGCACGAGCTATTCGCGGTTTAACACTATTTCATACATCTTGCCTGTACTCACCAATGGGGCTGAAACGTGGAGGCTAACCAAGAGGGTTCTACTAAAGTTGAGGACAACGCAGAGGGCTATGGAACGAAAAATGGTAGGAGTAACATTAAGAGATAGGAAGCGTGCAGATTGGGTCAGAGAAATAACTCAAGTTACTGACATTCTAGTGGAAATCAAGAAGAAGAAATGGGCATGGGCGGGACACGTAATGCGAAGAGAGGATAACCGATGGTCGCTTAGGGTAACAAACTGGATTCCAAGGGAGGAAAAACGTAGCAGGGGGCGGCAGAACGTTAGGTGGGCGGATGAGGTTAAGAAGTTCCTAGGGGTCAAGTGGATGCAGCTAGCACAGAACCGGGTTAAGTGGATATAGATATGGGATAGGCCTTCGCCCTGCAGTGGGTATAGTCAGGCTGCTGATGATGATGATGAATACCGAGAAACTTTACAGATCGACGTCGGCTTTCGTTCCAGACTGCCGACATATGGCGAGCCAACGCTATTTCTCTCGGGTTAGTTACTAATTGGTTGAAAGTAAAGGCGCATTATCTGTCACACTTGCGCTGTGTACGCCTGAACCGCGCCCAAAGGGAATAAAAGATGGGAGTGAAAGCCTAGAGAAAGAGGTGCCATAGTTTAGGGATACGGAGTAATTTCGACCACTTGGGTATCTTTAACGTGTACTGACATCGCACAGCACACGGCTTTCAGTCAAAGGTGACACATGATGGTTAAAATCACCCGAAGCGGACTGCGATGGAATTCGACGATAAGCTTAGGTCTGCAGAGGCTTCGTGTCAATGACACGTTTGCAACACATCTTGAGATTTTCTAAAAGCCCAGACACATCAAAACTCAACCACTGCGCTCCCCACTACTACGATGACCACACAAACTTGTTCTAGTCGATTGCGCAAATGTTGCAGACCTCGTTTCACCAGGGTATAAATAATTTTATTCTCTGTCTCTTTTTTTTTTTTTCTGCGCTCCCCACTACTACGATGACCACACAAACTTGTTCTAGTCGATTGCGCAAATGTTGCAGACCTCGTTTCACCAGGGTATAAATAATTTTATTCTCTGTCTCTCTTTTTTTTTTTTAATCTTGAAATTCAGGTGTGCATACCGAAATGCATCGTATGGTGTCGGCGGGGAGACGGCTTACGAAAGGCAACGTCTCCAATAAAAATAAGAAACGAAGAACTTCGTCCCGGCAAACAACTATCGCGCGCACGCTGGCTCAAGTTAGTCGGCCGTCTGGCAGTCGTCCACCAATAATAACGCAGCAAAGCGAAAACAGTCAAGCAGGTTATACAACGCACATTTACGTAAGGCAGGCGTCTGTATTCGCCCAGCCCAGCGTCCACAGGAGCCGGGCAATAGAGGCCAATGAGTCATGCATGCCCCAGAGCAGATCCGCTTTGTGCTAGTCGGGGAGGTGGTGGGGGGCGGATGGGAGTCTGTTGCGGTTCCTCTTCTAATTTTTCTTTTTACGATCTGTTACGCTTTTCCCTCCCTCCCTCTCTCTCTCTCTCTCTCTCGTCATCAGCTTCCCAACACTCCATGTCGGCACCCACCTCCCCGCTTTTCTATCCTAAACAGAATCCCTGCAGTTCTTGTAGCAACACCGGCGTGGGACGGTGGCCCCGCTTTTTTCAATCGATCAGATCTTCCCCTCAACCAACCAACCAATCTCGTTTTCGCTTTCCCCGCGGTCCGCCATTGAGAGCGCCATGTGGACAGCGCGGATCGAGATGCGATGACTCACCTCTTTATCCCCTCCATTCCCCAACCTTGCTCCCACTTTTTTTTTTTCTTCTCTTCTTGGCACAGCCCATCATAGCACGAGAAATGCGGTAGGGATAAGGGGCTTGCTTTCTGCTACTTGCATGTTCTGACTCCCACTTTGTTTCCCTTTTTTTTTTCGCTTGCGTTTATGTTTTGTCCCCAAATTTGTGAACTGCTTTCCCGCCACCACCCTTGTAACCATTCTCCGCTCTCCATGTTTTCTTCCGCGTCAACTCCCCCATAGCCTCCTCTAGGCTATGCTGGAGGCTGGTGGACATTGCCGAGATGACTTCGTGAGCGCCGGGGAGAGAATCATTGGCTCGCTCCCAATTCAGCTTGGCCTGTCCGTGCTTTCTAAGCTAACAGACAAAGGATGATAGTCGGCACACTAGTCGTGAATCGCTTTCCTTCTGCCTGAAGCAACTGGACTCTTGACAGCAGCGTGTGTTCCCGCTCATGCTGCCAACATTCGCGAATGTTGGGAACATTCCCAAACATTCCACCCCAAGGAGCCGAGCACCAGGCCGGGGGAAAGCTTGTACTCATTGAAAAGCCGGCGGTAAATGCATGACACTTTGCTCTAGGCTCGCTTGCAGAAGTTTGTCCGTGAATATTTATTTATTATTTCGAGCGCAAAACAGGCGCCGAACCTTCCGATAGATGGTGCTACAGTTGAACGAAGCGGAAAATGCCGCTAAAAAGGAAGGCGTTGAAATATTGTCATAACGTCGCAGTTAATCCGTGGTTAGCCTCCCATTAAGACACTTCAGGTTAATCCTCTCTCAGCTAACGTTACAAAAGACGGATTAACCGCGATATCATGACAAACTACATATCTACTGCACTGTATATATATATCTATTGTATTCTACCACTCCCCTCTTAAATGCCCTCGGACCTTGAGGGTAAAATAAATGAAATGAAATGAAACGCTTGACGCCATTTGGGCGGAAAGACTCCTTAGGCCAGTTTCCTATGTGAGGTTAATTCCTTGTAACGCTAGCGTTACAGAAGGTTAACCTAGGATTAACCGCGACTTAATGAAGATCGATCCACACCTTTGACAGGAGGACCTGTTTCGAGAGGGTATACATA
Organism: Amblyomma maculatum; assembly: GCF_055883805.1. NCBI lineage: Eukaryota > Metazoa > Arthropoda > Arachnida > Ixodida > Ixodidae > Amblyomma > Amblyomma maculatum. Next base: position 390,265,415 of record NC_139344.1, read on the forward strand.
TTTGTCGATTCGTTCATAAGTTGCACGGTAGTTTTTAAGTTACACCGTCAAAGTGAAACCGTGCATTACATTCCGCCGTAAGAAACAAGAGAAATTTGGGTGGTCATTGTGCACCCATTAAGAACAACGATGCATGCATTAAGAACGTGCTATACAGCTCATGTCTGCAGTAACCACCATATAGAATTAATTCCTCAACGACAGAAAGTAAACCCCCGTAAAAGCTTTTCTTGTCACCTAAACACAAAGCTCCTCGTCAGGCCAAATGACAAACTCAAGAATATTAATGCCTCTGAGACGCTTGGTATAGTAAAATGTAAAAAAAGAATAATAAAAAAAAATAAATGATTCCGCTTATATTACTAAGCGGGTTAGTATACCCGCCGCGCACTGTGGCAGTTTGTGTTTTTTTCTGCTATCGGTATCGCGAGAGTTTGCAAGGAGTTCTCGTTATCGGCAATAAGCTACATGCGTCACATTTAGTTCGCTTAACTTCCTTTCCAAAGTGTATTACATAACTCTTCCGTCGCATTACGAACTCGCAACCTTTTTCTGGCTGCAACTTATCTTAATACCATGGTAGCGTTCCCGCCTCTGACTCTGCTTCCGTTCCAGCTACTTGGAGCTTTTATTGCTCCACAGTTCTTTCTTTTTTCCTTTTTTCTATCAGCGATTTCTTTGAATGCGCGGAAATATTTACTCCCTCCGGCACGTCAAGCGTCGCTGCTCGAAGAATGATAAGAAACGCTGTGTTGTCGCTGTTGGACGTCGCAAAGAACGTTCCACCAACTTTTATGAGAATGTGAAAAAAAAAAAAAAAAAAAAAAACCGGAAGAGGACGTTGGAAACAGGGCAAGAAGACAAAGAAAAAAGTGTCCTGAGAAAGGAATGCTATGGGACGTGTCTCTTGCGGTATTTTATATTTCACTGACGTCGTATCGCGCTCTTTGAGTCACCATCGTGCTGCGGAGCAGCTAGAGGTCGAAGTTAGCGAAGGATTCGTGCTCGCATCCGCACCGGAACATCGCGGAAACTGCCGGAAAAGGCACTGCACCCACAAGACGATAGTTGTTTTCTTTTTCTTCTTTTTTCCTTGGAGCATTCGCGTGTGAAATACAGAAACGAATTCATATAGGACAACGTTACGCGAAGATGTACACTCTCTCTGTGTTAATTTCTTGGTGTCCGAGCAACAAATAACTGACTTTGCTTGCGATTTTTACATACGCACAACAATTTTAAAAGGTCTTCTTTCAGACACATTTAGGTACGCGGTATGCATTGAAGCGTATTTTTTAAAGATGTAAGAAAGTATAATGCGTGTGGAAATGCAGATTCCGGTTAAGTTTCGAAAGAGGCGAGACGTAATGCACCCGTGTACTGTGCGGTGTCAGTGCACATTGAAGAGCTCAGTTGGTCGAAACTTCCGTCTCTCATAGCTTGAGTCACTTTGGGACGTTAAACCCCACAAAAAAAAGTAAAATAAAAGAGGGATAAAACCAGCCATAGTTCACATTTTTAACACGACCAAGAACGCTACAGTGTTCCGCGTCTCAGCTTTTAGTTGCACGTTTGTTCATAAGGATGGGAAATGACGTGAAATCTTGATGGAGGGGCCTAGACTTGGCACTTTCATTAGCAATCGAGGTGAATGCAAATCGGTTATATCTGCAAATGCCTGTTTGCCGACGACATTCGGACACACGCATGCATTAAAGCGCATGATTGTAAGGAGTTCAGAGACCCTGCTGTAAACGGGGCGGTCGTGAAGGAACATAATTAACATGCTGATGTCTATGGCACTTAGCTAGATACGCGCATATAACAGGAGCAAACTGCATGGGACAAACAGATGAAAAGACGCAGGCTCGTCTGAATTATTCATTTGCTTGCTCAAGGAAGCGGAAATGCGCTTAGAGGTATACCTTATTCAACGCCTTACTCCCCCTCCCCCCAACTGTTTCCACCCCATTCATTTCTGTTTTCTCTTCCGATTCCGTTATCGCTGCTGTTGTGTCTCGGCAACCCATTTTTCTCTGTTGTATTATTTTTGAAATTCAAATAAATGCATGGGCCAGCCTCTGTAATTTCTCTCAGCTCCCAACATACAAATAACAACTCTCCAGATTATTTCCGAACTATGTCACCATACAAGACGTGCAAGAGTGCACCTTCGACCACTTCTGACGGAGCACCAGCGGTGCAGAGCTGACGTCATGGCGAGATGTCAGCAGCAGAACTCGCTTAATAACCAGAATGGGGGAAAGACAAATAAAAGGCGGGAAGGAACAGTGGAAAACTTGGGACACGCGAAGAAATCGACGGGTTGGGATGACGCCGAGGAAGCCATCGAGGAATGGCCGGCGCTGTCCCGTGTGCACGGCTCCCTTCGAAGCTCGACTGGCCGGGTTGGTCGCCGCCGCAGCTCAGCGTATCCCGAATCGATGGATCCCGGGAGAACTAAGCTCCCGTCATTTCCCCACCATCCCCGCCTTCTCCCTCGTTTTCTCTTCGGCGCGCCGATTGGGGAAAGGTCAGAGTTGAAACTCTCATCTGGAGCCGGTGACAACGACGGCGATGGAAAAAAAAAAAAAAAGCCCGGCAAAGGACCATGGCGATGTTTTAGGACGCGTATAACTTACTTCAGGATTTAGGTTGCTCAGCGGATTGCATCGACGTCTCATGCACGCCCAGAGGAAGATATGAGCAGTGTGTACCTATACGTGAACTGATCGCGAACGCCATGCCGCTGCGCATAAAGGGGAAAAAAGGAGGAAGGGAGGGGGGGGGGGGGGCGGTTCGGTCATTGCTCTTACTTTTTCTAGAGCGGCGCCTTCTTTCGGGGTCGTTCTCCGGTGCCGCTAATGACGCGAGGAATTCGTTAGCGCAGCCGTTTGGACTAGCTGCGGGCGTGGTAATGAGAGATGGCGTTACTCCTCGTCCACACCCCTCCTCCTCCTATCGTCGATACACTGTCCGGAATCGTGTTCGAGTCCGCGAAACGCTCGAATGAAATGAGACGTGTGTGACGTGTCGTCCCTTGGATCTGTCGGGTAATCGCTAACGTCGTTTGACGATATACCGTCTCCAGCTACGGAAATCGAAGGACACGGGGTCGTTTAGCCAGGAAATACTAAGCTAAATGTTTGATGCCGACTACTTTTTAGACGCTTTGTAGGCGGTCGTTTGATACTTAAATAGATTTGAACGACAAGACGATGGCTCGTCATCACGTTTCCCTTTGCTGGAACTGCGAACAAGTTTGAAGAGTACACATCTATTCGAGCTGCAGGTTTCCTGCGACACCGAATGCACCCTGGTGTTCCCTTTGTATTGAACTCGGTGCACCTACTTATCCTGTCGTGATAACGTGCAATTATCGGTTTGAGGAAGAACATGAAAAAAGCACCGAACTGCACATCACCTAGGCTTAACGGTAATTTTGATGCTTCGTGATGAAATGTCGATTGACGAGGTGTGGCAAAGGGCAGGACGAGCATTAATTAAGTTTAACTCAAATTTAGGCCCCTCTATATGTTCTTATGTGGACATCTCGCTATCGCGGGAAGTGCCTACTTCAATAACGACGTCGTTAAATGCAGACGGTTTCCTTCACAGAAAAAAGAAAAAAAAGAAAAAAAAAAGGTGAACATTTGATTACGACGGACAGTAAATGGGTCATTATTTACACGGCAAGCAAGCATAGAGAGGTATTCGCCTTCGCTTAGCCTTCCTATAGCTTCGAAAAGCTTATCTAGCAACATCTTTCTGCGTCTTGAACCTTGCCTTCCGCAGTGATTTAAACACACTCGAACTATAGTATCGTGCATTGTATAAATATAGAGCTTTTTTCATTGAATGGAGCACGTTCTTACTTTTCTCTTAAAATAGTTGTTCTGGCGCTGCCCGGCGTATTGTCAGGAGGGCAAAAATGGTCGCCGGCTTATCTGTCTGAATGGTTGATGCTGAATGGCTTGGCACTCAATGAGCGATAAGTTTAAAATTTTGACGCATGACTAGCTTCGAAAGCACATTGCAAAAGTGCAAAACGGAGCGCCGATCTACCTTAGCGAGAAAGTAAAAACTTGAAAATTCGTTCGTTTCATCATCTGGGATGTTCCTTCATTTTTCGTCACAAGTTAAAACTGTTATGTTGCTTACAGTTGTTCCGAAACTGTTTATATAGTGTCGAACGACAGGGGCAAGCAAGCATTCACCCTAATAGATAAGTGTCGCGGATCTGTGTACAGAGCGGCTTCAAAGGCGGCTGAAAGAAAGAAAGAAAGAAAGAAAGAAAGAAAGAAAGAAAGAAAGAAAGAAAGAAAGAAAGAAGAAAGAAAGAAAGAAAGAAAGAAGAAGAAAGAAAGAAAGAAAGAAAGAAAGAAAGAAAGAAAGAAAGAAAGAAAGAAAGAAGAAAGAAAGAAAGAAAGAAGAAAGAAAGAAAGAAAGAAAGAAAGAAAGAAAGAAAGAAAGAAAGAAAGAAAGAAAGAAGAAAGAAAGAAAGAAAGAAAGAAAGAAAGAAAGAAAGAAAGAAAGAAAGAAAGAAAGAAAGAGCTGAAAAATCGAAACCGTCATTACCAAATACAACAACTGCGCCTAATTACAGCAACTTCAGTGCTTGTGTTCAGCTATCTAGCAGCTGCGTGCGTAACGGCAGCTTCCTTTTAGGAAGATGGGTCGTTGAACCTGTTAAAAGCGTTCGACCCCTTCGCTTGGCCCGTCTTCTGCACAGAGAAATAAAGAGAAAAAAAAAAAATGCACTAGAGGACGACGATGCGTGAGAATAGCCTATTAGTGAGGGTGCAGACGTGTACTGAGGCACTTTTTCCCGAACGGACTGTGTGACATTTCTCCCGCATTACGGCCGGCCACGCCGCGTCCAGGAGCAATCTGTGCGCGATGCGGAGCTAACGACCTCTGTAGGGAACCGCGGCTGCGTTGAACGTTTGCGACGAGCAATCTGGCGTCTCCGAGTGCAGGTTGACACGAACGTGGAGTTGCTACTTCAAATAACTGTATTAGGGACTAACCCTCCCTCGATCGCTTAGTCTAGCAGGCGACATTTCTTTGAAAACTCGTGCCTGATAGGTGAATCGTTGAAAGAAAAACGGTTACGGGATATCGATTGAGGTCAGCCTATTACCTCGCAGTGCTATTACGACGTTCGGATGCTTCAAATATTAAACGGAACACGTTACTTGCATTCACCCAATAATTACTCAGTAATAGTCAAAAACAACTTGTCCACATTCGTTCTAAATTGTACTCCTGTGGATTTCCACGAGACAAGTAGAACAACAATGCTGAAGTCGCAACCAAGTGCGGTCTAGCGTGCAAACTGTTCCCCTTAGTGTGACATGCAAACGGTGGAGTGCACGATGCATCAGTGTTGCACGTCCAGGTAAGGTGTGTGTGTGTGTGTGTGTGTGTGTGTGTGTGTGTGTGTGTGTGTGTGTGTGTGTGTGTGTGTGTGTGTGTGTGTGTGTGTGTGTGTGTGTGTGTGTGTGTGTGTGTGAGAGAGAGAGAGAGAGAGAAGAGAGAGAGAGAGAGAGAGAGAGAGAGAGAGAGAGAGAGAGAGAGAGAGAGAGGAGAGAGAGAGAGAGAGAGAGAGAGAAGCAGTTGAGAGGTTCAGTATTCGCTTCGCACGGGGAATTCCCGGGTTCGAGTCCGGTCCTCAGCGAATGTTTCTTTTCTTTCCTGAGGCTTCGAAATTGGATGCATGGTTAGCTTTGACCATGTTCAAGTAACGCTGATGTTAATTCTGAGGACGGCATGAAAGGCAAGACGACAAAGAAGGACAGTTGTTTTCGTGTTCCTTCCTTGACCGCGTCCCTTTCGCGCTGTCCTCAGAATCAACATCAGCTATGAACCAAGTAGCCCAAACCAAAGTACTTCTTAAGTAATGTTTTTGTACTAAGTCGTGTACTAACCATTGGCAGGACAATCATGAAACCCGATACGAGAAAACTGCGGTAGATGTTGGTTTTACCTTTTTTTTTTCGCCGCCTTTATTATAGCGAATGTTTCTCTACCGATGCTTCGCAAGTATTCAATTACATTTTTGAGGCGAAGGCAAACTGGCTTTCCCACCGCATGTTTTAATTCAATTTCGCCGTCGCATATCCGTTCCGGTGTTCTAACTGCTTCCGGTGGGTGACGCCCCTGTGAAGATAGTTATGTTGGTGGCGGGTGAAGCTTCACTCGCCCAAACGTCACACAAAGGAAGCTGCCATTTTCTGCTCCGAAGCGTAACTACTGCTCCTATCCAACAAAAAAACAAAAACAAAAAGAAAACAGTCCAGCCAAGACTAATGTGGAGTCTTCACAGCAAGATCCTCCGCAGTGTAAGCAAGTCCACTAATCTGGTGTAATCTAGTGTAGCCAAGATTTGAAGGGGCCCGGCAGGTTTCAAGCGAGGCTGATAAGGTAACCGCAGCGAGTGAGTGAAATACGACTTGCAGCTCAATATGAGGATAAGATATGACAAACTTTCAGCTGCAAGGAATCGCCTTTCAGTGAAAAAGAGTCTCCGAATTCAGCCACGCCAACACCCGAGTACAGCGCATCTTTCTAGCATTTGTCGAAATGTACTATGTAGAGCTATTAAAAAGGTATCAGTCTGTACACCAACCGATCCCAAAAAATAAGAGAAAGCCTGCCTGTAATAATGATTTGTAACTTTTCTGTCGCAACTGCACGGCACACACATTGGTGACCGCGTATAAAATGTCTGCGATGCCTTTCGTGTGCTCTTCACGCTCGTCGACCGCCATCGTACAGTTACGTACCTCTGGTTGCCGAACACGTCCATTCCATTTGGCCTGCGACGAGAGAAGCGGCCTTCGACTCGCCCAATACGTGCTCCATCGATCGAGGCACATCGAAGGATCACACGGCATTGACCGGACTACAGAGCGCCTATAGGCCCCAATGTGACGTGACGGATTGAATGATCACGCGACTCCGTTCCTCGCCCCGCTGAACCCAATCAGGCCGCCCGGTGTGCGTGATTTCGCTTTCATTTTCTCCCTTTCCTTTTCTACTCTCCCGCAAGTTCAAATATATTCCGCTGAGATGCGTCCGTAGCTATATATACAAAAGAAAAGGAGCTCGTGCCAATGATATGCTTGGTTAATTAGGGCGCTTTCCGCCCGACATAATTCGTCAAATCGATTAAACTGCTGTGTTCATAAAAATAAACATAAGTAGGCTTCGTAGATGCTTTCAGTAAAAGCAATCTTTTATGCAAGCACCTTTCAAATCATTCGACGTAGGCGAACAAATCGTCGCAGCCAATTGGAAAACGTACTTACTTTCTGGCACCGCCCTGCAGCTACTGGGCGGACAGGGAAAGGAAAGCATCAGCAGCGGATGAGAGAGGAGGCAAGCTAAGTTCTTTGCTGTCCCATGTCAATGCTTTGGTGCATATCGCTAAATATGACTGTTGCAATTTTCGTTCGCAGTGACGTTCTGGCGTGGAAAAAAAAAAAAAAAAGCGTTTATTTTGTTTTGGAAGCTCTTTATCCTCGTGCTTTCTCGAGTGCTGTTCTTACGCGCCCGTTTTGACGGTTCAACCGTGTCGCCGTTGCCGCTATAACCATGTGAAAGAAAGTCATGAGCCAAAGAGAATTTCTTAGAAGCGAAAGAAGAGCCACGAGTCCATTCGCTAAAGGCGATTCGTTTCCGTTTGAGGCGAAACGAAACAGCCTACTCGTGTTGACTGTACAAGCGGCCACCGTCGTTATAGAAACCGCGTCGGTCTCGTCGCCACGGCTTTGAAAGAAAAAAACAGGTCGCCACCGCGAGAACAGTGTTCCCTGAGGGGACTCCGCACGCGAGAGCTTTCGCAGCGACGAGCTCTGGCACCAGTGCCGGCGGGTCGTTTCAATTTCCGCGCGTGCTCCCGCAGTATAGCCCCCACGGCCGCGCGCCAGACACGCCAGCACCCACATGCGACAGTAGCGTAAAACCTCATTTAGATGTGCGTGCACTCTCACGCGCGTTCACCGTGGCAACCAACAGAATATCTCTGAATACCTCTCAGTATCTCGGATGTATAGAGACGGGAGATAATGAAATTCGACTTCCTCAGTTTCATTTTTTTTTAAAAGCACTATCTTACGTCCGGTGTGCGCCGTTGTGAAAAAGACATATTCCATTTAAATTACTGGCTTTAAATTTAAGTTACTAAGCTACTGCTCTACGGGAATGTGCATGCGGACTGTCCAGTGTCCGTGCTAATAATAATAATAATAATAATAATAATAATAATAATAATAATAATAATAATAATAATAATAATAATAATAATAATAATAATAATAATAATAATAATAAAAGCTTGGAGGGAAAAACTGTGGAGATTGTGACTACAAGATGTCGAAGGTATAGGTGCTCGTTCTTAATCAACC